>NC_092707.1:261653996-262023437 GCF_047496885.1 Scyliorhinus torazame
ACCGTTCACTCACTCTCCATCCACACTCACTGACCGTTCACTCACTCTCCATCCACACTCACTGACCGTTCACTCGCTCTCCATCCACACTCACTGACCGTTCACTCGCTCTCCATCCACACTCACTGACCGTTCACTCGCTCTCCATCCACACTCACTGACCGTTCACTCGCTCTCCATCCACACTCACTGACCGTTCACTCCTCCATCCACACTCACTGACCGTTCACTCTCCATCCACACTCACTGACCGTTCACTCGCTCTCCATCCACACTCACTGACCGTTCACTCGCTCTCCATCCACACTCACTGACCGTTCACTCTCCATCCACACTCACTGACCGTTCACTCACTCTCCATCCACACTCACTGACCGTTCACTCACTCTCCATCCACACTCACTGACCGTTCACTCACTCTCCATCCACACTCACTGACCGTTCACTCGCTCTCCATCCACACTCACTGACCGTTCACTCACTCTCCATCCACACTCACTGACCGTTCACTCACTCTCCATCCACACTCACTGACCGTTCACTCACTCTCCATCCACACTCACTGACCGTTCACTCGCTCTCCATCCACACTCACTGACCGTTCACTCACTCTCCATCCACACTCACTGACCGTTCACTCACTCTCCATCCACACTCACTGACCATTCACTCACTCTCCATCCACACTCACTGACCGTTCACTCACTCTCCATCCACACTCACTGACCGTTCACTCGCTCTCCATCCACACTCACTGACCGTTCACTCACTCTCCATCCACACTCACTGACCGTTCACTCACTCTCCATCCACACTCACTGACCGTTCACTCGCTCTCCATCCACACTCACTGACCGTTCACTCACTCTCCATCCACACTCACTGACCATTCACTCACTCTCCATCCACACTCACTGACCATTCACTCACTCTCCATCCACACTCACTGACCGTTCACTCACTCTCCATCCACACTCACTGACCGTTCACACACTCTCCATCCATCCACACTGACCGTTCACTCGCTCTCCATCCACACTCACTGACCGTTCACTCACTCTCCATCCACACTCACTGACCGTTCACTCGCTCTCCATCCACACTCACTGACCGTTCACTCGCTCTCCATCCACACTCACTGACCATTCACTCACTCTCCATCCACACTCACTGACCGTTCACTCGCTCTCCATCCACACTCACTGACCGTTCACACACTCTCCATCCATCCACACTGACCGTTCACTCGCTCTCCATCCACACTCACTGACCGTTCACTCGCTCTCCATCCACACTCACTGACCATTCACTCACTCTCCATCCACACTCACTGACCGTTCACTCGCTCTCCATCCACACTCACTGACCGTTCACTCGCTCTCCATCCACACTCACTGACCGTTCACTCGCTCTCCATCCACACTCACTGACCGTTCACTCGCTCTCCATCCACACTCACTGACCGTTCACTCACTCTCCATCCACACTCACTGACCGTTCACTCGCTCTCCATCCACACTCACTGACCGTTCACTCACTCTCCATCCACACTCACTGACCGTTCACTCGCTCTCCATCCACACTCACTGACCGTTCACTCACTCTCCATCCACACTCACTGACCGTTCACTCACTCTCCATCCACACTCACTGACCGTTCACTCGCTCTCCATCCACACTCACTGACCGTTCACTCACTCTCCATCCACACTCACTGACCGTTCACTCGCTCTCCATCCACACTCACTGACCGTTCACTCACTCTCCATCCACACTCACTGACCGTTCACTCACTCTCCATCCACACTCACTGACCATTCACTCGCTCTCCATCCACACTCACTGACCGTTCACTCACTCTCCATCCACACTCACTGACCGGTCACTCACTCTCCATCCACACTCACTGACCGTTCACTCACTCTCCATCCACACTCACTGACCGTTCACTCACTCTCCATCCACACTCACTGACCATTCACTCACTCTCCATCCACACTCACTGACCATTCACTCGCTCTCCATCCACACTCACTGACCGTTCACTCACTCTCCATCCACACTCACTGACCGTTCACTCACTCTCCATCCACATTCACTGACCGTTCACTCACTCTCCATCCACACTCACTGACCGTTCACTCGCTCTCCATCCACACTCACTGACCGTTCACTCACTCTCCATCCACACTCACTGACCGTTCACTCACTCTCCATCCACATTCACTGACCGTTCACTCACTCTCCATCCACACTCACTGACCGTTCACTCACTCTCCATCCACACTCACTGACCGTTCACTCACTCTCCATCCACACTCACTGACCATTCACTCACTCTCCATCCACACTCACTGACCGTTCACTCACTCTCCATCCACACTCACTGACCGTTCACTCACTCTCCATCCACATTCACTGACCGTTCACTCACTCTCCATCCACACTCACTGACCGTTCACTCACTCTCCATCCACACTGACCGTTCACTCGCTCTCCATCCACACTCACTGACCGTTCACTCACTCTCCATCCACACTCACTGACCGTTCACTCGCTCTCCATCCACACTCAATGACCGTTCACTCACTCTCCATCCACACTCACTGACCGTTCACTCACTCTCCATCCACACTCACTGACCGTTCACTCACTCTCCATCCACACTCACTGACCATTCACTCACTCTCCATCCACACTCACTGACCGTTCACTCACTCTCCATCCACACTCACTGACCGTTCACTCACTCTCCATCCACACTCACTGACCGTTCACTCGCTCTCCATCCACACTCACTGACCGTTCACTCACTCTCCATCCACACTCACTGACCGTTCACTCACTCTCCATCCACACTCACTGACCGTTCACTCACTCTCCATCCACACTCACTGACCGTTCACTCGCTCTCCATCCACACTCACTGACCGTTCACTCACTCTCCATCCACACTCACTGACCGTTCACTCGCTCTCCATCCACACTCACTGACCGTTCACTCACTCTCCATCCACACTCACTGACCATTCACTCGCTCTCCATCCACACTCACTGACCGTTCACTCGCTCTCCATCCACACTCACTGACCATTCACTCGCTCTCCATCCACACTCACTGACCGTTCACTCACTCTCCATCCACACTCACTGACCGTTCACTCACTCTCCATCCACACTCACTGACCGTTCACTCTCCATCCACACTCACTGACCGTTCACTCGCTCTCCATCCACACTCACTGACCGTTCACTCGCTCTCCATCCACACTCACTGACCGTTCACTCACTCTCCATCCACACTCACTGACCGTTCACTCACTCTCCATCCACACTCACTGACCGTTCACTCGCTCTCCATCCACACTCACTGACCGTTCACTCACTCTCCATCCACACTCACTGACCGTTCACTCGCTCTCCATCCACACTCACTGACCATTCACTCACTCTCCATCCACACTCACTGACCGTTCACTCGCTCTCCATCCACACTCACTGACCGTTCACTCGCTCTCCATCGACACTCACTGACCGTTCACTCACTCTCCATCCACACTCACTGACCGTTCACTCGCTCTCCATCCACACTCACTGACCGTTCACTCGCTCTCCATCCACACTCACTGACCGTTCACTCACTCTCCATCCACACTCACTGACCGTTCACTCACTCTCCATCCACACTCACTGACCATTCACTCACTCTCCATCCACACTCACTGACCGTTCACTCACTCTCCATCCACACTCACTGACCATTCACTCACTCTCCATCCACACTCACTGACCGTTCACTCACTCTCCATCCACACTCACTGACCGTTCACTCGCTCTCCATCCACACTCACTGGCCGTTCACTCGCTCTCCATCCACACTCACTGACCGTTCACTCGCTCTCCATCCACACTCACTGACCGTTCACTCGCTCTCCATCCACACTCACTGACCGTTCACTCACTCTCCAACCACACTCACTGACCATTCACTCACTCTCCATCCACACTCACTGACCATTCACTCGCTCTCCATCCACACTCACTGACCGTTCACTCGCTCTCCATCCACACTCACTGACCGTTCACTCACTCTCCATCCACACTCACTGACCGTTCACTCGCTCTCCATCCACACTCACTGACCGTTCACTCACTCTCCATCCACACTCACTGACCGTTCACTCACTCTCCATCCACACTCACTGACCGTTCACTCGCTCTCCATCCACACTCACTGACCGTTCACTCACTCTCCATCCACACTCACTGACCGTTCACTCGCTCTCCATCCACACTCACTGACCGTTCACTCACTCTCCATCCACACTCACTGACCGTTCACTCGCTCTCCATCCACACTCACTGACCGTTCACTCACTCTCCATCCACACTCACTGACCGTTCACTCACTCTCCATCCACACTCACTGACCGTTCACTCACTCTCCATCCACACTCACTGACCGTTCACTCGCTCTCCATCCACACTCACTGACCGTTCACTCACTCTCCATCCACACTCACTGACCGTTCACTCACTCTCCATCCACATTCACTGACCGTTCACTCACTCTCCATCCACACTCACTGACCGTTCACTCACTCTCCATCCACACTCGCTGACCGTTCACTCACTCTCCATCCACACTCACTGACCGTTCACTCACTCTCCATCCACACTCACTGACCGTTCACTCGCTCTCCATCCACACTCACTGACCGTTCACTCACTCTCCATCCACACTCACTGACCGTTCACTCGCTCTCCATCCACATTCACTGACCGTTCACTCGCTCTCCATCCTCACTCACTGACCGTTCACTCACTCTCCATCCACACTCACTGACCGTTCACTCACTCTCCATCCACACTCACTGACCGTTCACTCGCTCTCCATCCACACTCACTGACCGTTCACTCACTCTCCATCCACACTCACTGACCGTTCACTCACTCTCCATCCACATTCACTGACCGTTCACTCACTCTCCATCCACACTCACTGACCGTTCACTCACTCTCCATCCACACTCACTGACCGTTCACTCACTCTCCATCCACACTCACTGACCATTCACTCACTCTCCATCCACACTCACTGACCATTCACTCGCTCTCCATCCACACTCACTGACCGTTCACTCGCTCTCCATCCACACTCACTGACCGTTCACTCACTCTCCATCCACACTCACTGACCGTTCACTCGCTCTCCATCCACACTCACTGACCGTTCACTCGCTCTCCATCCACACTCACTGACCGTTCACTCGCTCTCCATCCACACTCACTGACCATTCACTCACTCTCCATCCACACTCACTGACCGTTCACTCTCCATCCACACTCACTGACCGTTCACTCGCTCTCCTTCCACACTCACTGACCGTTCACTCGCTCTCCATCCACACTCACTGACCGTTCACTCACTCTCCATCCACACTCACTGACCGTTCACTCGCTCTCCATCCACACTCACTGACCGTTCACTCGCTCTCCATCCACACTCACTGACCGTTCACTCACTCTCCATCCACACTCAATGACCGTTCACTCGCTCTCCATCCACACTCACTGACCGTTCACTCGCTCTCCATCCACACTCACTGACCGTTCACTCACTCTCCATCCACACTCACTGACCGTTCACTCACTCTCCATCCTCACTCACTGACCGTTCACTCGCTCTCCATCCACACTCACTGACCGTTCACTCGCTCTCCATCCACACTCACTGACCGTTCACTCACTCTCCATCCACACTCACTGACCGTTCACTCGCTCGCCATCCACACTCACTGACCGTTCACTCACTCTCCATCCACACTCACTGACCGTTCACTCACTCTCCATCCACACTCACTGACCGTTCACTCTCTCTCCATCCACACTCACTGACCGTTCACTCACTCTCCATCCACACTCACTGACCATTCACTCACTCTCCATCCACACTCACTGACCGTTCACTCGCTCTCCATCCACATTCACTGACCGTTCACTCACTCTCCATCCACACTCACTGACCGTTCACTCACTCTCCATCCACACTCACTGACCGTTCACTCACTCTCCATCCACACTCACTGACCATTCACTCGCTCTCCATCCACACTCACTGACCGTTCACTCGCTCTCCATCCACACTCACTGACCATTCACTCGCTCTCCATCCACACTGACCGTTCACTCGCTCTCCATCCACACTCACTGACCGTTCACTCTCCATCCACACTCACTGACCATTCACTCACTCTCCATCCACACTCACTGACCATTCACTCACTCTCCATCCACACTCACTGACCGTTCACTCACTCTCCATCCACACTCACTGACCGTTCACTCGCTCTCCATCCACACTCACTGACCATTCACTCGCTCTCCATCCACACTGACCGTTCACTCGCTCTCCATCCACACTCACTGACCGTTCACTCTCCATCCACACTCACTGACCATTCACTCACTCTCCATCCACACTCACTGACCATTCACTCACTCTCCATCCACACTCACTGACCGTTCACTCACTCTCCATCCACACTCACTGACCGTTCACTCACTCTCCATCCACACTCACTGACCGTTCACTCACTCTCCATCCACACTCACTGACCGTTCACTCACTCTCCATCCACACTCACTGACCGTTCACTCACTCTCCATCCACACTCACTGACCATTCACTCGCTCTCCATCCACACTCACTGACCGTTCACTCGCTCTCCATCCACACTCACTGACCATTCACTCGCTCTCCATCCACACTGACCGTTCACTCGCTCTCCATCCACACTCACTGACCGTTCACTCTCCATCCACACTCACTGACCATTCACTCACTCTCCATCCACACTCACTGACCATTCACTCACTCTCCATCCACACTCACTGACCGTTCACTCACTCTCCATCCACACTCACTGACCGTTCACTCGCTCTCCATCCACACTCACTGACCATTCACTCGCTCTCCATCCACACTGACCGTTCACTCGCTCTCCATCCACACTCACTGACCGTTCACTCTCCATCCACACTCACTGACCATTCACTCACTCTCCATCCACACTCACTGACCGTTCACTCACTCTCCATCCACACTCACTGACCGTTCACTCACTCTCCATCCACACTCACTGACCGTTCACTCACTCTCCATCCACACTCACTGACCGTTCACTCACTCTCCATCCACACTCACTGACCGTTCACTCGCTCTCCATCCACACTCACTGACCGTTCACTCACTCTCCATCCACACTCACTGACCGTTCACTCACTCTCCATCCACACTCACTGACCGTTCACTCACTCTCCATCCACACTCACTGACCGTTCACTCGCTCTCCATCCACACTCACTGACCGTTCACTCACTCTCCATCCACACTCACTGACCGTTCACTCACTCTCCATCCACACTCACTGACCGTTCACTCGCTCTCCATCCACACTCACTGACCGTTCACTCGCTCTCCATCCACACTCACTGACCGTTCACTCGCTCTCCATCCACACTCACTGACCGTTCACTCGCTCTCCATCCACACTCACTGACCGTTCACTCACTCTCCATCCACACTCACTGACCGTTCACTCTCCATCCACACTCACTGACCGTTCACTCGCTCTCCATCCACACTCACTGACCGTTCACTCGCTCTCCATCCACACTCACTGACCGTTCACTCGCTCTCCATCCACACTCACTGACCGTTCACTCGCTCTCCATCCACACTCACTGACCGTTCACTCTCCATCCACACTCACTGACCGTTCACTCTCCATCCACACTCACTGACCGTTCACTCGCTCTCCATCCACACTCACTGACCGTTCACTCGCTCTCCATCCACACTCACTGACCGTTCACTCTCCATCCACACTCACTGACCGTTCACTCACTCTCCATCCACACTCACTGACCGTTCACTCACTCTCCATCCACACTCACTGACCGTTCACTCACTCTCCATCCACACTCACTGACCGTTCACTCACTCTCCATCCACACTCACTGACCGTTCACTCACTCTCCATCCACACTCACTGACCGTTCACTCACTCTCCATCCACACTCACTGACCGTTCACTCACTCTCCATCCACACTCACTGACCGTTCACTCGCTCTCCATCCACACTCACTGACCGTTCACTCACTCTCCATCCACACTCACTGACCGTTCACTCACTCTCCATCCACACTGACTGACCGTTCACTCACTCTCCATCCACACTCACTGACCGTTCACTCGCTCTCCATCCACATTCACTGACCGTTCACTCACTCTCCATCCACACTCACTGACCGTTCACTCGCTCTCCATCCACACTCACTGACCATTCACTCGCTCTCCATCCACACTCACTGACCGTTCACTCGCTCTGCATCCACATTCACTGACCGTTCACTCACTCTCCATCCACATTCACTGACCGTTCACTCACTCTCCATCCTCACTCACTGACCGGTCACTCACTCTCCATCCACACTCACTGACCATTCACTCGCTCTCCATCCACACTCACTGACCGTTCACTCGCTCTGCATCCACATTCACTGACCGTTCACTCACTCTCCATCCACACTCACTGACCGTTCACTCGCTCTCCATCCACACTCACTGACCGTTCACTCTCCATCCACACTCACTGACCGTTCACTCACTCTCCATCCACACTCACTGACCGTTCACTCACTCTCCATCCACACTCACTGACCGTTCACTCACTCTCCATCCACACTCACTGACCGTTCACTCGCTCTCCATCCACACTCACTGACCGTTCACTCACTCTCCATCCACACTCACTGACCGTTCACTCACTCTCCATCCACACTCACTGACCGTTCACTCGCTCTGCATCCACATTCACTGACCGTTCACTCACTCTCCATCCATCCACACTGACCGTTCACTCACTCTCCATCCACACTCACTGACCGTTCACTCGCTCTCCATCCACACTCACTGACCGTTCACTCACTCTCCATCCACACTCACTGACCGTTCACTCTCCATCCACACTCACTGACCGTTCACTCACTCTCCATCCACACTCACTGACCGTTCACTCACTCTCCATCCACATTCACTGACCGTTCACTCACTCTCCATCCACACTCACTGACCATTCACTCACTCTCCATCCACACTCACTGACCGTTCACTCGCTCTCCATCCACACTCACTGACCGTTCACTCACTCTCCATCCACACTCACTGACCGTTCACTCACTCTCCATCCACACTCACTGACCGTTCACTCGCTCTCCATCCACACTCACTGACCGTTCACTCACTCTCCATCCACACTCACTGACCGTTCACTCACTCTCCATCCACACTCACTGACCGTTCACTCGCTCTCCATCCACACTCACTGACCGTTCACTCACTCTCCATCCACACTCACTGACCGTTCACTCACTCTCCATCCACACTCACTGACCGTTCACTCACTCTCCATCCACACTCACTGACCGTTCACTCTCTCTCCATCCACACTCACTGACCATTCACTCTCTCTCCGTCCACACTCACTGACCGTTCACTCACTCTCCATCCACACTCACTGACCATTCACTCACTCTCCATCCACACTCACTGACCGTTCACTCACTCTCCATCCACACTCACTGACCGTTCACTCGCTCTCCATCCACACTCACTGACCGTTCACTCGCTCTCCATCCACACTCACTGACCGTTCACTCGCTCTCCATCCACACTCACTGACCGTTCACTCACTCTCCATCCACACTCACTGACCGTTCACTCGCTCTCCATCCACACTCACTGACCGTTCACTCACTCTCTCCATCGACACTGACCGTTCACTCGCTCTCCATCCACACTCACTGACCGTTCACTCACTCTCCATCCACACTCACTGACCGTTCACTCACTCTCCATCCACACTCACTGACCGTTCACTCACTCTCTCCATCGACACTGACCGTTCACTCGCTCTCCATCCACACTCACTGACCGTTCACTCACTCTCCATCCACATTCACTGACCGTTCACTCTCCATCCACACTCACTGACCGTTCACTCACTCTCCATCCACACTCACTGACCGTTCACTCGCTCTCCATCCACACTCACTGACCGTTCACTCACTCTCCATCCACACTCACTGACCGTTCACTCACTCTCCATCCACACTCACTGACCGTTCACTCACTCTCCATCCACACTCACTGACCGTTCACTCGCTCTCCACCCACACTCACTGACCGTTCACTCACTCTCCATCCACACTCACTGACCGTTCACTCACTCTCCATCCACACTCACTGACCGTTCACTCACTCTCCATCCACACTCACTGACCATTCACTCACACTCCATCCACACTCACTGACCATTCACTCGCTCTCCATCCACACTCACTGACCGTTCACTCGCTCTCCATCCACACTCACTGACCGTTCACTCACTCTCCATCCACACTCACTGACCGTTCACTCGCTCTCCATCCACACTCACTGACCGTTCACTCACTCTCCATCCACACTCACTGACCGTTCACTCACTCTCCATCCACACTCACTGACCGTTCACTCGCTCTCCATCCACACTCACTGACCGTTCACTCGCTCTCCATCCACACTCACTGACCGTTCACTCACTCTCCATCCACACTCACTGACCGTTCACTCGCTCTCCATCCACACTCACTGACCGTTCACTCACTCTCCATCCACACTCACTGACCGTTCACTCACTCTCCATCCACACTCACTGACCGTTCACTCATTCTCCATCCACACTCACTGACCGTTCACTCACTCTCCATCCACACTCACTGACCGTTCACTCACTCTCCATCCACACTCACTGACCGTTCACTCACTCTCCATCCACACTCACTGACCGTTCACTCACTCTCCATCCACACTCACTGACCGTTCACTCGCTCTCCATCCACACTCACTGACCGTTCACTCACTCTCCATCCACACTCACTGACCGTTCACTCTCTCTCCATCCACACTCACTGACCGTTCACTCACCATCCACACTCACTGACCGCTCACTCACTCTCCATCCACACTCACTGACCGTTCACTCACTCTCCATCCACACTCACTGACCGTTCACTCACTCTCCATCCACACTCACTGACCATTCACTCGCTCTCCATCCACACTCACTGACCATTCACTCACTCTCCATCCACACTCACTGACCGTTCACTCACTCTCCATCCACACTCACTGACCGTTCACTCACTCTCCATCCACACTCACTGACCGTTCACTCGCTCTCCATCCACACTCACTGACCGTTCACTCACTCTCCATCCACACTCACTGACCGTTCACTCACTCTCCATCCACACTCACTGACCGTTCACTCACTCTCCATCCACACTCACTGACCGTTCACTCACTCTCCATCCACACTCACTGACCGTTCACTCACTCTCCATCCACACTCACTGACCGTTCACTCGCTCTCCATCCACACTCACTGACCGTTCACTCACTCTCCATCCACACTCACTGACCGTTCACTCACTCTCCATCCACACTCACTGACCGTTCACTCACTCTCCATCCACACTCACTGACCGTTCACTCACTCTCCATCCACACTCACTGACCGTTCACTCTCCATCCACACTCACTGACCGTTCACTCGCTCTCCATCCACACTCACTGACCGTTCACTCACTCTCCATCCACACTCACTGACCGTTCACTCACTCTCCATCCACACTCACTGACCGTTCACTCGCTCTCCATCCACACTCACTGACCGTTCACTCGCTCTCCATCCACACTCACTGACCGTTCACTCACTCTCCATCCACACTCACTGACCGTTCACTCACTCTCCATCCACACTCACTGACCGTTCACTCACTCTCCATCCACACTCACTGACCGTTCACTCGCTCTCCATCCACACTCACTGACCGTTCACTCGCTCTCCATCCACACTCACTGACCGTTCACTCGCTCTCCATCCACACTCACTGACCATTCACTCTCTCCATCCACACTCACTGACCGTTCACTCACTCTCCATCCACACTCACTGACCGTTCACTCGCTCTCCATCCACACTCAATGACCGTTCACTCACTCTCCATCCACACTCACTGACCGTTCACTCACACTCCATCCACACTCACTGACCGTTCACTCGCTCTCCATCCACACTCACTGACCGTTCACTCGCTCTCCATCCACACTCACTGACCATTCACTCTCTCCATCCACACTCACTGACCGTTCACTCACTCTCCATCCACACTCACTGACCGTTCACTCGCTCTCCATCCACACTCAATGACCGTTCACTCGCTCTCCATCCACACTCACTGACCGTTCACTCACTCTCCATCCACACTCACTGACCGTTCACTCACTCTCCATCCACACTCACTGACCGTTCACTCACTCTCCATCCACACTCACTGACCATTCACTCTCTCCATCCACACTCACTGACCGTTCACTCACTCTCCATCCACACTCACTGACCGTTCACTCGCTCTCCATCCACACTCAATGACCGTTCACTCGCTCTCCATCCACACTCAATGACCGTTCACTCACTCTCCATCCACACTCACTGACCGTTCACTCACTCTCCATCCACACTCACTGACCGTTCACTCACTCTCTCCATCGACACTCACTGACCGTTCACTCACTCTCCATCCACACTCACTGACCGTTCACTCGCTCTCCATCCACACTCACTGACCGTTCACTCGCTCTCCATCCACACTCACTGACCGTTCACTCACTCTCCATCCACACTCACTGACCGTTCACTCACTCTCCATCCACACTCACTGACCGTTCACTCTCTCCATCCACACTCACTGACCGTTCACTCGCTCTCCATCCACACTCACTGACCGTTCACTCGCTCTCCATCCACACTCACTGACCGTTCACTCGCTCTCCATCCACACTCACTGACCGTTCACTCACTCTCCATCCACACTCACTGACCGTTCACTCACTCTCCATCCACACTCACTGACCATTCACTCACTCTCTCCATCCACACTCACTGACCGTTCACTCACTCTCCATCCACACTCACTGACCGTTCACTCACTCTCCATCCACACTCACTGACCGTTCACTCACTCTCCATCCACACTCACTGACCGTTCACTCACTCTCCATCCACACTCACTGACCATTCACTCACTCTCCATCCACACTCACTGACCGTTCACTCGCTCTCCATCCACACTCACTGACCGTTCACTCGCTCTCCATCCACACTCACTGACCATTCACTCGCTCTGCATCCACACTCACTGACCATTCACTCTCTCCATCCACACTCACTGACCATTCACTCGCTCTGCATCCACACTCACTGACCATTCACTCTCTCCATCCACACTCACTGACCATTCACTCGCTCTGCATCCACACTCACTGACCATTCACTCTCTCCATCCACACTCACTGACCATTCACTCGCTCTGCATCCACACTCACTGACCATTCACTCTCTCCATCCACACTCACTGACCATTCACTCTCTCCATCCACACTCACTGACCGTTCACTCACTCTCCATCCACACTCACTGACCGTTCACTCGCTCTCCATCCACACTCAATGACCATTCACTCTCTCCATCGACACTCACTGACCGTTCACTCGCTCTCCATCCACACTCACTGACCGTTCACTCACTCTCCATCCACATTCACTGACCGTTCACTCGCTCTCCATCCACACTCACTGACCGTTCATTCGCTCTCCATCCACACTCACTGACCATTCA
The DNA here is from genome assembly GCF_047496885.1 of Scyliorhinus torazame. Taxonomy (NCBI): domain Eukaryota; kingdom Metazoa; phylum Chordata; class Chondrichthyes; order Carcharhiniformes; family Scyliorhinidae; genus Scyliorhinus; species Scyliorhinus torazame. The sequence goes on from NC_092707.1 coordinate 261,667,782, forward strand.
CTCGCTCTGCATCCACACTCACTGACCGTTCACCCACTCTCCATCCACACTCACTGACCGTTCACTCGCTCTCCATCCACACTCACTGACCGTTCACTCGCTCTCCATCCACACTCACTGACCGTTCACTCGCTCTCCATCCACACTCACTGACCATTCACTCACTCTCCATCCACACTCACTGACCATTCACTCTCTCCATCCACACTCACTGACCGTTCACTCACTCTCCATCCACACTCACTGACCGTTCACTCGCTCTCCATCCACACTCACTGACCGTTCACTCACTCTCCATCCACACTCACTGACCGTTCACTCGCTCTCCATCCACACTCACTGACCGTTCACTCACTCTCCATCCACACTCACTGACCATTCACTCACTCTCCATCCACACTCACTGACCGTTCACTCGCTCTCCATCCACACTCACTGACCGTTCACTCGCTCTCCATCCACACTCACTGACCGTTCACTCACTCTCCATCCACACTCACTGACCGTTCACTCACTCTCCATCCACACTCACTGACCGTTCACTCGCTCTCCATCCACACTCACTGACCGTTCACTCGCTCTCCATCCACACTCACTGACCGTTCACTCGCTCTCCATCCACACTCACTGACCATTCACTCACTCTCCATCCACACTCACTGACCGTTCACTCTCCATCCACACTCACTGACCGTTCACTCGCTCTCCTTCCACACTCACTGACCGTTCACTCGCTCTCCATCCACACTCACTGACCGTTCACTCACTCTCCATCCACACTCACTGACCGTTCACTCGCTCTCCATCCACACTCACTGACCGTTCACTCGCTCTCCATCCACACTCACTGACCGTTCACTCACTCTCCATCCACACTCAATGACCGTTCACTCGCTCTCCATCCACACTCACTGACCGTTCACTCGCTCTCCATCCACACTCACTGACCGTTCACTCACTCTCCATCCACACTCACTGACCGTTCACTCACTCTCCATCCTCACTCACTGACCGTTCACTCGCTCTCCATCCACACTCACTGACCGTTCACTCGCTCTCCATCCACACTCACTGACCGTTCACTCACTCTCCATCCACACTCACTGACCGTTCACTCGCTCGCCATCCACACTCACTGACCGTTCACTCACTCTCCATCCACACTCACTGACCGTTCACTCACTCTCCATCCACACTCACTGACCGTTCACTCTCTCTCCATCCACACTCACTGACCGTTCACTCACTCTCCATCCACACTCACTGACCATTCACTCACTCTCCATCCACACTCACTGACCGTTCACTCGCTCTCCATCCACATTCACTGACCGTTCACTCACTCTCCATCCACACTCACTGACCGTTCACTCACTCTCCATCCACACTCACTGACCGTTCACTCACTCTCCATCCACACTCACTGACCATTCACTCGCTCTCCATCCACACTCACTGACCGTTCACTCGCTCTCCATCCACACTCACTGACCATTCACTCGCTCTCCATCCACACTGACCGTTCACTCGCTCTCCATCCACACTCACTGACCGTTCACTCTCCATCCACACTCACTGACCATTCACTCACTCTCCATCCACACTCACTGACCATTCACTCACTCTCCATCCACACTCACTGACCGTTCACTCACTCTCCATCCACACTCACTGACCGTTCACTCACTCTCCATCCACACTCACTGACCGTTCACTCGCTCTCCATCCACACTCACTGACCGTTCACTCACTCTCCATCCACACTCACTGACCGTTCACTCACTCTCCATCCACACTCACTGACCGTTCACTCGCTCTCCATCCACACTCACTGACCGTTCACTCACTCTCCATCCACACTCACTGACCGTTCACTCACTCTCCATCCACACTCACTGACCGTTCACTCACTCTCCATCCACACTCACTGACCGTTCACTCACTCTCCATCCACACTCACTGACCGTTCACTCGCTCTCCATCCACACTCACTGACCGTTCACTCGCTCTCCATCCACACTCACTGACCGTTCACTCGCTCTCCATCCACACTCACTGACCGTTCACTCACTCTCCATCCACACTCACTGACCGTTCACTCTCCATCCACACTCACTGACCGTTCACTCGCTCTCCATCCACACTCACTGACCGTTCACTCGCTCTCCATCCACACTCACTGACCGTTCACTCGCTCTCCATCCACACTCACTGACCGTTCACTCGCTCTCCATCCACACTCACTGACCGTTCACTCTCCATCCACACTCACTGACCGTTCACTCTCCATCCACACTCACTGACCGTTCACTCGCTCTCCATCCACACTCACTGACCGTTCACTCGCTCTCCATCCACACTCACTGACCGTTCACTCTCCATCCACACTCACTGACCGTTCACTCACTCTCCATCCACACTCACTGACCGTTCACTCACTCTCCATCCACACTCACTGACCGTTCACTCACTCTCCATCCACACTCACTGACCGTTCACTCGCTCTCCATCCACACTCACTGACCGTTCACTCACTCTCCATCCACACTCACTGACCGTTCACTCACTCTCCATCCACACTGACTGACCGTTCACTCACTCTCCATCCACACTCACTGACCGTTCACTCGCTCTCCATCCACATTCACTGACCGTTCACTCACTCTCCATCCACACTCACTGACCGTTCACTCGCTCTCCATCCACACTCACTGACCATTCACTCGCTCTCCATCCACACTGACCGTTCACTCACTCTCCATCCACACTCACTGACCGTTCACTCGCTCTCCATCCACACTCACTGACCGTTCACTCACTCTCCATCCACACTCACTGACCGTTCACTCTCCATCCACACTCACTGACCGTTCACTCACTCTCCATCCACACTCACTGACCGTTCACTCACTCTCCATCCACATTCACTGACCGTTCACTCACTCTCCATCCACACTCACTGACCATTCACTCACTCTCCATCCACACTCACTGACCGTTCACTCACTCTCCATCCACACTCACTGACCGTTCACTCACTCTCCATCCACACTCACTGACCGTTCACTCGCTCTCCATCCACACTCACTGACCGTTCACTCACTCTCCATCCACACTCACTGACCGTTCACTCACTCTCCATCCACACTCACTGACCGTTCACTCGCTCTCCATCCACACTCACTGACCGTTCACTCACTCTCCATCCACACTCACTGACCGTTCACTCACTCTCCATCCACACTCACTGACCGTTCACTCACTCTCCATCCACACTCACTGACCGTTCACTCTCTCTCCATCCACACTCACTGACCATTCACTCTCTCTCCGTCCACACTCACTGACCGTTCACTCACTCTCCATCCACACTCACTGACCATTCACTCACTCTCCATCCACACTCACTGACCGTTCACTCACTCTCCATCCACACTCACTGACCGTTCACTCGCTCTCCATCCACACTCACTGACCGTTCACTCGCTCTCCATCCACACTCACTGACCGTTCACTCGCTCTCCATCCACACTCACTGACCGTTCACTCACTCTCCATCCACACTCACTGACCGTTCACTCGCTCTCCATCCACACTCACTGACCGTTCACTCACTCTCCATCCACACTCACTGACCGTTCACTCACTCTCCATCCACACTCACTGACCGTTCACTCGCTCTCCATCCACACTCACTGACCGTTCACTCACTCTCCATCCACATTCACTGACCGTTCACTCACTCTCCATCCACACTCACTGACCGTTCACTCACTCTCCATCCACATTCACTGACCGTTCACTCTCCATCCACACTCACTGACCGTTCACTCACTCTCCATCCACACTCACTGACCGTTCACTCGCTCTCCATCCACACTCACTGACCGTTCACTCACTCTCCATCCACACTCACTGACCGTTCACTCACTCTCCATCCACACTCACTGACCGTTCACTCACTCTCCATCCACACTCACTGACCGTTCACTCGCTCTCCACCCACACTCACTGACCGTTCACTCACTCTCCATCCACACTCACTGACCGTTCACTCACTCTCCATCCACACTCACTGACCGTTCACTCACTCTCCATCCACATTCACTGACCGTTCACTCACTCTCCATCCACACTCACTGACCGTTCACTCACTCTCCATCCACACTCACTGACCGTTCACTCACTCTCCATCCACACTCACTGACCGTTCACTCGCTCTCCATCCACATTCACTGACCGTTCACTCACTCTCCATCCACACTCACTGACCATTCACTCACACTCCATCCACACTCACTGACCATTCACTCGCTCTCCATCCACACTCACTGACCGTTCACTCGCTCTCCATCCACACTCACTGACCGTTCACTCACTCTCCATCCACACTCACTGACCGTTCACTCGCTCTCCATCCACACTCACTGACCGTTCACTCGCTCTCCATCCACACTCACTGACCGTTCACTCACTCTCCATCCACACTCACTGACCGTTCACTCACTCTCCATCCACACTCACTGACCGTTCACTCGCTCTCCATCCACACTCACTGACCGTTCACTCGCTCTCCATCCACACTCACTGACCGTTCACTCACTCTCCATCCACACTCACTGACCGTTCACTCGCTCTCCATCCACACTCACTGACCGTTCACTCACTCTCCATCCACACTCACTGACCGTTCACTCACTCTCCATCCACACTCACTGACCGTTCACTCATTCTCCATCCACACTCACTGACCGTTCACTCACTCTCCATCCACACTCACTGACCGTTCACTCACTCTCCATCCACACTCACTGACCGTTCACTCACTCTCCATCCACACTCACTGACCGTTCACTCACTCTCCATCCACACTCACTGACCGTTCACTCGCTCTCCATCCACACTCACTGACCATTCACTCACTCTCCATCCACACTCACTGACCGTTCACTCACTCTCCATCCACACTCACTGACCGTTCACTCACTCTCCATCCACACTCACTGACCGTTCACTCACTCTCCATCCACACTCACTGACCGTTCACTCACTCTCCATCCACACTCACTGACCGTTCACTCGCTCTCCATCCACACTCACTGACCATTCACTCTCTCCATCCACACTCACTGACCGTTCACTCACTCTCCATCCACACTCACTGACCGTTCACTCTCTCTCCATCCACACTCACTGACCGTTCACTCACCATCCACACTCACTGACCGCTCACTCACTCTCCATCCACACTCACTGACCGTTCACTCACTCTCCATCCACACTCACTGACCGTTCACTCACTCTCCATCCACACTCACTGACCATTCACTCGCTCTCCATCCACACTCACTGACCATTCACTCACTCTCCATCCACACTCACTGACCGTTCACTCACTCTCCATCCACACTCACTGACCGTTCACTCACTCTCCATCCACACTCACTGACCGTTCACTCGCTCTCCATCCACACTCACTGACCGTTCACTCACTCTCCATCCACACTCACTGACCGTTCACTCACTCTCCATCCACACTCACTGACCGTTCACTCACTCTCCATCCACACTCACTGACCGTTCACTCACTCTCCATCCACACTCACTGACCGTTCACTCACTCTCCATCCACACTCACTGACCGTTCACTCGCTCTCCATCCACACTCACTGACCGTTCACTCGCTCTCCATCCACACTCACTGACCGTTCACTCACTCTCCATCCACACTCACTGACCGTTCACTCACTCTCCATCCACACTCACTGACCGTTCACTCACTCTCCATCCACACTCACTGACCGTTCACTCTCCATCCACACTCACTGACCGTTCACTCGCTCTCCATCCACACTCACTGACCGTTCACTCACTCTCCATCCACACTCACTGACCGTTCACTCACTCTCCATCCACACTCACTGACCGTTCACTCGCTCTCCATCCACACTCACTGACCGTTCACTCGCTCTCCATCCACACTCACTGACCGTTCACTCACTCTCCATCCACACTCACTGACCGTTCACTCACTCTCCATCCACACTCACTGACCGTTCACTCACTCTCCATCCACACTCACTGACCGTTCACTCGCTCTCCATCCACACTCACTGACCGTTCACTCGCTCTCCATCCACACTCACTGACCGTTCACTCGCTCTCCATCCACACTCACTGACCATTCACTCTCTCCATCCACACTCACTGACCGTTCACTCACTCTCCATCCACACTCACTGACCGTTCACTCGCTCTCCATCCACACTCAATGACCGTTCACTCACTCTCCATCCACACTCACTGACCGTTCACTCACACTCCATCCACACTCACTGACCGTTCACTCGCTCTCCATCCACACTCACTGACCGTTCACTCGCTCTCCATCCACACTCACTGACCATTCACTCTCTCCATCCACACTCACTGACCGTTCACTCACTCTCCATCCACACTCACTGACCGTTCACTCGCTCTCCATCCACACTCAATGACCGTTCACTCGCTCTCCATCCACACTCACTGACCGTTCACTCACTCTCCATCCACACTCACTGACCGTTCACTCACTCTCCATCCACACTCACTGACCGTTCACTCACTCTCCATCCACACTCACTGACCATTCACTCTCTCCATCCACACTCACTGACCGTTCACTCACTCTCCATCCACACTCAATGACCGTTCACTCGCTCTCCATCCACACTCAATGACCGTTCACTCACTCTCCATCCACACTCACTGACCGTTCACTCACTCTCCATCCACACTCACTGACCGTTCACTCACTCTCTCCATCGACACTCACTGACCGTTCACTCACTCTCCATCCACACTCACTGACCGTTCACTCGCTCTCCATCCACACTCACTGACCGTTCACTCGCTCTCCATCCACACTCACTGACCGTTCACTCACTCTCCATCCACACTCACTGACCGTTCACTCACTCTCCATCCACACTCACTGACCGTTCACTCTCTCCATCCACACTCACTGACCGTTCACTCGCTCTCCATCCACACTCACTGACCGTTCACTCGCTCTCCATCCACACTCACTGACCGTTCACTCGCTCTCCATCCACACTCACTGACCGTTCACTCACTCTCCATCCACACTCACTGACCGTTCACTCACTCTCCATCCACACTCACTGACCATTCACTCACTCTCCATCCACACTCACTGACCGTTCACTCGCTCTCCATCCACACTCACTGACCGTTCACTCGCTCTCCATCCACACTCACTGACCATTCACTCGCTCTGCATCCACACTCACTGACCATTCACTCTCTCCATCCACACTCACTGACCATTCACTCGCTCTGCATCCACACTCACTGACCATTCACTCTCTCCATCCACACTCACTGACCATTCACTCGCTCTGCATCCACACTCACTGACCATTCACTCTCTCCATCCACACTCACTGACCATTCACTCGCTCTGCATCCACACTCACTGACCATTCACTCTCTCCATCCACACTCACTGACCATTCACTCTCTCCATCCACACTCACTGACCGTTCACTCACTCTCCATCCACACTCACTGACCGTTCACTCGCTCTCCATCCACACTCAATGACCATTCACTCTCTCCATCGACACTCACTGACCGTTCACTCGCTCTCCATCCACACTCACTGACCGTTCACTCACTCTCCATCCACATTCACTGACCGTTCACTCACTCTCCATCCACACTCACTGACCGTTCACTCACTCTCCATCCACACTCACTGACCGTTCACTCGCTCTCCATCCACACTCACTGACCGTTCACTCACTCTCCATCCACACTCACTGACCGTTCACTCGCTCTCCATCCACACTCACTGACCGTTCATTCGCTCTCCATCCACACTCACTGACCATTCACTCGCTCTGCATCCACACTCACTGACCGTTCACCCACTCTCCATCCACACTCACTGACCGTTCACTCGCTCTCCATCCACACTCACTGACCGTTCACTCGCTCTCCATCCACACTCACTGACCGTTCACTCGCTCTCCATCCACACTCACTGACCATTCACTCACTCTCCATCCACACTCACTGACCATTCACTCTCTCCATCCACACTCACTGACCGTTCACTCACTCTCCATCCACACTCACTGACCGTTCACTCGCTCTCCATCCACACTCACTGACCGTTCACTCACTCTCCATCCACACTCACTGACCGTTCACTCGCTCTCCATCCACACTCACTGACCGTTCACTCACTCTCCATCCACACTCACTGACCATTCACTCACTCTCCATCCACACTCACTGACCGTTCACTCGCTCTCCATCCACACTCACTGACCGTTCACTCGCTCTCCATCCACACTCACTGACCGTTCACTCACTCTCCATCCACACTCACTGACCGTTCACTCACTCTCCATCCACACTCACTGACCGTTCACTCGCTCTCCATCCACACTCACTGACCGTTCACTCGCTCTCCATCCACACTCACTGACCGTTCACTCACTCTCCATCCACACTCACTGACCGTTCACTCACTCTCCATCCACACTCACTGACCGTTCACTCGCTCTCCATCCACACTCACTGACCGTTCACTCTCCATCCACACTCACTGACCGTTCACTCGCTCTCCATCCACACTCACTGACCGTTCACTCGCTCTCCATCCACACTCACTGACCGTTCACTCACTCTCCATCCACACTCACTGACCGTTCACTCACTCTCCATCCACACTCACTGACCGTTCACTCACTCTCCATCCACACTCACTGACCGTTCACTCACTCTCCATCCACACTCACTGACCGTTCACTCGCTCTCCATCCACACTCACTGACCGTTCACTCACTCTCCATCCACACTCACTGACCGTTCACTCGCTCTCCATCCACACTCACTGACCGTTCACTCACTCTCCATCCACACTCACTGACCGTTCACTCACTCTCCATCCACACTCACTGACCGTTCACTCGCTCTCCATCCACACTCACTGACCGTTCACTCACTCTCCATCCACACTCACTGACCGTTCACTCACTCTCCATCCACACTCACTGACCGTTCACTCACTCTCCATCCACACTCACTGACCGTTCACTCGCTCTCCATCCACACTCACTGACCGTTCACTCGCTCTCCATCCACACTCACTGACCGTTCACTCGCTCTCCATCCACACTCACTGACCGTTCACTCACTCTCCATCCACACTCACTGACCGTTCACTCACCATCCACACTCACTGACCGCTCACTCACTCTCCATCCACACTCACTGACCGTTCACTCACTCTCCATCCACACTCACTGACCGTTCACTCACTCTCCATCCACACTCACTGACCATTCACTCACTCTCCATCCACACTCACTGACCGTTCACTCACTCTCCATCCACACTCACTGACCGTTCACTCACTCTCCATCCACACTCACTGACCATTCACTCACTCTCCATCCACACTCACTGACCGTTCACTCACTCTCCATCCACACTCACTGACCGTTCACTCACTCTCCATCCACACTCACTGACCGTTCACTCGCTCTCCATCCACACTCACTGACCGTTCACTCGCTCTCCATCCACACTCACTGACCGTTCACTCGCTCTCCATCCACACTCACTGACCGTTCACTCGCTCTCCATCCACACTCACTGACCATTCACTCGCTCTCCATCCACACTCACTGACCATTCACTCGCTCTCCATCCACACTCACTGACCATTCACTCTCTCCATCCACACTCACTGACCGTTCACTCACTCTCCATCCACACTCACTGACCGTTCACTCGCTCTCCATCCACACTCAATGACCGTTCACTCGCTCTCCATCCACACTCACTGACCATTCACTCTCTCCATCGACACTCACTGACCGTTCACTCACTCTCCATCCACACTCACTGACCGTTCACTCACTCTCCATCCACACTCACTGACCGTTCACTCACTCTCCATCCACACTCACTGACCGTTCACTCACTCTCCATCCACACTCACTGACCGTTCACTCACTCTCCATCCACACTCACTGACCGTTCACTCACTCTCCATCCACACTCACTGACCGTTCACTCTCCATCCACACTCACTGACCGTTCACTCGCTCTCCATCCACACTCACTGACCGTTCACTCACTCTCCATCCACACTCACTGACCGTTCACTCGCTCTCCATCCACACTCACTGACCGTTCACTCGCTCTCCATCCACACTCACTGACCGTTCACTCACTCTCCATCCACACTCACTGACCGTTCACTCACTCTCCATCCACACTCACTGACCGTTCACTCGCTCTGCATCCACACTCACTGACCGTTCACTCGCTCTCCATCCACACTCACTGACCGTTCACTCACTCTCCATCCACATTCACTGACCGTTCACTCGCTCTCCATCCACACTCACTGACCGTTCACTCGCTCTCCATCCACACTCACTGACCGTTCACTCACTCTCCATCCACACTCACTGACCGTTCACTCTCCATCCACACTCACTGACCGTTCACTCGCTCTCCATCCACACTCACTGACCGTTCACTCACTCTCCATCCACACTCACTGACCGTTCACTCTCCATCCACACTCACTGACCGTTCACTCGCTCTCCATCCACACTCACTGACCGTTCACTCACTCTCCATCCACACTCACTGACCGTTCACTCTCCATCCACACTCACTGACCGTTCACTCACTCTCCATCCACACTCACTGACCGTTCACTCTCCATCCACACTCACTGACCGTTCACTCGCTCTCCATCCACACTCACTGACCGTTCACTCGCTCTCCATCCACACTCACTGACCGTTCACTCACTCTCCATCCACACTCACTGACCGTTCACTCTCCATCCACACTCACTGACCGTTCACTCGCTCTCCATCCACACTCACTGACCGTTCACTCACTCTCCATCCACACTCACTGACCGTTCACTCGCTCTCCATCCACACTCACTGACCGTTCACTCGCTCTCCATCCACACTCACTGACCGTTCACTCACTCTCCATCCACACTCACTGACCGTTCACTCACTCTCCATCCACACTCACTGACCGTTCACTCGCTCTGCATCCACACTCACTGACCGTTCACTCGCTCTCCATCCACACTCACTGACCGTTCACTCACTCTCCATCCACATTCACTGACCGTTCACTCGCTCTCCATCCACACTCACTGACCGTTCACTCGCTCTCCATCCACACTCACTGACCATTCACTCGCTCTGCATCCACACTCACTGACCGTTCACCCACTCTCCATCCACACTCACTGACCGTTCACTCACTCTCCATCCACACTCACTGACCGTTCACTCGCTCTCCATCCACACTCACTGACCATTCACTCGCTCTGCATCCACACTCACTGACCGTTCACTCACTCTCCATCCACACTCACTGACCGTTCACTCGCTCCCCATCCACACTCACTGACCGTTCACTCACTCTCCATCCACACTCACTGACCGTTCACTCGCTCTCCATCCACACTCACTGACCGTTCACTCGCTCTCCATCCACACTCACTGACCATTCACTCGCTCTGCATCCACACTCACTGACCGTTCACTCACTCTCCATCCACACTCACTGACCGTTCACCCACTCTCCATCCACACTCACTGACCGTTCACTCACTCTCCATCCACACTCACTGACCGTTCACTCGCTCTCCATCCACACTCACTGACCGTTCACTCGCTCTCCATCCACACTCACTGACCGTTCACTCGCTCCCCATCCACACTCACTGACCATTCACTCGCTCTGCATCCACACTCACTGACCGTTCACTCACTCTCCATCCACACTCACTGACCGTTCACTCACTCTCCATCCACACTCACTGACCGTTCACTCACTCTCCATCCACACTCACTGACCATTCACTCTCTCCATCGACACTCACTGACCGTTCACTCACTCTCCAACCACACTCACTGACCGTTCACTCGCTCTCCATCCACACTCACTGACCGTTCACTCACTCTCCATCCACACTCACTGACCGTTCACTCACTCTCCATCCACATTCACTGACCGTTCACTCACTCTCCATCCACACTCACTGACCGTTCACTCACTCTCCATCCACACTCACTGACCGTTCACTCACTCTCCATCCACACTCACTGACCGTTCACTCACTCTCCATCCACACTCACTGACCGTTCACTCACTCTCCATCCACACTCACTGACCGTTCACTCACTCTCCATCCACACTCACTGACCGTTCACTCGCTCTCCATCCACACTCACTGACCGTTCACTCACTCTCCAACCACACTCACTGACCGTTCACTCGCTCTCCATCCACACTCACTGACCGTTCACTCGCTCTCCATCCACACTCACTGACCGTTCACTCACTCTCCATCCACACTCACTGACCATTCACTCGCTCTGCATCCACACTCACTGACCATTCACTCTCTCCATCCACACTCACTGACCATTCACTCGCTCTGCATCCACACTCACTGACCATTCACTCTCTCCATCCACACTCACTGACCATTCACTCGCTCTGCATCCACACTCACTGACCATTCACTCTCTCCATCCACACTCACTGACCATTCACTCTCTCCATCGACACTCACTGACCGTTCACTCGCTCTCCATCCACACTCACTGACCATTCACTCACTCTCCATCCACACTCACTGACCGTTCACTCACTCTCCATCCACACTCACTGACCGTTCACTCACTCTCCATCCACACTCACTGACCGTTCACTCGCTCTCCATCCACACTCAATGACCATTCACTCTCTCCATCGACACTCACTGACCGTTCACTCGCTCTCCATCCACACTCACTGACCGTTCACTCACTCTCCATCCACATTCACTGACCGTTCACTCGCTCTCCATCCACACTCACTGACCGTTCACTCGCTCTCCATCCACACTCACTGACCATTCACTCGCTCTGCATCCACACTCACTGACCGTTCACCCACTCTCCATCCACACTCACTGACCGTTCACTCACTCTCCATCCACACTCACTGACCGTTCACTCGCTCTCCATCCACACTCACTGACCATTCACTCGCTCTGCATCCACACTCACTGACCATTCACTCACTCTCCATCCACACTCACTGACCGTTCACTCGCTCTCCATCCACACTCACTGACCGTTCACTCGCTCTCCATCCACACTCACTGACCATTCACTCGCTCTGCATCCACACTCACTGACCATTCACTCTCTCCATCCACACTCACTGACCATTCACTCGCTCTGCATCCACACTCACTGACCATTCACTCTCTCCATCCACACTCACTGACCATTCACTCGCTCTGCATCCACACTCACTGACCATTCACTCTCTCCATCCACACTCACTGACCATTCACTCGCTCTGCATCCACACTCACTGACCATTCACTCTCTCCATCCACACTCACTGACCATTCACTCTCTCCATCCACACTCACTGACCGTTCACTCACTCTCCATCCACACTCACTGACCGTTCACTCGCTCTCCATCCACACTCAATGACCATTCACTCTCTCCATCGACACTCACTGACCGTTCACTCGCTCTCCATCCACACTCACTGACCATTCACTCTCTCCATCCACACTCACTGACCGTTCACTCGCTCTCCATCCACACTCAATGACCATTCACTCTCTCCATCGACACTCACTGACCGTTCACTCGCTCTCCATCCACACTCAATGACCATTCACTCTCTCCATCGACACTGACCGTTCACTCATTCTCCATCCATACACCACAGAGACGGGCAGTTATTTGATTTATTGTCGAATAGCTATCGTTTAGAAATTCCTCTTTATTTTGTGGTTGGCCCCATGGAGTGTTCCAGCAATTTCTGGTTGCATTGCAAAGATTTATCCCTGATTTTGTATTAATTTCCTCTTCAGGTGGGAATCTCTGGTGTTGATATCAATGTACGCGGTCTACATCCTGATCATGAAGTGAGTACAGATTTGTTCATATCGGGAGCTCCTGTGTTTATCGATGTGGAGGAATTGGTAGCTGGTGAATAGAGCTTCATTATAATGAAAGTAGTCCACATGAACTCTCCATTTGATCTTGTCTTGCTGAACGAATTTATTGCATGAATTTTGGCAAGCACACACCCGGCCTTGCTTCCAACCATCAGGAACATTGGTCCTTTGAGGGAATATTGAAACCGGCTAAGACAATTCATCTGGGCATCTTCTGGAATCCCAATATCGTGATCGACTCCCCAATTCACAGCTTTACAGTCTGTACAAATCTTTCCCTCTTCACCTTTGGCACCTTCCCCACCCATACAAACTCTGAAATGACTGTCCAACTTCTGAAGAAAGGCCTTTGGAATGAAAATCTGGAGCATCTGGAATATAAATAGGAACCTTTGCAGCCCCTTCATTTTCACCACTTGGACCCTCCCCACCACCGTCAAGTGCAGTGTATCTCACCTCCTAAAGTATTCCTTTCTTGCCTCCATCAACATCGTTAAGTTCCACTTATGCAATGTTGCCCACTCTCCCGTCACCTGGATCCCCCAGTACCTAAACGTATCCTTGGCTACCCTAAATGGCAACCCCCCCTAAATTTGCTCCTCTGCCTGACTCATTCACTGGGAACACCTCACTTTTTCCCATGGTCAACTATAACCTGATAAAGCTCCAAACCTCACTAATGGGCTCATAATGCTCCCCATACTCTCCAGCGGATCTGATACATATAACAGCGTGTCATCCACGTCCAGTAACACCCGGTGCTCCTTACTCCCCCTCCTAATCCCCTGCCACTCTGCTGGCCTCCTAAGGGCCATCGCAAGGGCTCTACTGTCAGTGCAAACAGTAATGGTGACTGCAGACACCCCTGCCTCGTTCACCTATGCAACCCGAAACTTCGTGAGCTCATCGCATTGGTCTGTGATTCTCCACCGGGGCCACGTACAACAGCCCCACCCAAGCCACAAACTTGGGTCCAAACCCAAAACTTCCCGGGACCTTGAACAGGTACTGCCACTCCACCTGATCAAATGCCTTCTCCGCGTCCATAGACACTATCACTTTCGGTCCCCGTCCTCTCAGTGGGGTCATGATCACATTTAATAATCGCCTTATATTACTCGAGAGTTGCCTGCCCTTCACAAAGCCCGTTTGATCCTCTGCAACCACTCCCAGAGTGCATCCTTCCATCCTCCCTGCCACTAACTTAGCCAACACATTCACGTCCATATTCAATCATATGGGCCTGTACGACCCACATTCTAATGGGTCCTTCCCTTTGGTATTAACGTAATTGTCGCCTGTGTCATTGTCTCCGGCAGCTCCCCCTTCTCCAGCGCCTCACTAAATGCCTCCAATAGTGCCAACTCCGCCGCAAACTCCTTATAAAAGTCTGCCAGGTAACCGTCCAGCCCCTGGACAATTCCTCATAATATTCCCTGAATGACTCATTTATCTTCCCGGGCTCCCCCTTCCCTGTCCATACCCTCAGTCTCGGCCTGCCTCCATAGCTGATGCGCTAACATGTGGCTCGTCTTTCCTCTATATTCATACTGCACCCCTCCTCGCCTGCCGTAGCTGTCCAACCACCCTTCCTGTCGTCAACCTATCAAACTGACCCTGTAACCTTTTGTTCTTTGCCAATCTCTCCACGGTGGGGACCGTCGAAAACTCCCTGTCCACCTCGACTATCTCCTCCAATCTCCTCTCCTTCTCCTATCGTTGTGCACCTTTAGCAAGATAATCTCCCCCCCGAACCACCACCTTCAATCCCTCCCAGAATGAGGAAGCCGATGTGGCAGTTCCTCCTATATGCTTTCCCCCCTCCCTTGATCTGTGCAAAAGGCTCCCCGTGGACCTCAACACCCCCCCACCCCCCCGCCCAAACAAAGACGCATCCAAAACCACTGGTCGCCTCCTCCTAAAAAATAAACACCACCACAGGTGGTAGGAGGCGGGGGGGGGGGGGCAGTTGCCCTCTTACAAACTTTTTACCCCCTTACAAACTTTTTACCCCCTTAACAAATAGTCATCCCAAGGAAATACTCCCATCTGAGAAGAAAGAAAAAAAAACACCCTCCAACTCCCACAATACCCATGTCCTCCGAACTCCGTTGTGCCAGCTCCTCCGTCTCCCATCAAATTTCAATTCTCCCCCAGTTTGTGCTCTTTAATAATGTCATTGGCCTCCTCTGGGTTTTCAAAATAGTACTCCCGACCTTCGAAGGCCACCCACCGTTTCACCAGATACAGCACCCAAACCTAATCTTCAGTCAATAAAGAGCTGCCTTGGCTCTGTTGAGCCCAGCACGCCTTCTCACCAGCTCTGCTCCAATGTCGGACCTTGTTCCCCTCCCATTCACAGTTCCGTTTCTCCCTGGCACACCGCAGGATCTTTTCCTTCTCCACAAACTTGTGGAGCTGTAAAATCACTGCCCGTGACGACTCCACTGCTCTTGACTTCTGATTCAGAGACCTGTGCACTCTATCCATCTCTGGGGCCTTGTCCAGCACTCCTCCACCACCAACCCTGCCAGCATCCTCGAGACGTATCTTGTGGCACTCGTGCCTTCCACTACTTCAGGCAGGCCGATGATACGCAGGTTCTGCCTTTGAGACCTGTTCTACTGCTCTTCCCCATTTGCCCTTAATGACTTGCAAAGCTCCCAAAGAGCCCCACCTCCGTCTCCAATGCCACCACTCGATCACTGTTGTTGTGTACAGTGTCCATTGTCCAGCAAGGAATCCACAGAACTGCTGGAGACTTGTCTGAACCAGGATTTTTATTGAAGCACGCGTGGTAAGGAAACGATCATATACAGAGCAAGTTATCATGGAGTTTCTTTAGAATCCCCTGGAACTACCCATATGCACGACTGTCCTCCTGTACGTCTTACAACCTTCTGAGGATCACCGGATCTGCCCTGACTTATATCTGAGAAACTTGTCACATGACCACTGCCTCAAGACCGCATGGTGGATCTGTACTGCCACCTGCTGGTTGGAAGTCGCACCACCAACTATATACAACACCGTCTACAGGCATATCACCACAACTATGGTCAGACATCACCCTCTCCATCTCCCAGATCTGTGACTCCTGTGCCTCCAAATACTTCTTGACCCTCTCCATCAAGCCTTTCAGGGTTGCAACCGCTCCTTCGATCGGTCTTCCTGCATTTCCTTTCTTTGCTGGTGAAACGCCTCTCTAATAAACGGCATCAATTGCTTCATGTGAGGTTTTCCAACTTGCTTCGACCCTTTCTCCTGCTCCATATTTCCAATAGCTGCTGTGTCACAGGTCTCTTCGAATTCTTTGGTCAGGTCTTTCACCTTCTTCTGCCGGGTCTGTTAACCAGCAGGCATGCCACTCCTGGGGGGAACCTCTCCTCCACACCTTCAACTACACTTTCCCTTCAAAGTTCTCCTCTGTATGGGTAAAAGAAAAGCTCAATTCTACTCCTTCGAGCCGGAGCTGTGCTGTGTGCGACCACTCACTCCATGCTGAACATTGTCACCATACATTCATACTTTGAAAAGCTGACACCTTTAGGAAAAAACATCAAGATGATGGATGGTATCTGGGTGTCAGATTCTGCCTCGTGCTCCCATGGAAAACATCCCACTCGGAGGGGCCCAGGCAGAGTCCGGGGAACACTACAATGGTGCACATACCTCCTAAAAAATAAAAAAAATGGACACTTCGTCTGGAGTAGCTCCTTAATCGTTGAAAACCATTAAATATGGTGCATGTCATTCACCATTGGCAAACGCAAAGCAAAATACTGAGATGCTGAAAATCTGAAATAGGTACAGAAACCGCTGGAAATACTCAACAGGTCAAGCAGCACCTGTGGAAAGAGAAGCAGACTTAACGTTTTAGGTTGATGTCCTTTCACGAACTGAAATGTTAACACTGCTGTTCTCTCTCCGCCAATGTTGCCCGACCTGCTGAGCATTTCCAGCTTTGGCTGCTTTTAACTCCTTCAGCGTTGACATAAAAGCGAATCAATTTACCGTTTTGGGTTTTCGGGAGCAATATGTCTGCTGTCACGCTGATGACGGTGAGGCAGTGCCCAATACTCGTGCAATGACTGAACCCACACAAGTGATGATATATCCCTCACATACATAGACCTTCTGACCATTGTTGCCCGATTGATGAGAGCACAGGTGCCAGAAATGTCTGCCGGCTCAGGTTGCCCAGGAAGCGAGAGCAAGAGCCACCTCTCACTCCTGCCCCAATGGATGGCCCCTAGGACAAGCATGAGACTGGTGGTAAAAACCCATATTCTGCCCACTATCAGAAAGGGTCCACACTGTGGAAGGGAGCACACAAAAAACATTGTGTCAATGGACAGCACTGAAGCTATGTGAAGAACGCACTCTTTCAAAGGCTTGTAAGCATATTCCAGGTGGCAGGAATGTGATAGTCATGGATTTTCTGGAACATTTAAGGCAATTACAGACAAAGACAGAGGGGAGGGTGTTGACATTTGGAAGCTGAGAGAAAAGATTATCCTGAGCAACCGTGTCAAATTGCTGTCACACCCAGAACCAGACTGTCCTGCACCTCTTTCATCTCTTTGATGCTACCACGTTGTTGAAAGAGAAGATCGGGCAGCGTGCAGCAAATAGCAACTGTTAAAACCTTTTCCAGAATGTATGTGGAGGTGCCCCTGGATCTATCCAGTCATCGGGAGCACTGCCTTAATATGCCTTCTGAGGCACTGGTGGATAGCCACAGATAGCCACATCGTGTTGTTGAGTTGAGCATCGAATCCACAGAATGCCCTTGGTCAATAAGAGATCAGACAGTACAGTACAGTATTGGTTGGGTAGGGAGATGCCTTAAAATAAAGGAATTGTAGTAGCTTCCAAGGAAACCAGTATGTTCAGCTGCTGAACATTGTTTTTTTCCTATTTACAGAGGCAGGAGCCAGGTGCAATGGATTATTTTGAGCTGCATAAATACAACTAACAATCCCATGGAGTTTTTTTAAGAATCTTCCCCATCATAGCTTGATCCTTTCATGTTGTTGTCAGTCGTCCTTCAAGTAATAGGTGAAATAGTTTGCTCGAGCAAACCAGGCAATGGGCTTTTTAAAAAATATGTTATTTCACGGGATGTGGGCATTGCTGGCTAGGCTGACAATTGCTGCCTATTCCTAATTGCCCTTGAGAGCTGCCTTCTTGAACTACTGCAATCCATGTGGCGTAGGTCTACCCACTGTGCTGTTAGGGAAGGATTTCCAGGATTTTGACCCAGTGACGGAACAACGATATTGTTCCAAGTCAGGATGGTGTGTGGTTTGGATGGGAACTTCCAGGTGGAGGTGTTCCCAGGTATCTGTTGCCCTTGTCCTTCTGGGTGGTAAAGGTCATGCGTTTGGAAGGTGTTGTCGAGTAAGCACCTTTTGGTAAATTGCTATAGAATATCTTGTCTATGGTACACACTGTGCATCGGTGGTGGAAGGAATGAATGTTGTAAGTGGTGGAAGATGTACCAATCAAGTGCGCTGCTTTGTCCTGGATGGTGTCAGCTAATAGTGCTATTAGAACTGCACTCATCCAGGCAAGTGGTGAGTATTCCATCACACTCCTGACTTGTGCTTTGTACATGGTGGACAGGCTTTGGGGAGTCAGGAAGTGAGTTATTCTCTGCAGGATTCCCAGTCTCGGTCCTTCTCTTGTAGCCACAGTATTTATATGGCTGGTCCAGTTCAGTTTCTGGTCAATGCTGCCCAGGATGTTGGAGAAGTGTTTTATACACCTATGGCCAGATAAGTATTTATGATATACCTAATGCCAGTTTAAAAGAAGAACAAACATTAAGGGCATTTGTGACTGTTACAGCGAATGGCAGTGCCGTGCTTAGGGAATTTGTCGGCAGATCTATTTGGAGCAAGCGGTATAACTCAGGCTGAGCTTTGAGTATAACTCGCAGGCACTGCTCCTCTGACAAATGCAGGTGTGGCCAACTTTGCTTGTACCATAGAACCATAGAATTCCTACATTCGGCCAATCGAGTCTGCACCGACCCTCTGAAAGAGAACACTACCTAGGCCTACTCCCCCACCCTATCCCTGTAACCCCACCTGCACATTTTTGGACACTAAGGGACAATTTATCATGGCCAATCCACCTAACCTGCACATCTTTGGACTGTGGGAGGAAACCCACGCAGACACTGGGAGAATGTACAAACTCCACACAGACAGTCACCCAAGGCCGGAATTGAACCCGGGTCCCTGGTGCTGTGAGACAGCAGCGCTAACCACTGTGCTGCCCCTTTAGATTTTGCTGTGGGTGTAGAATGGCTCTGGCAAAGCAGTACCTACATAATATCCTCCTGTTTATCCTTCATTTTCACAAATCATAGATATAGGAAGGACCACTGACATTGTTGAAGCTGACATGATGGGGTTGAGGAAAGTGGGGAGGTGATGCATGCCGGATCAAATATAGGGTGCAGTCTGATTACAACAAAAGCTCCTGAAAGCCTAGTGACTAAACCTGTTAGCATAAAAAGAAAACATAGGAAAATAACCTGACAATTTGTCAGTCTTATTACTGAGTTCTTTCAGCTTGTCTCTCAGCTCGACAGTGGAGATTGTGGTGTAGAGTTAATTATCATAGAATTTACAGTGCAGAAGGAGGCCATTCGGCCCATTGAGTCTGCACTGGCTCTTGGAAAGAGCACCCTACCCAAGGTCAACACCTCCACCCTATCCCCATAACCCAGTAACCCCACCCGACACTAAGGGAAATTTTGGACACTAAGGGCAATTTATCATGGCCAATCCACCTAACCTGCATATCTTTGGACTGTGGGAGGAAACCGGAGGAAACCCACGCACACACGGGGAGGATGTGCAGACTTCGCACAGACAGTGGCCCAAGCTGGAATCGAACCTGGGACCCTGGAGCTGTGAAGCAATTGTGCTATCCACAATGCTACCGTGCTGCCCTAATGTCATTGGACCCAGGCACAATGCTCGAAGGACATGGGTTCAAATGCCAGCATGGGATTTGGTAGAATTTAAATGCAATTAATAAAATCTGGAATATAAAGCTAATCTCAGTAATGATGACCTCATTAATATCATGGATTGTTCTAAAAACCCATCTAGCTTACTAATGTCCTTGAAGAAAGAAAATCTTCCTTCAGGGGAGTGGGATACGGGGGATATGGACCCCGGACGTGTAGAAGATTTTAGTTTAGACGGGCAGCATGGTTGGCGCAGGCCTGGAGGGCCGAAGGGTCTGTTCCTGTGCTGTACTTTTCTTTGTTCTTTGTTCTTAAAATTCGCCTTCCTCCCCTCCACCAATTGAGCCAAGTTCAATCTATGCAACTGGGGCCAGCTCCACGCCACCCGAATACCAAGGTATCCGAAACCCGCCCCCACCACCCTAAATGGCAACTCCCCTAATTTCCTCTCCTGCCCTCTGGGATTGATCGAGAACACCTCACTCTTTCCCATGTTCAATTTATATCCTGAAAACCGGCAAAATTCCCCCAAGATCTCCATAATCCCCCCCAATGATGCTGATCGGTTCCGAAATATATACCAAATTATCCGCATACAGCAAAATCCTATGTTCGGCACTCCCCGCCACCGCTAAAATACCTCTTAATTGGAAAAAAACTAATCAGGTACTCTAAATTAAAACAAAAGCCTTCTTCGCGTCCATCACCACCACCACCTCAATCTCCTGCCTCCCTGGGGGCATCATAATTACATTAAGCAGCCTAATCACATTCACTGACAACTGCCTTCTCTTCACAAATCCCATCTGGTCCTCCCCTATCACCTCCGGCACACAGTCCTCAATTCACGAAGCAAGCACCTTCGCCAATAACTTGGCATCGACATTCAATAACGATATTGGACGGTACAGTCCATACTGCTCCAGGTCCTTATCCTTCTTTAAGAATCAGGGAGATAGACGCCTGCGATAAAGTAGGATGGAATTTCCTCCCTCTCCCTTGCCTTGTTATACATCCTCACCAGCAGTGGCCCCAGCTCCACCCCAAACCTTTTACAAAAGTCTACAGGGCCCTGGGGCCTTCCCTGCCTGTATCGCCCCCATGCCATCCATCACTTCCCTCAGCCCAATTGGGGTTCCCAGCCCCTGAACCCATCCCTCTACAGTTTTGAGTGCCTCCCACAACGTGGCGGCTGTGCCTCCCCGTGTTGTTCACCTCCACATAGCTCCGAATGGCAGCCCTCACCCGCTCACACAGCCCCTCATCCGCCAGAAGCCCCACATCTAAACTCCACTGAGGCTGTTAGGCCTCCCCCTTGAACCACCCACAAATCCACCCAATGCAACGCGTGGTCACAAACCACAATCGCCGAGTACCCCTAGTCGGACACCCCCACAAGCAACACGTAATCGATCACAAAAAAGTCAATTCGGGAGTACACCTGGTGCACATGGGAGAAGTATGAAAACATGTTCGCCTGCTGCCTCCCAAACCTCCAATGGTCTACCTCCCCATTCACTCCATGTACCCACTCAACTCCCTAGCCACTGCTGACACCCTTGATGACCTCTGACCCAACCCGTACATACTCGGGTCCAGGACCATATTGAAATCTCCCCCCACAATCAATCGGTTGTGTCCAAGTCCAGAATCTTCCCTAACACCCGCCTCATAAAATCCACATCACCCCCAAATCGGGGCATAAATGTTTGCCAGGACCACTGGCATCCCCTCCAAATTTCCTACAAACTACCACATATCTAGCCCCTGGATTGGACACAGTGCCCCCAGCTCAAACACCACTCTCTTGTTAATCAACACCGCCACTCCCCTCGTCTTCATATCCAGCCCCGGTGGTACCACCCATTCCTTCCTCAGCCTTGTCTGATCCCCCAATTTCAGGTGTGTCTCCTGTAAAAACACCACGTCCGCCTTCAGGCTCCTCAAATGCGTGAACACATGCGACCGTTTAACCGGCCCATTTAATCCTCACACATTCCACGTGGCCAACCTGGTCAGAGGACTCCCCGCCCCCCTCCCCTGTCGATCAGCCATACCCCTTCTTGAGGTGGGACATTTTACCGCCTTCGCTGGCTGAGATGGTGCAGACAGTGAAAATGACGGTGCTGCCAGTGTTTCTGTTCGTGTTTCAGAAACTCCATTTCTTTGTCCCTAAGCCTTTTTTTCAGGAAAGTCAATGGGTTGATCTCCGGGTTTGCGTAGGCGGGGAAGGCCCCACATGTGAGGCGGGCTTTTTTGGAACGGGGGCGGGGGGGGGGGGGGGGGGGGGGGGAGGTGGCAGCTAGCGTTGCCGAATTTGATAAATTATTATTGGGCGGCAAACATTGCGATGGTGAGGAAATGGGCAGTAGAGGAGAGGTCGGTCTGGGGGCTGTTGGAGGCGGCATCATGTAGGGGAATGAGTTTGAGGGTTTTGTTGTTGGCGTCTTTGCTGTGTTTGCCGGCCAGGTACTCCGTGAGCCCAGTGGCGGTGGCAGCTTTGAGGGTGTTGGGGCAGTGTAGGCAGCACTTGGGGTTCGAGGGTATGTCTTTATGGGCGCCGATTTGCAACGACCATAGATTCGTGCAGGCAAGGCTGGATGCGAGGTTCTGGGGATGGCGACTGTGGGATCGAGCACTTCAAGGTCTTGTTCATGGGGGCAAATTTGCAGGGCTGGAGAAATTGCATGAGTTGCGCAAGGGAACGGTTTTACGTACCTGCAGCCCGGAGATGGATTTTGTTGGGGTGGAGGGACCCCGGGCCACCGAAAACAGGGGTGTGGGTGAGCGACCTGGCAGAGTTCCTGAGGCTGGAAAAGGTCAGGTTCGCCCTGTGGGGATCGGTAGAGGGGTTTGTCCGGAGGGGAAAACCGTTCATCGCTTTCTTCAAGGAGAATTCAGGAGTCAGCAAAGGGGTGATTAAAGTGGAGAAGGCGGGACGTGGCAGGAGTTTGGTGTCAGAGGGGGTGGAGGGTGGTGGTTGTTTATTGGGTTAATGTGTTGCTCTTCTGACACTTATTATATCTTTGTGTATATTTGTTAAATACCTTGAATAAAAATATTTTTTTTTAAAGAAAGGAAATCTGCCATCCTTACCTGGTCACAAGTGTGGTTCGGGCAGCACGGTGGCACAGTGGTTAGCACAGCTGCCTCACGGGGCAGTGGACCCGGGTACGATCCCGGCTCTGGGTCACTGTCCATGTGGAGTTTGCACATTCTCCCCGTGTCTGCGTGGGTTTCACCCCCACAACCCAAAGATGTGCAGGGTAGGTGGATTGGCCTCACTAAATTGCCCCTTAATCGGAAAAAAATGAATTGGGTACTCTAAATTTACAAAACAGAAGTGTGGTACATTCGTAATTGCCCTCTGGAATGGCCAAGCAAGCCCACTCAAGGGCAATTAGGGATGGGCAACAAATGCTGGCCTTGTCAGCAATGCCCACATCCCGTGAAAGATCAAATAATAAAACTCAACAGCCACAATCTTTCCAAGCTGTGTCAGCAAGGAAGGTTGCATTTTACAAATGTGAAGACCACAGTTTGTACCCTGCTGAGGCTCACAATAAGGGGATGGGCCACGTGGCCACAGCTTTGATATTATCTGCTGAGGGATGTGAAGCAGGATTGCATGCTGAGGGATGTCAGAGTGAGGGATAGGGTTGTAGTTTGGGGCTCGGATGAGGGCAACATTGACTGCCACCGAGATTTGGAAACACGCTGTTTCGCGACCTACCCTGCAGAAGGTGGAAACAACACCAAACGCGTTTCCTCTGAAGAAAGACTTGAGTTTATCTAATATCGCATTGTGTGTCTCTAAAACCTCCCACAACACTCACAGCAGTCAAATATGCATGGTCCTTCATCACAAGTATTGTGGGAAACATGAATTTACTTGGTAGCATCAGCTTCTGATTTTAAAAGATGATATTCCCGAATAATTCCCGGATTTTTGCTAATGACTGCTCTTACTGGTCACAGGTTCAACAGCACAATGCAAATTTTCTTCGAAAACAAGTGGAAAAAGACTTCTGTGAACATGGCTAACGGGAATGCAAATAATACGGAAATGGATGACAACAGCAACTGTGATGCAACAGTGGTCTTGCTGAAAAAAGGTACGGGTGATGTTCCATGTAGGTAACCTGTCTATAAAGACCATGTCCATCAATATCACATTCATACATCGCGCCTCACACTTAAGGGAGAGTCGTCGAAGTGAGGTGACGTGGATCGCCAGGTACAAGGAGGTTAGTTTTCAGGTGGGAGGGAGGACGCAGAGAGGACTGATGGGACGATGATTCTGCCAGGTGGGAGTGGGACTGGGTTCAAATGGGAAGGGAGTGCTTTGGTACAACAGCATCTTCCTGTATTTATCTAGTGCCTTTATCAGAGATATCCCAACACTTGTTTTAGTCAAAAGGATGGTTCTTAAAGATGGAAAGATAAGCAAAGAGTGGATTCAGAAGGGCTCCACATCCCAGGGCTGACTTCACAGTGATTGATAATCGTATTCACACAAGTCAAAGTAGAGCAAGTGTGGAGAATGAAGGATATGGAATATTGATGCCATGTGGAGTGGAAGTTTCTGTTTGATGTTGTTGGTGTGGAATATAGATGGAGGTTCATTCTATGTTGCAAAGGTGATGTATGTTGTACTAGGAATGCCACTTGATGCCTGAAATGCAAAGTCTTTTATCCAACAGCACTAATGTCCCTTGCCTTGATGTGCACCAAACTCACCAACTGTTATCTTAAAAACAAACTGTTGCAAATATCTCACCTCCTGCACCGCCACAGAGATCTGGATCACTCCCTCGCTGGGCATGATCCAAATAATCATACTGAATGGCTCATTTAAATATGCGCAGCCTACTTGATGCCGAATTCGCTCAGCGCCTGGAAGTCACCAGCCACACCAGCGAGGCCTCAATGGGGTGCTGATTAGTACTGGTCTCCACAAGCGGAGACCAGGTGTTATGACCACTCTGGGGGTCTTGGAGGCCATTGGTGCCCCTTGTGGTTGGGGACTGTTCAGAGCAGCACCCTGGCACTCCTCCTGGCACTCGGGCACCCTGGCAATGCCAACTGATCACCCTGGCAGTGGGATCGTGAAAGGGGGTGGGGCCCGTAAGGAGGGTGGGGGCACCTGAAAAGAGAGGCCGAAGTGACCCCCATAGCGGGATGTCCTCACTTGTCCTGCAGGGCGTGGCATTACCTGTGGGTGGGGGATGTGGGGGACCCTCAAGCTCACTTAGAGATCGGGACACCCTTTCAAAATGGTGGCCCGATCTCTGAGGAGCCGGTCTCGCCGGCGTGTTCAGCTGCCCACTGTTGGCAAGATTTCTAAGTTTGGGCTAGATAGGGGAGAAATTCCACAAGGCCCAAAAAAACGACTAAGTGCTGACCGGTCTGTATCTCACCCACAAAGCCGGCGGGAAACACTAGCCATCTCAGTTGTGGTGAGTCTTGTTAACTCCCAGCCGGAGAGTTAATCTGAATGCTTCATGATAGTGGAGTTTTCTGTTGAATGAGGGTGAATAGAAATGTGCCTCTAATTCAGCCAGAAGCAGGCTTCCAGTCTAGAGGTGCCATCGCTTGCCAATTCCAAAACCGACTACAAAACAGGGGTGAGAAACAGGTACAATTGCAACTTGTGTAGCTTCTGACGTGTGCTTCTGTTGTGTTGGTGAATTGAAAAACAGAACAATTGATGGTCCCACATCACAAAGACAAACAGAGAACAAATTAGCTTTTTTTTTTAATGTGTTGAGCGTTTATAAGATTCGAAACAAAAAATTTAAATGACTGATTGGGTGACTGCACAGAAGTGGACAGCGTCGGAAAGTCTGCTTCCTAATTAAAAGAGAGCATGTGGAGTTATGAAGCATTACGTTGAGGGTCATCATGTGTTGGAAGGAGTTCAGAAAAGGTTTACCAGACTGATACTTGGAATGGACGGGTTGTCTTACGAGGAAAGGTTGGACAAGCTGGGCTAGACGAGTAGGAGGCAACTTTTGAAATAATCTTGTTTTTAAAAAAAATATTTCTTTATTCTCCTCCTTTGTCAAATTTTCTCCCAAATTTACACCCACCAACAATAAACAATAATCAGTAACAAATATGTCAATCCCCAAATCAATAATAATGATCCCATCCTCCCACCAACCCCCAAACATCAGCCCGCATGTTCACACAAACAAATTATAAAAAGGAATTAGGGATCACCCATAGTCACCATTTAACACACACAGCCCCTCTCCCCCCAACCCTCCCATCCACACGCCCCAACTAATGTTCGATGTTATCCATTTCTTGAAAGTGCATAATGAATAATGCCCATGAATTGTAGAACCCCTCCATCCTTCCCCTCAGTTCAAACTTAACCTTCTCAAGAGTCAAGAATTCCAAAAGGTCCCCCTGCCACACCAGGGCACAGGGTGGAGAGGTTGCTCTCCAACCTATTAGGATCCACCTTTGGGCGATCAACGAGGCGAAGGCTACAGCATCTGCCTCCGCACCCGTTTCCATCCCCGGCTGGTCCGACACCCCGAATATGGCCTCCCGGGGGCCAGGGTTCAGTTTCACGTGCACCACTTTAGAAATTACCCTAAAAAACGCCTTCCAGTAATCCTCTAGCTTTGGACAGGACCAAAACATATGAACGTGATTAGTGGGGCAGCCCCCGCAACGTTCACATGCATCTTCTATTCCTTCAAAGAACCGTCTCACCCTCGCCCTCATGAGGTGTGCTCTGTATACCACCTTCAGCTGTATCAGCCCCAACCTCGCACACGAGGTGGAGGCATTCACTCTCCAGAGCACATCACACCAGAACCCCTCCTCCATATCCTCTCCCAACTCTTCCTCCCACTTTGCTTTGATCCCTTCCAGTGGTGCCATCTCCTCATCCAAAATAGCTCCATACACCGCTGACACTGCCCCCTTCTCCGGTCCCCCCTGTCTTCAGCACCTCCTCCAGCAATGTGGAGGCCGGCTCCACCGGGAAGCTCTATATCTCATTTCTGGCAAAATCTCGAACCTGCATGTACCTGAACACTTCCCCCTGCTCCAGCCCACACTTCGCTTCCAGCTCCTTCAATCCTGCAAACTGACCCCCAAGAAACAAATCTTTTACTGCCTTAATCCCCTTCTCCTCCCATTTCCGAAAATTTCCATCCCACTCCCTGGCTCAAATCTGTGGTTCCCCCGAATCGGCATTTCCCTTGACCCTGCCCCCAATCCGAAGTGTTGGCGAAACTGCCTCCAAATTCTCAATGAAGCTATTATTAACGGACTCCCTGAGTACTTCCCCGGGGCTATCGGGAGCGGCGCTGTTGCTAGTGCTTTCAATCCTGACCCCCTGCACAAACTCTCCTCCATTCTGACCCACTGGGAATCAACCCCTCTGACCCAGCTCCGCACCTTCTCCACATTCGCCACCCAGTAGTAGTACATCAGGTTCGGAAGACCCAAACCCCCTGCCTGCCTTCCCCTCTGTAGCAGCACCTTTCTAACTCTGGCCACCTTCCCTCCCCATATGAACGACGTAATCCTTCCCTCAATCTCTCTGAAAATAGCCTTTGGCAGGAAAAACAGCAGGCATTGAAAAATAAACAAAAATCGCGGAAACACGTTCATTTTAACCGCCTGTACCCGACCCGCCAGTGACAGAGGGAGACCATCCCACCTTGTCAGATCAGCTTTCACTCTCCCCACCAAACTAGAAATGTTGTACCTGTGGAGCCCCCCCCCCCCCCCCCCCCACCCAACACTCCCGGGCAACTTGCACCCCCCCCCCAGAAACTTTTTGAATAATCTAATAATCTTTATTAGTGTCACAAGTAGGCTTACATTAATACTGCAATGAATAGCTCCGAGTCGTCGCACTCCGGTGACTATTTGGGCAAACTGAGGGAGAATTCAGAATGTCCAATTCACCTAACAAGCACGTCTTTCGGGACTTGGGGAAGGAAGCCGGAGCACCCGGAGGGAACCCACACAGCCACGGGGAGAACGTGCAGCCTCCGCACAGACAGTGACGCAAGCCGGGAATCGAACCCGGGTCCCTGCCGCTGTGAAGCAACAGTGCTAACCACTGTGCTACCGTGCCGCCCTTGAAAAAAATAGGATTCTGAGGAGCGTTGACAGGGTGGATGAGGAGAGGCTGTTTCCTCTTGTGGGGAAACCTAAAACTAGGGGGTCACTGTTTAAAAATGAGTCGCCCATTTAAAGCGGCGATGCAGACAAATGTTTCAACTCAGTACGCCATGAGTCTCGGGAATTCTCTTCCTGAAAAGGCAGTGGAAGCAGAATCTTGAATATTTTTAAAGCAGAGGTGAATAGATTCTTGGTCAGCAAAGAGGGTGAAAGGTTACGGGGAGGGGGATACAGATTTGAGGTCATGTCAGACCACCCATGGTCTTAGTAAATGATGGAGCAAGCTTGAGGGGCTGAGTGGCCTCTTCCTGCTGTTGTTCGCATGTTTGTATCATGGGTTAGCTCAGTTGGCCAGACAGCTGTTTTTTGATGCAAAGTGACGCCAACAGCGTGGGTTCAACCCCCGTCCCACTGAGGTTATCATGAAGGCCCCGCCTGTGGTGTGGTGACCCTCAGGTTGAATCACCACCAGTCAGCTCTCTCTCAAAAGGGGAGAGAGGGGCAAGGTTGAGAATGTGGGGCCTTCATAGATAACCTCAGCGGGTTGGGGATTGAACCCGTGCTGTTGGCGTCACTCCCCACCACAAATCAGCCTGTGGTCCTCTGGGATTATGGCACCTTCCATTGAGGGAATATTAGCAGCTTTGTGTGAATAGAAGGAAAATGGCAGCCAATCTAATGGGGAAAATGGAAGTGGTGAGAGTTTTAGTCACGAGGCTTAACGTTGTTACCGTTTCTTCACAGCCAACTTCTGTCGTAACTCCTCGGTGCTCATGGTCGATGAGCTGCTCTCGGCTTATCCACACCAGCTCTCTTTCTCTGAGGCCAGCTTAAGGATCATGATAACCAGTCACTTTGGACCCAAAACGAGGCTCAGCATGGCTAGTCGCATGCTCATCAATGAGGTATTTTACTCCCACCATCTGCAGTAGGTGTCAGGACGCAAGGTTCAGGTGTGAACTTCCAGGTCATGGGAGGCAACATAGTTGTCTGTCAGTGACCCAAATTCAAGTTATTCCTGTCCCACACAAACTGAGAATTTGAAATCCTGGCCTAGCGATAAAAGCTTTTTATTCTGAGACCTTAAGACCAACAATCCTGATATCCCCTTGAAAAAGCACATCCTTTAACCTGCGTTTTCTATTTTACTGAAATAAAGGCCTGAATTTTACTGGCCAACCGATTGGCCAGTAAAATAGGCGTACGCAGGCGGAGAAGGCTGTCCCAGCCACCCAAATGATCCCCACACTCCCAGCCCCAAACTGAGTTTCCCTTTCTGACCCTCAACCTCTGGAACCAGTTTTTTTGGACTTACCTGGCCGAGCTCCTGAGATCTCCTGCCTGCGTCAGAAGCAACCCCATCTCCCTGCTTCAGTGCTGCCATCCCTCTGATTGGACCAACAGCATTGAGAGATTGTACATCAATCTTAATGGGTCCAGGAGCCACTTTTCGCTGCAGTATTGGGACCCCGATGCCCGCAGTAAAATTCAGGCCCAGAACGTTGTTGCAATCAGCTCTGATTTTTGAGCATTCGGGATTACATCACTGAGAATGTAAATAAAATGTTGGGCCAATCTACTCTGCTGGCTCCCTGACTGTCCCTTACGTGCAGTTCCTGGCCGTCAATTGTCATAACACTTTTGCTCGTGCTAACATTTCCATAGATAGTCTTTCCATGAACCTCGCAGCATAGCAAATATCAGATCCCATGGAGTCCCAACTCCTTCGTGAAACCCCTTGACCCACTCAGTGCCTCTCTGGGCAGCACCAGTAAGTAATGGCCAAGGTGGGCGAATCTGTTGGTTCCCAATCCCATTGCATACATGGTGCTGCCCCGTGGCTCCATTCACTTCCAGTTCCCATTTCTCCATCACTCCTTGTTACTGAAAAGGCAGCTAACCTACCCTGCTTCCTCCTCCTGCCAACCCTCCTCAGCCCCACCCCCCAAACAGGAGTCAGGCTGTGTGGCATTGGCATGGCACAAATTTATGTCTGCAAGGAGCAGAACTTTGCCAGCTGTAGGGAACTTGTGCGATAGTGTGGCCGGGCCGTAGAGTCCAGCCATGTATCAGACAGGCAATGTCTTACTAGAACTGATGGAACAGTTGAGCATTGTGTGAATTAAGTACAGTCCCCATCGCATATAGCAGGTGTGTTAGTATTAGCGTGATTTGACCACACTTTTTTATGGTAAATATTTTTATTGAACATTTTTAAATTTATACACAAAAACATAACACAAAAACAAGAACAGCAACCCCCCCCCCCCCCCCCCCCCCCCACCCCCACCCCACCAATAGCTGATTGTGGCCAGGCTTTTAAAATAGATAACAAATGGTTGTCATCTTATATAGAACCTCCCACTCGAGCCCTCGGCCTGTAGTTAACTTTTTCCAACTACAATAATTCCAGGAGGTCCCCCAGCCACACCGAGGTACTGGGTGGAGAAGCTGACATCCACTCCAGCAGAACCCGCCTGCAAACAGTCAGCGAGGTGAAGGCTAAAACATCTGCCCCTGTTCCCGCATGCAACTTCGGCAGCTCTGACACCCTGAATGTGGCCTCTCAGGGGTCCTGCTCCAGTTCCCTGCCGAATATCGCCGATATGGTGCTGAAGAAATTTCACTAGCTTAGGACGTGCCCAGAACATATGTACGTGGTTCACTGGGCCCCTCCCACACAACTCGCACTTATCTTCTACCCCCTCAAACACCTGATTCATCCTTGCCCTCATTAAGTGAGCCCGATGCACCACCTTCAGTTGTCTGAGCTCGATCCTCACACACTGACGTGGCATTCACCCTGCTTAAGACCTCACACCACACCCCCTCCACCACTTCACCCCCTAGCTCCTCCTCCCATTTCACCTTAATCCCCTCCAGCGAGGCCCTGACCTCCCCCAGCAGCCTCCCATAGATACCCAAGGTTTTACCCTCCTCCAACCCGGTCAGTGACAGTACCTTTTCCACTAACAGCGCGGTTAGTGGAAAACTTGGAGCCGGAAAACTTGAGGAAAACCTCCCCGCAAAATTCCGGGCTTGCAAGTACCTGAATGCCTTCGATTGCGCGAGGCCATACTTCTCCACTAACTCCCCCAAACCGCCTCCCCAGGAACAAAGCCCCCATTACTGCCACCCCCTTGTACTCCCACCCCCTAAACCTGGCGTCCACCCTAGCCGGTTCAAACATAAGGTTGTCCCTGATTGGTATCATCTTCGCTTTAAAGTGCTTCCATAATTTTAGTAGCCACCACCACCGAGTTCCCCAAAACGTCCCCCCCGGGGGGGGGGGGAAACACGACACAAAGTGGGCCTGACCTCCATCTTTACTGCAACTGACTCCCCACCAACCCAGCACCTTCGCTGCACATCTCCTACCCCCTGACTGCCTGTCCCTCGTAGAACCACTCTTTGCATGCTCGCCACCTTCCCCTTTTTTGTTTATTCGTTCTTCGGGTGTGGCATCGCTGACTGAACCAGCATTTGTTACACTCGCTCAGCTAACGGCAGTGGGAGACTATCCCGTCTCTGTAGGTCTGCCTTCACTCTGCTCACCAAGCTTGTAAAATTTAGCCTCCGAAGCTGCGCCCAATCCCTTGCCACCTGAGTACCTGAAATGTGAGTTTGTCAGCTTGAACAGCAGCACCCCCCAAATTAGTTCCCCTCCCCGGCGGGGTGACCAGAAAACATTCACTTTTGTCCCAATTCAGTTTATACCTGGGAAAACCTCCGAACCGCTTTGGTATCCCCATTATGTCCCCCATCATCAGGACCTGGTCCATGACATACTGGAACAGGTTGTCAGCATACAGAGACACCCTATGCTCCTCCCCACCCTCATTATCCCCCTCCACATATACGAGCCCCTCAAGGCAATGGCCAAAGGCTCAGTCGCCAATGCGAATAGGAGGGGACATAGGGCACCGCTGCCTCGTTCTCCTCTGCAGCCGGTAGTAGCCCAAGCTTACATTATTTGTCCAGACACCAGCCTTTGGCTCCTGGTACAACAACTTAACCCACAACACAAACTTCAGCCCTATCCCAAATCGCTCTAGCACCTCGAACAGATACCTCCACTCCACCCGATCAAAGGCCTTCTCTGCATCCAGCACCACAGTAACTTCCTGCTCAACCCCCTCTGACTGAGACAACACCATATTTAACAGGCACTGCACATTGGAAGATAATCGCCTACCCTTCACAAATCCCGTCTGATCTTCCTCCGTGACCTGTGAAAGACACCCCTCCAACCTGACGGGCAACACCTTCGCTAAAATCTTTGTACCCATGCTCAACAGCGAGATTGTTCGGTACGACCCACATTACAGCGGGTCCATATCATTCTTCAGAAGGAATGAAATGGAGGCCTGACTCATCGTTTCTGAGAGCACTCGCTGAGTCACCGCATCCTCATCATCTCGCCTACACCAGCAGAAAAACCAACATATCCACAAACTTTTTATAAAACTCCACCGGAACCGACGCCGCTTACCGTCTCAGCTGGCACGCCAGCAGCCTGCTGGCCTTCTCCCCAGACTCATAAACTGCCCCCCTCGCCCATTTCAATTGCCATGCCAACTTATCTGTGGACACCAGGTCAAACTGTGCCTGCAACAGCTTCCTGTTTGCCCAAAGTTCTGGGGTTGGGTCCTCCAAATACTTCCCGTCCACCTCCAATATCTCATCCACTAATTGCTGTCCTTCCTCCCTCGCTTCCCTATCCACCTGTGCCTTATATGCAATTGCCTTCCCTCTCATCTCGGCCTTCAGGGCTTCCCACAATACCGAGGGAGAAACCTCCCCATTACTGGTAAACTCTACATCATTATCCGACACCTTGGCCAGCTTTACACAAAACACCAGGTTCATGAACAGCCCCACATCCAAACATCACCCCAGCCAATGAGCCGGCTCCCTCTCTTGGCCTGGAGCGGTCCTCTTTGCGTTCAAGACCGTATTCCTGTCCCCCAACAAAATCAACCATGTGTATCCATGTCCGGGATCCCCGCCATCATCCTCTTCACAAAGCCTACATTGTTGGGGACTTCCGGTGGCGGCAATGGAGTGAGCAGTCGCACATTTGGTGGCTCCCGCTCGAGGTGGTATTTTTCGGTCCTTTCCCGTCTGAGGGGCGATGTTTTGATGGAAAGAGATGTAGGAATACCTGGAGAAGATATGGCTGGTGGATGGATCCACAAACCCAGAGTGGGTTGAGACGCAGAGTGGGTCGAGAAGAAAGGAGCTGCTGGAACAGGAGTCTTCGTGGTGCACCACAGGTTAAGATGGAGGAGGGCACAGGGCCCAGTGGTCAACGGAGCAGCTGGTGGAATTTCTAAATGCTAAGTTCAGCCAGCAGAGGAAGGAGGCCTGGAGGACCTGGCCAAGGTGGAGGAGCCGGTTAAGGCAGGTATTGAGAGAATGGAGCAGTGGCTGGACTCCCATGGCCCAGAAAGTGGAGGAAGCCATGGGGGAGCACGAGGAGCAGCTGGCCTTGTTGGTAGCTGAGGTGGGGGTGATGCGGGAGACCCAGAAGAGGCTGAAGAGAAGGTGGAGGATCTGGAGAACCGCTCGAGAAGGCAAAATTTGAGGATTGAGGGGATGCCCGAAGGCCGGCACGTGTGTGACCAGAATGGGGAGGGGAACTTTAATCGTCCCCTGGAGGTCAACAGAGTGCACAGAGCGCTGATACGAAGGCTGCGAGTGGGCGAGTCGCCAAAGGCGATGGTGGTGTGATTGCACCGCTTTCTGGATAAAGAGAAGATTCTTCGATGGGTGAGGCAGACAAGGAAGTGGACCTGGGAAGGGAGTGAACTGTGGATGTACCAAGACCTGGGTGCAGATCTGGCAAAGAGGAGGGCCGGGTTCAATCGGGTCAAGGCTGCCCTCTTTAAGAAGGGGGTGAAGTTCGGGGTGCTGTACCCAGCCCGCCTTTGGGTGACTTTCCAGAAGCGTAATTATCATTTTGGTACACCAGAGGAGGTGATGGAGTTTCTGAGGGACAATGGACTGGCAGGAGAAGGACAGTGAACTTCAGAGGAATTTGTGAGGAGGTTTATTTGTTTTTGGGAATCTCTACCCCTTGAAATCTTTTAGTTTTGATGGCCGGGTGTTTGGTGGGCAGGTCCCTCCGTGGGGGGAATATCCCAGCGCCCACAGTGGTGGTTGGATGTGGGATTGTTGATGAGGAGTAGGTGTGCGAGCAGGTGAGGGCAGCCATTCGGGGGTATGTGGAGCTCAATGACACGGGGGAAGGTCACGGCCACTGCGCTGTGGGAAGCGCTTAAGGCGGTGGTTCGGGGAGAGTTTATTTCAATTTGGGTGCATAGGGAGAAGGCGGAATGGGCAGAAATGGAAAAACTGGTGGAAGAGATTCTGAGGGTGGACAGGAGGTATTCGGAGGCCCTGGAGGCGGGGCTGCTGAAGGAGAGGCAGAGGCTCCAGATGGAGTTTGGATTAGTGTCCACGGGGAAGGCGATGGGGTCGCTGCGGAGGGAAGGAGGGGCAGTATATGAGTATGGTGAGAAGGCGAGTAGGATGCTGGCCCACCAGCTGAGGAAGCAGGAGGTGGCGAGGGAGATTGGCAGAGTAAAGGACAAGATGGGAAGTGTGGTGTTGGACCCAATGGGGGTGATGGGGTGTTTGAGGCTTTTTACAGGAGATTGTATGAGTCTGGGGGGAAATGCAGCGGTTTCCGGTGTAGGTTTATGAAAGGTTTGGGGGGGGGACCTGGGGCCACTGCTGGTGAGGGCGTACAATGAGGCAAGGGAGAGGGCGGATCTCCCCCCTACACTGTCGGGCATCCACCTCTTTGATAGTGAATAAGGACAAGGATCCAGAGCAGTGTGGATCGTACTGTCCGATATTGCTATTGAATGTGGACGCCAAGTTGCTGGTGAAGGTGTTGGTTTCGCGAATTGAGGGCTGTGTCCTGGGAGTGATAGGCGAGGACCAACAGGATTTGTGAAAGGGAGACAGTTTAAAAAAAAATCTTTTTATTCTCCTCATTTTCAACATTTTCATCAATAAACGACCAAAGAAAAAACAAACAAAAGCAAA
The DNA here is from genome assembly GCF_047496885.1 of Scyliorhinus torazame. Lineage (NCBI taxonomy): Eukaryota > Metazoa > Chordata > Chondrichthyes > Carcharhiniformes > Scyliorhinidae > Scyliorhinus > Scyliorhinus torazame. Next base: position 261,704,018 of record NC_092707.1, read on the forward strand.
TACAATAAAATCCCCCACACTCAAACCCCACCCCGCTCAATATACAGACCAAAACATCCACCTGTATATGCCACGTAAAAAACATGAATTAACAATCAATCCGTAAACTGTGTAACCAAAAACAACAATACCACCTACCTAGCCCCCCCCCCCCCCCCCCCCCCATGTGCAATGGCAACCAATTCTCGGAACTGCATAATAAACAGCCCCCATAATTGTGAAACCCTTCCTTCGTCTCCTTCAGCTGAAACTTCACCTTCCCGAGAGTCAAACAAATTCACATAGGTCCCCCCACCCGCCAAGCCGTGTCACAGAATGGAGAAGCTGACCTCCACCCCAACAGGACCCACCTCCGGGCAATCAGCGAGGCGAAGGCTAACATCTGCACCAGCACCAGCCCAGGCCGGTCCGACCTCCTGATAAAGGCCTTTAGGGGTCCTGGTTCCAAGTTCACCAGCACTAGCCCCGAGATGGCACTGAAAATCTCCCTCCAACAAACCTCTCACATTCCACGTAACTATCCGAACCGGGGGGCGGGTGTCTCTCGTCCCTCCTCCCCATCCCCTCCTATCCACCATCATCATAACTCCAGACCCTGCCCATTGGGCTTGGCCCACCCCATCCCATTGTTACCATCGAGCACACCCCCTCCCAGAATCCTCCCATCCACTTCCTCTCGAAAACACCTCACCCAGTATCGGTCCCCTCCCGAAAGGGAGACAGTTGTCGGCAAGTGTGAGGAGGCTGTTTAATGTGATTATGATGCCTCCGGAAGAGGTGGAGGTGGTAGTGGCGATGAATGCGGAAAAGGCTTTCAACCGGGTGGAGTGGGAATATCTGTGGGAGGTGATGGGGCGGTTCAGGCAGGGGTTTGTGGACTGGTCCAATCGCTGTACAAGGCACCGTTCCCAAGTGTGCGGACGAAGTGGGTGAGTTTGGGATATTTCAGACTGCATCGTGGGACGAGGCAGGAGTGCCGCTCTCCCCATTGCTTTTTACCTTGGCAATAGAGCCACTGGTAATGGTGCTTAGAGCGTTGAGGGGGTGGAAAGGGATTGTGTTGATAGGGGGGGGGGGGCGTCAAGCACAGGGTTTCGCTGTACAGGGAAGACCTGTTGCACACTTCAGACCATTAGGGGCATTATAGGGATTTTGGAGGACTTTGGCCGGTTCTCCAGGTACAAGATGAACATGGGAAAGAACAAGGTGTTCCTGATTGAGCCAAAGAGCAGGAGAGGAGATTAGGGAGCTGCGGCTGATGGTAATAGGGGCGAGTTTTAGATATATGGGCAGTCACGTGAGTGTGGTTGGGCACAGCTGCACAAGGTGAATGTAACTCGGTTGGTGGAGCAGGTGAAGGGGGACTTTAAGAGGTGGGATGTGCTGCCACTGTTGTTGGCGGACCTGGTGCAGACAGTAAAGAAGACTGTGCTGACAAGGTTCCTGTTTGTATTTCAGAACCTCCTGATCTTTGTCCCGAAGTCATTCTTTCAAACGGTTAACACACTGATCTTTGGGTTTGTATGGGCGGGGAAGACTCCGCGAGTCAAAGGTTTTTTTTCGGAATGGGGGGGGGGGGGGGGGGGGGAGGGGGGGGGGGAGGAGTGGGGGGGGGTAAGCGTTGATGAATATAATGAAATACTACTGGGCAGCAAACATCGCCATGGTTAGGAAATGGGTACTGGGGGAGGGGTCGGTTTGGGGGCAGATGGAGGCGGCTTCTTTTCGGGGAACGAGCTGAAGGGCACTGTTCACCGCGTCTCTGCCGTTCTCGCTGGTCAGGTACTCCGTGAGCCCAGTGGTGGTGTCAGCCTCGAGGGTGCGGGAGCAGTGGAGGCAGCACTTGGTACTGGAGGGTGCCACAGTGTCGGCACCGATTTGTGATAATCATAGGTTTGCAGCGGTGCGTGGGGAGGCCTGCGAATCACGTCCACGTGTCTTGGGCGTGTCCGAAGCAAAAGGGGTTCCGGCAAGGGTTTGCGGACGTAATGTCTGAGGTGTTGGGGGTAAAGGTGGCCCCAAGTCCAGAGGTAGCACTATTTGGGGTGTTGGAGTACCCGGGATTCCAGGGGTGGGAGAGAGGCCGAAGTTCTGGCCTTTGCCTCCCTGATAGCCCGGAGATGGATCTTACCACTTGGATGGAGGAGATCGGAGCCGCCGAACAATGTGGGTGAGTGACCTGTCAGAATTCCGGAGGCTGGAGAAGGTTAAGTTCGTCCTGAGGGGGTCGGTTGATGGGTTCGCTCGGAGATGGAAGAAGTTCATTGATTTTTTAAGGAGGATTGAGGAGTCAGTAAAAGGGGAGGAAGTAAGGGGGTTAAAAGTGGGAAGGCAGGATGGGAGGAGGGGGCAATAGTAGGGAGCGGGGGGTGTGGGCGTTGGTTATTTATAATGTTGTACAATTTTGCTTCTGCTTCGGTTTGTTTTTTATCAAAATGCCTGAATAAAATATTTAAAACGAATAAAGCCTACATTGTTCCAATTTGGTGGACCAAGACTCACCAAACCACCAACCTCCAGCACTCCCATCACTGTCTCATTCCCCCCCCCCCCCCCCCCCCCGATCTTCCATCTCCATCTGGAACCGGATTCATTTGTTTATCAGAAATCCAGCACCCGCAAGTGCATGAAAACCCTTGCCCGTTTCCTGGGCTCCTAAACCCCGTACATTCCATGTCCCGACCGGATCGGAGGGGCCCTCACCCACCCTCCCCTTCCCCCCACTCAGCCATTATCCTTCTGGACAATGTTCCCATGCCCCCCCCCCAAGCTTCCTGGGCCCATACAAGATGGCACCTCTGATGCACTAAGCGTCAAGAACCACAAAGACATGTGAGACTTTAACCAAGGCCTTAATACACTACATTGGAAGCTTACCCAACACAGACGACCCCAGACAAAATGGGTCAGGTCTCAGAAGCTGGGTCTTATACCTAACTCCCGGGGGAGTGGCCAAGGCGGAGCTCTCCGTGGCCAGGTCAGGTTACATACAGGAGACCGAACCTCTACAGAGCTGCAGTACAATACACAGTGCAATACACAGGATTACAGGGCCATGTTACACACAACTATTATATAACTATGTACAATGCTAGGGAAGTACAGTGGTGTATCACCACATTAACCCCTTGTTTAGAAGGAAGTCCGGGGTGAAAATATGGAGTAGCAAACACAGTGAACAAACAGGGAGTAACAAACAGAGTCCATCAGGAGGTTCCGTGTCGTCAGAGGTCGAGACGAACGATGGGTTTGGTCGATCTCTTTGAACGTCGGAGCTGAGGAAGTGTCCGGCGGTATCCGTGCGGTCGGTGGTGCTGGGTCGCGAGGCGGCATGACGTCCCCCACTGCTTCGGCTGGCTCGAGGCGAAACTGCGGGATGACAGCGGCTGGCACGGAGTAGTAACAGGCCGAGGGATCGACGGGAGCGGGGTGGAGGTTGCAGGGCGGGGGCGGCAGGGGCCCCAGAGGGGGCCAGGTCCTTGATGGAGACGGTCTCCTCGCGCCCGTCGGGGTACGCTATGTACGCGTACTGTGGGTTGGCATGGAGGAGACGGACTCTCTCCACTAGGGGCTCCGCCTTAGAGGTCCGCACGTGCTTGCGGAGCAGGACGTCTCCCGGGGACAGGAGCCAGGACGGAAGCGATGTCACGGATGCCGATCTCCTGGAGAAGAGAAACATCCGCTCATGAGGGGTAGCATTCGTTGCAGTACACAAAAGGGACCGGATGGAGTGGAGTGCGGCAGGGAGGGCCTCCTGCCAACGGGAGACTGGTAGGCCTTTGGACTTGAGGGCTAGCAGCACGGCCTTCCAAACTGTCGCGTTCTCCCTCTCCACCTGTCCGTTCCCCCGGGGGTTGTAACTGGTCGTCCTGCTCGAGGCAACGCCCCTGGCGAGCAGGTACCGACGCAGCTCCTCACTCATGAAGGAGGAGCCCCGGTCACTGTGAATGTAATTGGGATAACCGAACAGCATGAAGAGGTCGTGGAACGCTTTGATGACGGTGGCGGAGGTCGTGTCGGTGCAGGGAATGGCGAAGGGTACTCGTCGATGACATTGAGGAAGTACGTGTTGCGGTTGTGGGTGGGGAGGGGCCTTTTGAAGTCAATGCTGAGACGTTCAAAGGGGCGGGTAGCCTTGATTAGGTGCGCCTTGTCTGGCTTGTAGAATTGCGGCTTGCACTCCGCACAGACTTGGCAGTCCCTAGTCATGGCCTTGACCTCCTCGACTGAGAAGGGCAGGTTGTGGCCCTTGGTGTAGTGGTAGAACCGCCTGATGCCCGGGTGACAGAGGTCATTATGTAGTGCCCGCAGTCGGTCATCCTGTGTGTTGGCACAAGTACTACGGGACAGGGCATCAGGAGGATCATTGAGCTTACCTGGCCGGTATAAGATACTATAATTGTAGGTGGAGAGTTCGATCCTCCACCGTAATATCTTATCATTTTTGATTTTACCTCGTTGTTTGTTGTCGAACATGAACGCACTGATCGTTGGTCAGTAACGAGGGTAAATGGTTTTCCGGCCAGGTAGTGCCTCCAGTGCCGGACGGCTTCCACTATGGCCTGTGCCTCCTTCTCAACAGAGGAGTGGCGGATCTCGGAGCCTTGGAGTGTGCGGGAAAAGAAGGCGATGGGCCTGCCCGCCTGGTTGAGGGTGGCACCCAGGGCAAAGTCGGAGGCATCGCTCTCGACTTGGAATGGTGCAGACCCGTCTACCGCATGCATGGCGGCTTTGGCGATAGCGGTTTTTAGGAGGTGGAAGGCCTGGCAAGCCTCGGGCGGGAGGGGGAATGAGGGGAACGGAGGAGGGGTCGGGCCTTGTCAGCGTACTCGGGCACCCACTGGGCATAGTAGGCAAAGAACCCGAGGCATCGCCTCAGTTCTTTGGGGCAGGTGGGAATGGGGAGTTCGAGAAGGGGGCGCAGACGGTCGGGATCAGGGCCGAGGACACCGTTCTCCACCACGTAGCCGAGTATGGCGAGGCGGGTGGTGCCGAAAACACATTTTGCCTCGTTGTACGTGAGATTGAGGCGTTTGGCAGTTTGGAGGAATTTAGTGAGGTTGATGTCATGGTCCTGCTGGTTGTGGCCGCAGATGGTGACGTTGTCCAGATACGGGAAGGTAGCCCGCAGTCTGTTCTGGTCCACCATTCGGTCCATCTCCCGCTGGAAGACCGAGACTCCATTGGTGACGCCAAAGGGTACCCTAAGAAAGTGGTAGAGGCGGCAGTCCGCCTTGAAGGCCATGAAGTTACCGGGCGGATAGGGAGCTGGTGGTAGGCGGATTTCAAGTCTATGGTGGAGAACACCCGGTACTGTGCAATCCGGTTGACCACGTCAGATATGCGGGGGAGGGGATACGCATCAAGCAGCGTGTACCGGTTGATGGTCTGACTGTAGTCAATGACCATGCAGTGTTTCTCGCTAGACTTGACTACCACCACTTGGGCTCGCCAGGGGCTGGTGCTGTGAGCAATGATCTTTTCCGAGAGAAGGCGCTTAATCTCCGCTTGAATGAATTGGCGGTCCCCGAAACTGCAACACCGACTTTTAGTAGCCATGGGCTTGCAGTCGGGGTTGAGATTAGCAAACAGTGAAGGGGGGGCGATCCTGAGCGTGGAGAGACTACAGGTGGGACCTGGAGGGGGGGGGGGATCAGGGAAGAACTGGGGGTTGGAGACCGTGAGGGGGGGGGGGAGGGGGCCATTAAAATGCAAGGTGAGGCTGCGCAGGTGGCATTGGAAGTCCAGGCCGAGGATCGCAGAGGTGAGGGAGGACCATGAATTTGAAATCCTGGAACACCGCGCCGTTCACTGAGAGGGTGACGACGCGGTAGCCCAAAACCTCGGCCGACTGGGAGTTGGAGGCCATGGAAATATGCCTGCGCGTGGGTAGTACCTTGAGGGAGCAGCGGCGCACGGTGTCTGGGTGGAGGAAGCTCTCCGTGCTGCCGCTGTCGAAGAGGCAGGTAACAGTGAAACAATTTACCTGAACCTCCATGGTGGATCTGGCGAGCTGATGCGGTCGGTCCTGGTCGAGGACGATGGATGCGATGGTGGAGCTGTTGGAGAAGGGTGCCGGATCCGGGGAGCGGCCTGCGGAAGAAGGTGGCGGCGTCGTAGGCTGCTGTTGGAGGCCAGGTTGCTGTCGTTGGCTGCATCTCAGTTGTTTGCAGCATTTCGGTTGAGTGCGCAGGACCGGAAGTGACGATCGGCGGTGGACCGGAAGTGACGTAAGTCGGGGTTCCGGGCGGCGCCCATGCAGACCACGTGGAGGGGGGGGCCAGAGGTCGAGTGCGCAGGTCCGAAAGTGACGATCGGCGGCGGGGCGGACCCGGAAGCGGCGATCAGCGGCGGACCGGAAGTGAAGGAAGTCGGGCCGGGGATAATCAAAGATGGCGGCGCCCATGCGTCGCACGTGTCGAATAGCGAGCCGGGAACGGAGGATGGCGGCACCCAGGTGTAGCAGGCCACGGTGTTGGACCCCGAGGCAGCGGTGGAGCGGCAGACGTTTGCAAAATGGCCTTTCTTGCCACAGGCTGAACAGGTAGCATCTTTAGCAGGGCAGCGTTTCCTGGGGTGTTTTGCCTGGCCACAAAAGTAACACTGGGGCCCAGGCATTATTTTTACTGCTGGTGTGGCTGGGTGGGCCGTGACTTGCAGGGGTTGTTGCTGGGCGGGCGGCAGGGAGGTAGCGGCCACGTAGGGAACATGGGCAGGCGCATAGGAAGTTTGGGCAGGCGTGTAGGACGCATTATTGTCATAGGCTGCCTGTTGGGCCTCTGCCATAGTGACTGCCGTGTCCAGAGTCAGGGTAGTTTGTGCCAGTAGGAGTTGGCGAATTGGGACGGACGCGATGCCGGCTACAAAGGCATCGAGCGCCAGGGCCTCAGTGTTCTGCTCAGCGGAGACTGCTGGCGCGTTGCAGGTGAGCGCGAGGGCACGGAGGTCCCGAACGAACACGGATAGGGGTTCACCCGGCTGCTGGTGCCGGGAGGCGAGGCGGTGGTGGGCGTAAATAGAATTAACAGTTCGTGTATACCGGCTTTTGAGCTTCACGATGGCATCAGTGTAGGTCGTTGTTCCCGTGATGAGGTCGAAAAGCCCGTAGTTGAGCCGTGAGCACAGGAGGTTGAGTCGGTCAGCGTCCGTTTTGGCGAAGGCAGAGGATGCTTCCAGGTAGGCCTCGAAACACCGGAGCCAGCAGTTGAAAAGGTGATCCGCGCGTGGAGCGTGGGGGTCGAGTGAGAGCAGCCTCCATTATAACTGTAGTGTATTAAATTGATGCACTAAGCGTCAAGAACCACAAAGTCATGTGAGACTTTAACCAAGGCTTTAATACACTACATAGGAAGCTTACCCGACACAGACGACCCCAGACAAAATGGGTCAGGTCTCAGAAGCTGGGTCTTATACCTAACTCCAGGGGGAGTGGCCAAGGCGGAGCTCTCCGTGGCCAGGTCAGGTTACATACGGGTGACCGAACCTCTACAGAGCTACAGTACAATACACAGGATTACAGGGCCACGTTACACACAACTATTATATAACTATGTACAATGCTAGGGAAGTACAGTGGTGTATCACCACAACCTCCCCAGTCACTGTCAGTAAACTAACCCCTTCCCCTTCCCAGAACTCCCCTGCCATTTCCTCTCGAAACCACCTCATTCCCCACTCTACTATTCACGCTTGTTAGGCTCACTGAAACGTGCTTGAACAGGTTTGGCAGGCTGCAGTGCCTACCCCCATTTCGCTCCCGTTCGCTAGCTAACCAAAGCTTGCTAGCGTGGGCACCCCTCCACCAGTGTATCCCCCCCCGCCCCTAGTCAAACAAAGGAATCGAATCCTGCTACCTGAAAAAAAATCAAAATGCCCACTAAAAGACCTACCCCAGATCTCTTACCCTCCCCCTCCCCAGCTGCCCTCCAAGAAAATAAGGGCATTAGAAAAGCTAGACAAACAAAACCATACAAAGTTATCAGAACATTAGTCCCCACCAGTCCCAACCCACCACCAACACCAATATCCCTCGTCCGCCGTGATCAGCCAAGTCCCAGTCCTTCTGCTTGAATGAATGCCTCCGCCGTCTCAAAATAATTCTCTCCCATTGTGTGCGACCCTCAACTTGGCCAGGTGGACCACCATTGTGTACACACTTATACAGTGCCGCCTTTGCTTTATTGAAGGCATCTCTCCTTTTCGCCAAATCCACCGTGGCTTCTGCTGGAGTGATCGGTGGGCCCTATCCGACATCACGGGAGATGCGTTTTCCACTTCCCCCATCAACTTCCCCAGCATCTCCACTACAAACTCCATTGGCCTCGGACCCTCCATGCCATCCGGCAGCCCCACAATCTGTAAGCTCGGCCTCCGAGACCGGTTGTAGGGTCCTCCACCTGTGCTCTCAGGCCCCTATTCCGACCATCTTGGCCATTTCGGCTTCATGCGAGGCGAGCTGGCCACTGTGCCTCGACCCCTTTCAATACCTCGCCCTGCTACCGCACTGTCGCTGACATTCTTCCGAGCGTCTCCCTTATCAGGGCCAACATGTCCTCCACTAAATGCCTGAGGGCCTCCAGCATCTCCTTCCCATGCCTCTCAAAGTTTTAATTGAATTGCCATTCAAACTCAACCACCATCACCTCCATCAAAATACATTGCAGCCCCTCCCGGCCCACTCGCCCCCGCCACCTTCCCTGCCCACTCACCCTTCATTATGCTCGAACCTCCTGGCGGACTAGCGCTCGAATCCTTCCTCCCCTGAATTTTCCACAGGCTCTTGTCCATCCTCCACCAACCACTCTCGACGGGGGCAACATTTCATGCAATTTTCCCGACGGAAAACGGATGAAACAGGCCTAAAACTCAGGACTCTGGCAGGATCAACCCAACATACAATGTTCTCCTACATGCTGCCATCAGAAGTTCTTGATTTATCCACACTTTTTTAAATTAAGGGGCAATTTAGTGTGGCTAATCCACCTACCCTGAACATCTTATTGGGTTGTGGGGGTGAGACCCACGCAGACACAGGGAGAATGTGCAAACTCCACACGGACAGTAACTCGGGGTCGGGATCGAACCCGGGTCCTCAACACCGTGAGGCAACAGTGCTAGCCACTGTGCCACCGTGCCTGCCGCCTCCGATTTGTCCACAGTTAAGAGTAAATGGTAACATTTCTGCACAGGCTTTCCCAGGGTCTCCATCTCTGGATCATTGTGATTCTTCCTCGTCGTAGTAAGGGCGTGGAATGCCCTGCCTGCAACAGTAGTGGACTCGCCAACACGAAGGGCATTCAAATGGTCATTGGATAGACATATGGACGATAAGGGAATAGTGTAGATGGGCTTTAGACTGGTTTCACAGGTCGGCGCAACATCGAGGGCCAAAGGGCCTGTACTGCGCTGTAATGTTCTATGTTCTATGTTCTCCTGGGTCCTCTGCAGACTCAATTTGCCATTGCAATTCATGAGAGTATTGAATAAGGGATATGTGTCAGAGCTAACCATATCAGCAATGTTAAAATGGGCTGGCAGTAACTTAAAAACAAAACTACCACCTCTTATGCAGCTCAAAATAGCCAGCACACTTCAATGTGTTGTGCCTAAGAGTAATGGCAATGGTAGATGGTTAGTGCAATTTACCCAATATTGGTCTGTGGTGAGTGGGGACCCTTTAAGCGGTGGGCGTTGTACCAAAAAGAAAATCCTACCCCATCTGACAAGGAGGTGACTGTGCTTCATGAAAATAGCTGAATGTTGAAAACACTAAGTCTGTATAGACCTGGGCTGGGATTTTCCGACCGTTGGGATTCTCTGCTCCCGCCGGCAGGCATTCCCGCCCGTGCGTTTCCATGCAGAGTGACTTCAGTGGGAAATTCCATTGACAAGCGATGGAAAAGAGAATCGGTGGGAAAAGCCCGCTGCCCAGAACACGCGACTGGGGGTCCGGAGAATCCGGCCCCTGATCTCCTTTAAGCTAAAACGACTGACAGTTGAGCTCGCGCTTTCCCCCCTGTGTATTTACGAATGCTTTCTTGATATTTCCGTTCTCTTTTATGAAGCCGCAGCAGTTCCTCATGAGAACATAGGTCAGTGCTTTTCACGCTCGAGGAGCCTACATGTAACCCAGTCCATTTTCTTGCCCTCTGTATTTTCAGAGACAAAGGCTGATCAGCAGCAAGACTGTTTCCAACGGAGAACCCGAGGTTTCCATTAAAATGCCTGCAAAACACAACATCGAGAATGGAACAGGGCCGAGCAACTCCACGGAGAGGAATGTCAACGGGCAGAGGAGGGGGGAGGAGGACAAGACTGTGGCTGGAAACGAAAGGGAGAACGAGAATGAGGACAACCAGAACAATGAAAACGATGAAGAGGAAGAGGAGGAGGATGAAGGAGAGGGGCCGTACGTGCCGTTCCACTTACCGGGTGAGTCGTCTATGTTGGCCATGGCTCAGTTCCTAGCACACCCACCCCGGAGCAGAAAGTTGCAGGTTCAAGTCTCAGTCCAGGACTTGGGCACATAAATTCTGGCTGACATGTCAGTGCAGTACTGAGGGAGGGCGGCACTGTTGGAGGTGCCGTTTTTTGGATGAGACGTTAAACCAAGGTCCCGCCTGCCCCCTCGGGTGGCTGTAAAAGATCACTTGGTATCATTTCAGAGAAGAGCAGGAAAGTTATCACCGGCATCCTGGCCAGTATTTATCCCACAATCAAAAAAACAGATTATCTGGTCATTTGCACATTGCTGTGGGTGGGAGCTTACTGTACGCCAATTGGCTGCTGCGTTTCCAACATTACAACAATGGCCACACTTCAGAAGTATTTCATTGGCTGTAAAGCAGTTTGGGACATCCTGATATTGTGAAAAACTATCGAAATGCAAGTCATTCTTTTTTTTTTTGAGTTGGGTGCTGCTTTTAATAGGAGTTGTATCAAGATTTAAATCCAGGTGGATTTTGGAAAAGTGTGTAGAGGGGGACTCTGATAGTCTGTTTGAGTCTATCCTAAAGCACCTGGCACTGTTATGTACCCGGGCTGCGTAGCTTACCTCACTGTTGCCTGATTCAGTGAGTGAGGGATGGGTGTATGGTTCTCCTTGTGCTGTGGTTGTGTATCAAGTGTGCAGGCAGAATCTGCTCTGCACCTCCCTCTGCTGGTATATGAGGTGACTGCCCACTACCATTATATTCAGTTGCTGACAAGATTGGAATTGATGTTGCGTGCTGTGGATTTTTGCCAGCTATTATCATGTGGGTTGAAATCATGCTTTGCGATAGTAGCGTTGAAACATGTAAACATATTGGTATGGAAATGCGTACAAGTTTGTTACGTGTTTTCAAATCTCGCCATGGACTCACTCTCCCTATCTCTCTAATCTCCTCCAAATCCACAACCTTCCGAGATATCCGCATTCCTCTAATTCTGGCCTCTTGTGCATTCCCGATTATTGTTTTTGACCAACGCAGACGCGATGAGCTGAAGGGCCTTTTGTTTTTTTTAAATGTATTTTATTACAAACATGTATCAAAACAGGTTATAGCGAACAAACACCCCGGGAAACATGCTTCCCAACAATCAACAGTCTAAACAGATTTTCCCCCTTTTTCACCCCCCTGCCCCACGACGAACAGCCCTTCAAACACAGTCACAAACATCCCCCACCTTTCCTCAAACCCCACTCAAGAGCCCCTTCACTCATACGTTATCTTCTCTAATCGCAGGAAGTCGTACAGCTTGCCCAACCAAGCCGACCACCACTCCAGCAAAATTCTCCACCGTGCAATCAGAGAGGCGAAGGCCTTCCTCCTCTCCCATGAGCTCCGGATTCTCTGAGACCCCAAATATCGCCACCAAAGGGTCTGGGTCCACCTCCTCCTCCACTATCCTGGCTAAGACTGCGAACACTCCCGCCCAGAATCTTCCCAATTTTTCGCAATCCCAAAACATGTGCGCGTGATTCACTGGCCCCCGCCCACACCTCTCACACTCATCTGCTACATCCTGAAAGAACCCACTCATTCTCGCCCGAGTCATATGCACCTTGTGCATCACCTTAAACTGTACCAGGCTCAACCTTGCACAAGAGGAGGTCCCGTTTACCCTTCGCAGTGCCTCACTCCATGCTCCCCATTTGATCACCCTTCCTAATTCCACTTCCCATTTCTCCTTGATCTTCACCACCCGCTCGCCGACTGCTCCCCCAGCCACTTGTATATATCCCCAATTCTTCCCTCCCCTTCCACATCCGGGAGCAGCAGTCGCTCCAGCAGGGTGTATCCCGGCAACCTAGGGAACCCCCTCCAGACCTTTTGCGCAAAGTCCCTAACCTGCAGATACCTGAACACACTCCCCCTCGGCAGGCTACCCTCTCCCTTAGCTCCTCCAGACTGGCAAACCCTTCCTCCAAATACAGATCCCTCACCTTGCTGAAGGGCCTTTTCTGTGCTACAGACCTCCATCACTCTAATTGCTCCACCAATGGTAGCCATGTCTCCAGTTACCAAGGCCACAAGCTCTGGAATTCCCTCCAGACATCTCTCAGCCTTTCTATCTCTATTTCCTTCTTTAAGACACTCCTAAACATCTTTGACCAAGCATTTGGTCATGCAACCTAATATCTTTTTATGTGGCTCGAAACCATACTTTGTTTAAAATTCCTCTGTGAAGCGCCTGTTGTTGTTGAAATTAAGCTGCGAATTAAGGTAAATCCTGATTTCTATAAACCCCTTTAAATACCTCGGTTGTTCCCCAAAGCACTGCAAAGCCAGTGCAGTTCTCTTTGAGGTTACGTCACTGTTCGAACGCGGGAAAAGTAACAACGGGGTTGTGCGCAGCAAGATCCCACTAACCTTTGTTAAAATGATGGGTATGCATCAAAGTCCCCAGATGTCTTAACTCATCCATGCGCTCAAGCTCGCAGCGCAACTTCATCCCAAGATTTCACTTTCTCTCGAGGTCACACACACACACACACATACTCCACACACACACACACACGTACTCCACACACTCCCCACACACACGCTCTCCAAACACATGCTCTCCGCCCGCACACGTTCTCCACGCGCACGCGTGGACAAAGGTGAGGTATTCGCAGATTTTCTTTTCTCAATTTGCGTTGTAACGTCAGAGCTGAACAAAAAAAACTGCAATGGAAAATCATACCATGCAGGAAGCAGTGTTTTAAGTGGCTGTGCAAACAGTGCCTGAACACGCACAGAAAACTTGATTCAGAGAAGGCGAGGTGAATAGTATCTGACGAGAGCTGAAATGCACAGACCAGGCGAGTCTCCTGGCTGCGACGTGTACCGTAAATACTGGAGCAACAGGTGCACAGGAATATTTCCAGCTTATCACTTTCTGTCATCTTCGCTGTGTCCAAATCCTGGAACTCCCTACCCGAAACTAGGGTGGGAACCCCCTTCACCACATTGGCTGCAGTGGCTCAAGAAGGCCCATCGCCACTTGCTTGAGAGTGGCGTCAACCTTGCCATCAACAAACATATCCCGAGAATGAATTTTTAAAAATACAGTCATTCTTTATCTCCACCAATAAGTCACTAGGAACGTTGAGAAATGATCCTTGTAAGGAGGTAGAGAGAAAGTCCTTGGCCGGAATTCCTCGGCCATTGCGATTCTCTTTTCCCGCCGTTCGCGTACTTCCACAAGTTTCCCGAAGCCGTGGGGTGGCTTCAATGGGAAATCCCGTCGACAAGCGGCAGGAGTAGAGAATCTCGCTCCCAGTGAATGGTGTGCCACCGAGAAGCATGTGGCTGGCGGACCGGAAAGTCCCGCCCCTTGTATACAAAGGCAGGTTGCAAAGCATCACCCGGTGTTTTAATCGGAATACTGATGCTGAGTTCTGCTGACACTCTTCATCCCAATTATTCGTTTAAAAAGATTGCAAAACACCTTTTATGAAGACAGTGACTCTATAAAATTTAATATATCCCACAATGATATGCTTACTCGCACCGACTGACTTTTGATTGATATGTGATGAGTTATCAGCCAAACATCATGATTGCCATTTCTCCCGGCTTCTCTGAGGATCTCCCAGCAGCAGCCGTGGGCGGCTCGGGAGAGTTCCACCTTACACTATCCAAGGGCACCTCAGGCCTGACCATTCATTACCCAAGGACAAGCATTCGAAGTAGGGGATGTTAAATCTGTATAAAATACTGGTTCAGCCTCCGCTGAAATATTGTGTCCAGTTCTGGATGTCACACTTTAGGAAGGATATGGTGACATTAGACTGCAGAAAAGATTCACGAGAATGCTTCCAGGGACGAGAAACTGCAGTTACATAGATAGACTGGAGAGGTTTGTACTGTTTTCCTTGGAGAGGAGAAGGGCGAGAGGAAATTTGACAGATCTAAAGAGAAACTGTTCCTATTGGTGAAAAGATTGAGAACCAGAGGGCACGGAGTTAAGGTAATTTGCGAAAGGAGCTACGGAGACATGATGAAAAATGTTCCCGCCCAGCGAGTGATTTGCATTTGGAATGCAGTGCCTGAGACCGTGATGGAGGTGGGGTCAATTCAGGCTTTCAAAAGGGAAATTAGATCATTATGTGAGGAGGAAAAACTTGGCGGGTTATGGGAGGAAGGCGGAGGAATGTCAATTGCCCCTTCAGGAGACCAGCACAGACACAACAGGCTGAAGGGCCTCCTTCTGTACTGTAACCCTTGTATGATTCTGTGATTCTATGTATGTGAAAGTGTGGAGGAGCAAATGATAAAAGAGGAGCGTGCGGTCATAGCATATGGTCATGCTATTTATGACCATAGCAATATTGACTAAAATAGAAGGCAATAAGATTATGAGGGAAAGAGTTTTATTTTTTGAATGAGAGAGGAGGTGACAAGAAGATGCGAATGATGATTAGATTGGAACAGTATTAATCTGATCGGGGATTGGCGGGGTGGGGTGCGGGGGACTTCATATTGGTGATCTGTACAATAGGCTTATTTCCCATACTTGCTACCAGCAGTGAGCCACAGCTGATAGGCATCAATCGATTTCAAGGGCAGAGGAAAAAGATATCCCCGTCATGCCAAGCTGTCTACTGGCAGTCTGAGCTCGGAACACCGGGTCTTAGCACCTCAGATTATTTTGCTGTTCCCATTCCCCACCTGTTGAGAAAGCCGCCAGTGTGTCTGAGATTGAACCCCCCTTCGTCTCTGTCTCTGCAGGGGGAATGTGGGATGTGATAAAGTGGGCGATTGCATGGCCGCTGTGCTTCCTGATGTACTTCACCATTCCGAACTGTGCCAAGCCTCGTTGGGAGAAGTACTTCATGTTCACCTTTGTCTCGGCTACCTTATGGATTGCTGTTTTTTCTTACATGATGGTGTGGATGGTAAGTGCAAGCTTCACAAAAGAAGAAATAGAATCCCCACCTACACCTTTCACCTCACCTCTCCTGTTTTCTTGAACCTTTCTAGTTTCTTTATGAGATTTCAAGGAGGGGGCAAGGTGGACACTCATTGTCAGCTACTATGATGGTTCAGTGGATGACAATACTTCCCATGAAGGTTCCCGGTTTAATTCCTGGTCTATTCCTGAGCTACCTATAACATGGGCACAATTAGTCTGCTTCCATGTCTCCTAAGTGCAGTCACAAAATAATCAGCCCCGCCTCCATCTCCTGCTCGCTTTGCAAGTATTTATGCAAACACTGGATGAGGACAGGATTAGACTTGGCCCCTCAGAGTTAATTAGCCTCCCAGTACTCACTGTCCAGGATGCTGCACACATTGAGAATAGGTACTGGAGGGCAGTTTACAACTGTTTAAAAACTATAACCACCAATCCCTGAAATCCCTCTGATGCTCTTCTATAGAATCCATACAATGCAGAAGACGGCCATTTGGCCCGTGGAATCTGCACCGACTGCTTGAAGGAGTACACTACCTAGGCCCACTCCCCTTCCTATCCCCATAACCCCGCCTAACCTGCACATCTTTGGACACTAAGGGGCAATTTTAGCAAGACCAATGCACCTAATCCAGCGAAGTCCTATAGAGTTGGGATTTTGCAATTCCATGATATTATGCATGAGAGTAGAATTGCACATCTTTGGACTGGATGCCATCAACAGAGGAGGGGAGAAGAATTAGAAATGGAATACCCAAGTTGCATTGTCAGAAAGCCCTTAAACCAGATTGTTTTGTACATAAATTCACATTTGGACACCATCCAACTCATTCAGTTGATTAGAATGCACCATTCCACCCATTACATCAGCAAATCATATAACCTCATTCCCACTCCCTTGCTAGTCAAGAGGACAAACATGCTTTTTGTGACCTTTGTTTGAACCCACAAAATGCCGAGCCAGTTTGGCCATCTTACTGCTGGCCAACAATGAACTATGTTATCACGCAAGTCACATCATTGACTGCCTTGCTTTGAGAACACTACCCCCATTTCATGAGTACATTGCATATGATCAGGTAAACATTTCTTGTTTTTCTGCTGGGGAGCCATTTGAATCCGCCTCTATTCTCCCACTATCTCCCAGGAAGCCTGTACATTCCCAGATTGCAGCCATCTTTATATATGCAGCCCTGCTGGGTTCTGGCATCCAGCGAAGTCCTGTAGAGTTGGGATTTTGCAATTCCATGATATTATGCATGAGGGTAGACTGCATTCGGCAAAGTTACGTTCCTGTGTGCGTGCACAAACCTGTTTTATGAAAACATAATACTTCCCAGCATTTCTTGTGTTAACTACTATGATGGAATATTATTTTTAATTACAAAATTTATAGATGATTATTTTTGCGATTATTTACCAACTTCCGAGGGCATGCCCGAGAGTGAAAAGATTGGGATAATCTGTGCCCCAAAATGTGGGCCCCTTTCTGGTTGCCAGGACTCAATGATGGCACACGGAGAGTTGAAAATAAGGGCAGGAGGGTAACTAAAAGATTTTCCAGTGAGAGAATGGACGGGCTGAGGAATCCCGCACCCAGGAATTGATCATGGGAAAGTAGGCAAATTGAGAGACCCTGCAGAGGATGGGCATTTAAAATTATCAAAAGATGTGAACATACTTATTAAGTGGGATTTACCTACCCTATGAGCTGCAACACATTCTGAGTGGTATCCCCCTGATGCAGCCAAGTTCAGTCCATGACTTGCAAGGGATGATGGGAGAAATCAGGATCACACAACCGTGTCTTCACTTTCTGTTTTTCTCCATATGCCCATTGGAAATGAAGACGAGCAGTCCTCAGTCTAGTAACAGCTTAGAAGAGAAATCCTTGGTGAATGATGCATCTATTTCTATGTCACATAACCTCATCCCACAGGTTAGTGGGTAACAGTTTATGGCAGCCTTGTGTTGTGGGGCCCTCATCCCATTTGGACCTGGGTTAAGACGAGAAGACTGATGCCGCTGTTGCAACTGACATAAGGAAAAGACCATTCCCAACACTTTGGGCTGGATTTGACTCCTGGCCGTAGGAGTAAAGGGACTCGCTGCTAATCCAGTCTACACACATTCTACATTTTGTGCGTGCCAGTTGCAAGCTGTGAATCAGGCATTAAACAGCACATCAACGCTTCTGCACAGCGGAAACTATGTTGAGGATCTTTAGCACAGTATTAATGTTAGGAGCTTGGAAAGGAAACTGAGAGACTTGAATGCGGACGCACTCAAAATGCCCGTGATATGAATTAATGAAATAAATTCATAGAAAGGCAGACCTGACGTACAACTGTGGTCAGTTACGGTAGTAACCTAGAGCGGTAGCTCGTCAGTGGTTATCTTAGTATGAAAGCAGAAAAATAAAGGCTTTCAGAATGCTGGGTTTGGTTACTAAGAGTTATGTGCTGTTGTCTAGGTCACAATAATTGGGTACACACTAGGAATTCCTGATGTTATAATGGGAATCACCTTCCTGGCAGCTGGGACGAGCGTACCGGATTGCATGGCCAGCCTTATAGTTGCCCGGCAAGGTAAGCAGAGAACAACTATCAGCATTGAGAGTAATGTATTGTTTTTTTAAAAAAAGAGAGAATAATGTATTGTTGAAAAAATACAATAATGTATTTCCACCTGGTTTGAATTTCAAACAACAGCTTGGCAGTTAACTGTTCTCTGCTGCACTCTCCATGGCAATGCCTCTACCAGTCAAGAGTCCATTTGCCAATCAAGCACTCTCTTCTCATGCAATGCAAATTGTTGTTCCCTTTCACGTTGGTATATCTTGCATAGCCATCCTGATGAGTGCAATTCAAAAAGCTTTGATAACATTATTTTTCAACAATATTCAAGTTCTGTACTATCAAATGATGATTTAGTATACCCGGGTGTAATGTACATGATGTCTTGCCAATTGGAATAGGATTTAAATGCTTAGGCCTGAATTCCGTTTGTGGTTCAGTAAGTCTGCTTATCTTATATATAATTTTGTACAAATGCACAGTATACTCTCCATCCACATATCCACGGGCAGTCCTTTTCGTGCCTGTCAAACTAAGAAATGTTAAGAATGGCGAATGGAATGCTTCTCACACCCACAGCCAGCCCCAAGCTCGCTCAGACTAGGCACGGTATGGTTAAGAGTCTGATACAAACTAAAACTCCTTATTTTCCATCTCGACAAACCCATTAACCCTCAACATTCAAAAGACAGCCTACCGCTGCACTGAATTATTGACAGACAGCTGATAATCGTAGCATTCGGGCCAACAAAATTATCTTTGTGTTTATATCTTTTGCTCACTTCTCTATCAAACCTCTACCCAGAGGTTTGAAAGAAGAGTAGATGTTGGAGCTCCTGTTGCTGGATAGTTCAAAATCAAGATCCAACTGTCATCACAAGCCAAGATCTTAGAATCCCTACAGTACAGAAGGGTCCATCGAGTCTGCACTGACCCCTGAAAAAATACCCTATGTAGGCCCTTCTCACACCCGCCCAACCTTTGGGCACTAAGGGGCAATTTATCATGGCCAATCCACCTAACCTGCACACATCGTTGGACTGTGGGAGGAAACCAGAGCACCCAAAGGAAACCCACACAGACATGGGAAGAATGTGCAAACTCCACACAGACAGTCGCCTGAAGTCAGAATTGACCCAGATCCCTGCCATTTTGAGGCATCAGTGCTAACCACTGTGCCACAATGCCGCTCACATTCATGATTATTAAGGCATTGGTGACGCAAACTTCAGCTTGGTGATATACACCTAAATGACCCACTGAGATAGAAAGGTGAAACAAAAAGATATTGGACAGCCAGGAGTAAATGAGAAAGGGTTGCAGCAGCAGACTCAAATGTAACCCAAACAAATTGCTCCAACAATACAACATTTAGCCCCGTCGATGTGTGGTGTTACCTCTTCAAAAGCCATCACCATCATTAGGCACCGCCATCATCTCTCTGGATACCCTGAAGAAGTCTTCATGGCATCCATCTTCCACTTTTTCTTGGCAACGCAATCACTTTTTTTTCCACCTCTTTCTGTACAACTGTATTCAAACTCAGCTGTCTCTCCCTTCTATGCAAAGTTTGTACATTTTTACGGGAGCAAAGCATTTTGAGCGAGTCAGTGAATATATTTTCAAAGAACCACAACAGGCTAACCTAGAAGCCACACGTATATTAACTTCATTATATGAGAGTGAGCAGAAGGTAATTACTTTGCTGAATGAATACTTCTTACAGATTGTGTTTTAGCCAGAGAAGGCGCTAACAATAAAGATCATTCAAAAGCAATTTGCATTTTTATAGCACCTAAAACATGTATTTTTTTAAATATCAGACGACACAGCGGTATTATCAGACAAAAATCACCACCAGTCCAAAGCAGATGAAGTTGGCAGGGTCCACTGGAAGTTCAGTCAAGGAGGGTTTTAACGGGGGCTCTTAAGGAGAGAGGCAATGAACAAGTAGAGAATTAGGCTCAAGATGGCCGAAGGTACAGCTGCCAAGGGTAAGATGAAATTGAGTAAGGGGATGGGCAAGAGGCCAGAGTTGGAGGGTCACGGCGAGTTGGAGAAAGTTACAGACCCATGGAGGTGTGAGGCCAGGAAGGAAATTAAACGGGGGAATGAGAATTTCAAATTTGAAACAGGAACCAATGTGCGTCAGTGAGCACAAAGGTGATAAGAGCACAAATTAGTTACAGGATGGGCATGAGGACAGCCAGGAATAGTCAAGTCCCGAGGTTACAGAAGCACGGATGAGAGTTTCATCAGTGGACAGGTTGAGTCAGGAGACTGGCAATGTTGAAGTAGGCAGTCTTTGTGATGATGAGGACATGCAGTCAGAGTTCAGCTTGGGATCAATAGAATACTGAGGATGCAAACTGCCTGGTTCAGCCTGAGACAATGGACAAGCTGATGGTCAGAATTAGGGCAGCGGTACAGAGTTGTGGTAAAAAAACTCAAAAGAATGATGGCTTCATTCTCTAGAGGAAGTTGGTGCTTACCCAGGGATGAATGTTCAACACCTATTTGGAAAACACTGAGGCAGTAATGGGATAGACGAGACCGCACACATCATCACAAATGTGGAATTTGACATCCGGTTGAATTTTACCAGCTTTTTGGGGGGAGTAGGAGGCAGGAAGGCGGGCAAAAATGGTGCACGGTGGTGTTTGGAGGAGGGGGAGGGATGTCCTCTGTCTTCTCATCGTCAGGCCATTTTGCCAGTGGCTGGAAGGATGGCAGATCAGCCTCCCTCTTGGTGGACAATTGAACTACTTAAGTGGCTATTATGGGCCAGTTCTCTATTCCATGAGCAATTTATTATTTTTTTAAAATTATTATTTCCCTGCATCGGAAGTGCCCGCTGCTGTGTGGGGACCTAGGCCGCTGAAACCTGGTGGCATCTCAATTGGATTGGGGTGGGACTAACCCTCCCTTAGGGGGAGGGGGCCTACAGCAATGGCCACCCTCCCCTCCCCCATCGGCAATGGCATCGCCTACTCTCAGCGGTCCCGCAATCCCCAGGGCCTGCCTTCCAAACTCCAGCTACTCCCATGCAGCCAGCTATTGAGGTGCCCTTGTCTGCAGCTGGTGTCTCAGCAATGGCCACCCTTGGCAGTGACGGACACTTAACTGGCTGCTGCTGGCAAAATGAGGCCCAGTGAGGGTCACGCTGCCCACTGAAGCAAGGCTACCACCTCTTCTCCCCCCCCCCCCCCCCCCCCCCCCCCAAAATCCTGTTTTCAGCCCTGGCAGTCGGTCTTCTGCCACCTCAGGAAAAAATGTGGTAATTTTATCTGTGGATATTATGATTTCTTCTGTGAACCCAAACAGGCGCCGGAATGTGGTGACTCGGGGCTTTTCACGGTAATTTCATTGCAGTGTTAATGTAAGCATACTTGTGACAATAAAGATTATTATAATGTCACAGAGGGCAGCATAACGATGAAAGTCAGAGGAGCCAAGGATAGATCTTTGGATGGACTCCAGAGGTAATGGTGCCAAGGTGGAGAAGTTCTGGCTGCAATTTGATAAATAAGAATAGAATGAAGCAAGGACAAGTCCCACTGCCATGGAGAACGGAGCGGTGGTGTTGGATGGAGATGGATGGCATAATTGAGTATGTCAAAGGCTATAGAAAGGTTGAGAAGGCTGAGAAAGGATGGGACACCATCTATTGCTAGACATCATTTGTGACTTTGACAAGCATTCTGTCAGTCACCTTGCTGAGGCAGAATTTCCGATTGGAGAGACTCAAACAGAGAATTGCGAGAGAGATAGACACTGATTTTGGAGCACCAGAAATGTTCAAGGACTTTGGAGAAGAAATCAAGATTGGAGATGTGGCAGGATTTTCAATGACTGAGGAGTCAAGAATGTTTTCCGAAAGAGAGAGGAATGATGGTTTTGAAATGGGTGGGGGCAGTATCTGAGGAGAGGGAGCCGTCTACCGTATCGGCTAGAGCGGGGCCAGAAATGCAGGTTGGGTGGTCAGATCAGCAAATCTGTGGAAATGCGGTCAGGAAAGCAGGAGTTGAGTCTCTTGGGCAAGGTGAGCTTAGAGAGGGCACGAGGAAAATAGGTTCTTGGCTAGGGCAGCGGTAAGAGGAGGGCAGTGATTGTTCATCCATTGGCTGAGTCCAAGCGGAGCAGATTGCAGAGGGAAGGGTTCAAGATGTGTCAAAAGAAGAAAATAAAATGGGAAATGGAAGTTCGTAGGCTTGAGTCTAAACCAGTACCAAAATAGGCACACAAGTAGGCACACTGAGAACATCAACGGTTTTTGTCCTCTGTCCATGGGATGGAGCTTGGCACGGCTTGACCAAGATTAGGAAAGCTGTACTCTAGTTGTAAACTGAGAATAAGGAAGAGATGATATGGGCGAGTCAGAGTTAAAATGGGCCTGAATAACTGGCTAATTGGAAGGAGGCAGTGGACTATTATAAGGGATGCTCAGTTACACTGGGAAGGATTCTCATTGAGCGGGATGTCCAGGAGTCTATGGCTGAGATACCTGGTGTTCCTACTGCACTTAATGATCTGGAAGTGCAGTCTCACCACTAAATAGCTAAGTTTGCACAAGATGAAAGATTGTGGACTTATAGGAGATGGTCAGAATCTTTTAAAGGAAACTCAATTCTGGACTATTCAATGGCAAATCATGTTCAGTACAAAGAAATGCACACTAAGTAAACATCAAAGGTTTTTGTCCTCTGTCCAAGGGATGGAACTTGGCAAGGAAAAAGTGAAAGTGTTTGTTGACTCATCGCTCAACATGTCCAAGAAGTATGAGGTACCAACAAAAAAAAATGAGTAAGGTGTTGGGTAACAAATAACCTCTTCTGATATTCACAGGCATGGGAGATATGGCAGTATCTAATTCAATAGGAAGCAATGTCTTTGACATCTTGATTGGACTTGGCCTACCCTGGACAATAAAAACAATTGCAGTGAATTACGGATCATATGTAAGTCTTAATTCTTGTGCTAAGTTGTTGAGTATTTAAAAAGTTATAGTACTGACATATTTGCAAACTGCCAGGCCCCAGGTCTTCACTTCTTTAGCCTCAGTTTATTCATCTTACAGTTTTTTTTAAATGATGTACAATGCTCACCCCAAAACAGGCAAAACAAATTTATTCGACTCCGAGACTGGAGTTGTTCACCTGCGCTAGGCCTACCATTCTCCTCCCTTCCCAACTGATAACCCTACCTGTTGATTTTCAAGGGCAGTCAGGGATGGGCCTTGTCAGCGATTCTCCTATCCCATGAGAGAGAGAAAAATAAATTCCTGCTTCTCTTCACCCATCATTTTCTGCTCATCCCAAACATACACAGTCTCATTTTGGTAAAGAGTCTGTCACATCTTACTCCCAGCCTCCCACATAACACCTTCACAAAAGAATGCTGCCAAAGTTCCACTAGCCCGCCAAGTAAGCCCCACCCAATCGTTTAGCTCTTCCTCCACCATTAATGATATGGTTTTTCAATGGTGATGAATATTCAACAACCCTAAATTATTAAAGGTGAGAGAACAAAAGGGAAATCAAGCCACTTCACAATACAAATCCATTCAGTGGCCTTTATATTTGATTTATGTTACAGTGCATGCATTTGGAGGCAGTAAGATCGTACATTCCCCCCCCCCCCCCCCCCCCCCCCCCATCCTCCCCCAGAGACCGAGAATATGACTTTGCAAGTGTTTGGGCAAGATAAATGGCCCCAAAAACCAGGGCTTTCCACTCAACACTCGTTTACTCTGCAGACTAGCTGAGTTACGGACCAGCAATTCACTTGCACAGTCCTTCCCTCAATATCTGGGCAAGCCTTAGGCCAGAGCTGTATAACGTTATGGGCCAAACTCTGAAGGACCTGCACTGCCCCCACCGCATCAGAACCATCAACGACTGAGTCGGGCAAACACAGGCTTTAGCATTCTATTCATCGACAATGCTAAAGGGGCATCATACTTACTGCCGAAGATCTACATCTTGAATGTTACAATAGTCCCTGTCGAAGTGGGATGGCCAGCAATTGCCAGTTGTCTGTTTTTGTCCAGGACAAGAAGGATACCTGTTCTTTCATTATCAAAGTCATAAATGCAAATAACTATAAGGCAAAAAAGGGTTTATATAATGCCAAGCCGGGAGTGTCTCCGTCTACAGGAACTGGTTTATAAGGAGAGAGATGCAGCAAAGTTGATTGTCCCTTCCAATTCATCGCTGCTCATTACCAGTGACTTTCGGACAAGACAGCCTGATGCTCTGTTGTAACCTGTGCACCAATGTCAAGTAGCATACCGACACTTGCTGCCAAAGCACACTCATGAAGAATATGCATCTGAGCCAGATAACCAGGCACTGCCAGGCCTTGAGTAACTGACAGTCACTGGCGTGGATTTTCCAAGTCCCTGCACAAGGGAAGATACTGTGTACGGTGAGAAGGCCCAATTGTGGGCAATTGCTTCTGTGATTTTCTGGTCACATGCTTACAAGGAGTTGGGATAGCTGACCAATTATCGTCGAGTTAATGGGGGGGGAGAAAGCAGTGAGGAAGGAAACAATTCGTTTAGCTGGTGAGCTTGAGACTAAAGTGTAATTTTTACATCAAACTCTTATCGGCAGAAAGAAGTCTCATATGAACACCATGAAATTTTCTGTCAGGAACATAAAATATTTTCTTTTTCTTTCTTTAGTTAGCGTTGAACAGTCGGGGGCTCATATATTCGGTGGGATTGCTGCTAGCTTCTGTTTTCGTAACAGTAAGTATTGACTCCATCATATTTGCACCAGGTGATTGCCAGCGTGTTCTGAGATTGATGCCATTGCTGAGTCCGTGCTGAACTGTAATTGATATCTATACAATGATGATGCTATAACTCACTCCATGGCTGCGTGCTCGGATGTCATAACATCTGGTTTGCTTGATTTTCATTAAGAGACAATTTTATTCTGAATTTCCTGAAGCTTTCTCTCCTCTGGTCCTGTTTGTTTTTCCACAAACTTTTCTGCACTCGGAAATTCTTCTAATTTTACCCATTTCTTACATTCCCTTCACGGGTCTCTTGTCCACATTATCTGCTTTCCTTCCTTCTCTCAGACTTGCACACTCGCACTCAAAGTGCCTTCAGCTCAAACAAAGAAACAGGTGGGATTTTCCGATCCCGCCCACCCTGAGACTGGAAATTCCTGCCCGAGGTCAGCAAATGTTTCCATGTTCCGTCAAATTTTCCGTCCCGCCCGCGACGATTCGTGCGGCAGGAGGATTTACCCGACTATTTCAACCAATCAGTCCAACTTGAGTCAAAATCGTCATCGTAGGTTTGGAAATAAACCCATCCAAAAGCGTACCAGAAATTCAAATTAGCCGGTGAACTTTATGCATTCGTCCTCATCCACTTTCTGGTGTGCGAGTGGTTTGCAAACTGGCATTTTGTTGTAGATAATTCTGTCTCAATGTTATCTCGCTAGCAAGAGCAGGAGAAGGAACTCCTTTCTGTGCTGGCGATCCCAGCTGCTATCCCGACTCAGCACTATCTTACACTGTGGCCCAGAATGAATAAAAGGAATTTGACAATGTTAATCCCCAAAGTTTGTCTGCCTCCTACAGCATTTTAGTGGGATTTTGTTTCAGTGAAAGGGTGTCCACGTCGAGTATATTTTCCTTAGAAGTAACGCTGCTGAGGTTTCTCCGTCATAAGCACTTGGCTGCATCTCGGCACTGAAAGGTTTAAACCAATGGGGCTGTTTAGCACAGGGCTAAATCGCTGGCTTTGAAAGCAGACCAAGGCAGGCCAGCAGCACGGTTCAATTCCCGTGTCAGCCTCCCCGAACATGCGTCGGAATGTGGCGACTAGGGGCCAAGTAACAGTAACTTCATTTGAAGCCTACTTGTGACAATAAGCGGTTTTCATTTCATTTTCATTTCATTTCACCTTCTTTGTCTTATGTGTGAAACCTGAAACTAAAATCAGCTGTCATTTCAGTCATCTTAACCTCATGCTACTTAAAATTATTGACATTGATTCTGACTTAAATTAATATTCCTGTCCTTAAAACCTGTAATCGTTCTTCAGCTGAGCAGTCAGACGTGACCCCACTAGCGGTCACCAAAAACATTTGGAAAAGTACCAATAATTCTCCTGAGGTCAAAATTGCTTTGAGATTTGGGTTTATTTTCACGTGTACCAAGGTGCAGTGAAAAGTATTGTTCAGGCAGATCGTTCCATACATGAAAGATACATGGGACATACATAAATACACAATGTAAATGCACAGACATCGGCTGAAGTATACAGAGTACTACTCAGTACAGATGATCTGTGGAGAGATCAGTTCAGTCCATAAGAGAGTCATTCAGGAGTCTGGTAACAGCGGGCAAGGAGCTGTTTTTAAACCTGTTAGTGCGTGTTCTCAGACTTTTGTATCTCCTGCCCGATGGAAGGTTGGAAGAGAGAATAAACGAGGTAGGAGGGGTCTTTGATTATGCTGCCCACTTTCCCAAGGCAGCGGGATGTGTAGACAGAGTCAATGGATGGGAGGCAGGTTCAAGTAATGGACTGGGTAGTGTTCATGACTCTCTGAAGTTTCTTACAGTCTTGGCTGAGCAGTTGCCATACCAAACTGTGAGGCAACCAGATAGGATGCTTTCCATGGTGCATCTGTAAAAGTTGGTAAGAGTCACTGTGGACATGCCGAATTTCCTTAGTTTCCTGAGGGAGTATAGGCGCTGTTGTGCTTTCTTGGTTGTAGCTTCGGCGTGGATGAACCAGGACAGATTTTTGTTGATGTGCACACCTAGAAATTTGAAGCTGTCAACCATCTCCACCTCATCCCCGTTGATGCAGACAAGGGTGTGTACGATACTTTGCTTCCTGAAATCAATGACCAGCTCTTTAGTTTTGCTAACATTGAGGGAGAGATGGTTGTCATTGAACCACTCCACTAGGTTCTCTATCTCCCTCCTGTATTCTGACTCATCTTGGATAGTTCATTTTAAAATCTGTCCTTCCAAAATTACAAGATGGCAAGCTTATTCCTTCATTCTTCCTATGGGGTCTGCCTGTCTGATTTTAAGCGACTAATGAACTCTTAGCAGCCAACATTCATTTCTGTGTTGGCACCATTGTTGGTGCATATATGTATACTTCCAGTTTGCTAAGTTGCCACCATTAGGCAGACTACTCCAGCCATGTACAGCTGGTTCAGGCTGTCTTCTGCTAAGTGCTACTACTCAGTAGAATGATGATCATCTCACTATAGTTTTGAGTGATCTGTTGTTCCCAGGCTTGACCTTGAACATACACATGTTTCATTATTTAGGTTCAGGCTCAGCTCTGACATGCTTCGCACCCCTCCCCCCACCTCCCTGCTCCTGCTTCAGTCAAGCAACTCACTGACATTTTCTCTCTCGGGCCAAACAGTCCCATTCAGACAAATTGCCATTTGGGAGGGCTCCATATGAAGCCACACTGGCAGGCTGTCTTTCTGTTAGAAGGGACCCCATTAAAATTCAGCATCTTCCGATGAGGAGCAAAGCAAATGAGGGTGAACAATTCCAAATGAATATGAAACAAATGTAATATCCTGCTGAACTCTCAACGCACAAAAACCTTAACTTGATTTACATCACTGGAGCTTCTGAAATTTAATAAGCAAGGAAAACAACACGAATTTATTGTCTCCGAAAGTGAGAGGATTTTTTTAATTGTCACCGGCTTAACAGAGACATAATCCTAAAATTCGCACTGAGCAATTCGAGCACGCAATTGGAACATACTCCTACACACAGGCAGAGAAGTGGAGTTGAGGTCACCGATCATCCATGGTGGTGATTAGCACTGATTATCACTGCTGCCTCACGGCGCCGAGGACCTGGGTTTGATCCCGACCCCAGGTCACTGTCCGTGAGGAGGTTTCAAATTCTCCCCGTGTCCATGTGGATCTCGCCCCTATAACCCAGAGACGTGCAGGGTGTTTTGTTATGTTTCCTTTGTAACAAAAGCGGCTTCCTTGTGTTGCACTTGTCAAGGAAGGTCGAGACGTGTAAATAACTTCAACTCATTTATTTACACTATGTATACTTTTATAACTTGAGTTCGACACTACTGCTAATCCTATTGTAGCTACCTAAACTGGCTAACCAGCTGCTGTCTTCCACGTGGTGGGTGTGATAATCAATCAACCCTGTGCCTCTCCTCACTGACTGTCTCCACTGGCCGAAGGGGGCTGATCATGTGTGTGGTGTCCTTTATGTATGGGTTGGTGTAACCCCCCCCCCTGTGGTCGCGTCACCTCCTTGTGTATCGTGAATGTCCATTGGTCGCCTCCTATCTAACTTATCTATTGGTTGAGTGTGTGTGTGTGATGTTTCTGGTGCTCCCTCTAGTGTCTGTCTAGCTTACATGTATTTACAGTGATGCACATCACCCCATCCTCCCCTTTTTATATGTTCATATTTTCTGTACACTTTAAGAAAAACTGAACAAAGAACAGGTAGAGATTAAACAATAAGTTCAAATCATTCATGTGAGTCCATAAACCATCAATCATCAAGGTCAAATGTCTCTCTTGGTTATGAACGTCATCAACAGGAACCAAGAAGTGGTCGAATCACTGCGCTGTCCGCTTTGGAGTCTTTTTCTTTTTTTCTTTTTATGTTTGTGGTGGTGCTGTCGGATGGCATCTTGTAGCTGATGGGTCGTTGACATTGAAGAGGTACCATCAACAGTATCATTCGAGGTCATGGATGTGCCAGATGTTGAAGTCGGATGAGACTGTGCATACTGGTTCTGGCCACATGCTGTGCTGGAAGGGTGATTCTGCTGAGAAGCGTTGAAGCATGTCGATTTGGAGACAGAATTGCTGCTCGCATCAATGTCTGGTGATGGTGTGAAACTAGAACCTTGCATCTGATAGGAATATGCTGTCTGGCCAGGCTGTGGTGCAGCAAATCCTGGGCAGTAACTAAGGCATCCAGTCTGTAGTGCAGATTGCGCTGGCGGTAGTCCTCCTTCGGACTCTATTCCATTAGTGGGCAATCCGTAGTGCTGGCCTGTTTGAGAATATGCTGCATAGACTGCTGGCTGCTGCAGGCTTGAATACTGGGTTTGTCCAGCATGAGCTGTCATTGGCCGCACTGTCGGTGTGGAACAAATGTGTGGACATAGCTGTGGTGAAAATTGGTGTATTCCTCTTGGACTATAGCTGCTGCTTGTTATTGCTGACCCAGTGTGATTGTCACGTGATCCATCTCCTGTCGTTGTGGCATCTGCTGTCACCCTGAGCGTGCCATCACTGAGGTTGCGACACTGCCTGTCTGGAGTCAAGTCTGGCTTACGTGAATCAGAGTCGGCGTTTGGTTGCTCCCCATCTGGAGTCTGGTCTGTATTTTGTTGATGCTCCCCGTCCGGAGTCTTAGCAGGTTCACTGGAGTCAGCTGAGATTTCTTGAAGCTGCACGTCTGGAGTCGGAACATGCAGGAATGCATTGACTAGTGGAGAGGTTCGAGCAATTGAGGGTGGAAGTAGTGTGGTGTCACCGGAGTCACCAGTGGTCTCACCGTGATCGTCGAGTACCTCTGTACGCACTAGCTGAGGTCTGTTACTTTGCACCTTTAGCATGGGAAGTGGGATGCTGTCGTCACTCGTTTCACATACCGTGGGTAGACCCTCAGTAGCTGCTTGCTGTTCACTAGGGTTGGGTAAATTGTCAGAGTTTTCATCTGGTGGTGCAAACAATGTGGGTGGACTGTCATTGTCTTGCCGTTGTCCTTCATTTGGGCTTTTCTTCTTTGGAATTTTAAATCTTCCCCCAGACATTACAGAACCTTGTTCATTTCCCTCAATTTCTCCCATATGTAGGGCATCAAATGTTAGATCCAATGTTTCTTTCGTCATTGTACTAGTTTCCAAAGAACAGTCCGTTTCAATTTTCTTCTCAGTTACTTCATATGCATCCTTTTCTAATGTACATGCCTTCATAGTCTCTGGCTCTGATTTTGCTGGGACTGGCACAGTCACAGTCTCTCTTTTACTGTTCTCAATTGCCCACATTCTACTCCCCAGCCATAAATGCTTAATCTCTGGAGTTAATGTGGTACAATGGATAATCGGGTCGACCTTATCTGCATCTTCACCATCACTGGAAAGCACAATTGGTTCACTTGAAACTGCTGGGGGTTTTAAGTGCTTTATCTGGCTACTCGATGTCGGTGTCCTCCGGATTCTTGCTCCAATGTTCTGCTCATTTATCAGTGGAGTGTGCAGAGGTTCAATGCGATTAATATTCCCATCAGGGGTTGAAGAGTCATTACTGACTAACTGCTAGTCCCTGTAGTTGGGACTTTGCGGTTTTGTGTTGAAGGGAGACACCTGTCCCTGCTGTAGATATGATTCAGGTTGTGTTATTTCCATTAAATGAGGATCCATGTCTTGTCTATTTTTTCGATCCGTACTAAAGCAATGGCAATTTTCAGTCTGCTCCTTGCAAGTTTGACTGACAAGCAATTTCTTTAGCAAGTCCTCAGCATTCTTCTGTGACTGTGCAGCATTATTAATATCTCTTCAGCTAGAATGATCCTGAAGGTCAGTGCATAATCCTTTTTTCTTCGGGCTTGGAAGAGGCGATTCCTTTGGCTTGTCTTCATTTGGGCTTGAACAGTCATCAGCGCTGTGCCCTTCATTGTAGCATGATAGACCGTCATGGTCGTCCTGCTGTGCAGTGGAGCATGGTAGACTGTTATAGCCTTCTTGCTGTTTACGTGAGCATGGCAGACTTGCATCGTCTGCCGCTAGTTGGTCAGAGGAGGTTGCTAGACCCTCATGGTCTTGTTCCTGCAAGGACTGCGCATCGGAGTCATGCGTTTCTGCAATTGTGGAGTCTGTCCACGAGCTTGCTGTGGAGTCTTGTGACACTGGAGTCACGTCTTGTTCCTGCAAGGACTGCGGTGTGGAGTCTTGCATGTCTTCTTTCGTAGAGTCGGGAACCCTGAGCGGGGCGTGGACCACGCTCTGTGTGGCAGCAGGCCGCTCTCTGTGGGCTTGTATCGCTTTCTGTCTCTTAATTTCAGGCTGCAGCATCATCCTGCACTGATGAGTTGGGACGTCCTATCTGCTGGGTTGAAGATCCTCAAATCCGAAAAATGAATCCGCATCTGCATCGGATTCAATGCGGGGGTCGCCAATGTGCAACACAAAAGGTTAGTCCGGGCCGTAGTCGTCTAGGACCGTGGAGCTGTCATTGGGCTCGCGAGGTCCAGAAAAAATGTAAAGATCGGTATCGAAGTATTCAAGGTCGGAATCATCGGTTTGTGCATAGGTAACTGCTTGTTGCAGGGTTCTTCGGAGGTTAAATTCATTTCCTGGTTCAATTTGAGGCATTGTGCTGTCATTCCAGGTGAAGGAAGGTTGTTTTACAGCTTTAAAAGATTTTTTCTTTGATTTGGGACGTTTCCCCTTTAAATTGGATTTGGGACGTTTCCCCTTTAAATTGGTGCGGTCTGGGGCCTCTGACGTCATGACGCGCGTGACGTAGCACGTAGGAAGCGATTGCGCATGCGCAGATCGCTGTTCCTTTACCGATGGCCGTTTTCTTGATTGCGCATGCACGGCGTCTCGCGCATGCGCAAACGAACCTTCCAGTTCTGCGCACGTCTCGCGCAACTGCGCTAGTGTAATCCCTTTAGCAAAAAGGCCGCCGACCTCGACCCAACAATTCGCTCTCTGGTCCGGGATTTCGGCCTCGAGGTGAGTACTGGCGCTTTTCTTACCTTTCCTTACCTTTCCTTGCCGATTGGAGTGTGTTTTCCTCACAGTATTGGGCGAATTTGTCTAGGACTGCCTGGAAGTCGTACCTGTTTTGCCCCTTGGAGAACTTGAATTTTTTAAAGATTTCTTCAGCTCTTGCACCGGCGATGGTGAGGAGAAACTCTATTTTTTCATCATCGGCCAGGTCTTTAAGTTCGGCTGCCACCAGGAAGAGTTCAAACGTTTGCTGGAATCGCTGCCAGTTTTCGCGGAGATCGCCTTGGCACTGGAGCGGCTGCGGAACCGGGAGCTCGTACATCTTGCCTGGGTATTGCTGTTTGTCACTGTACGCTGAGGTATGGCTATCTGGATTTAAGCAGTTCACTACTGGTACCATGTTTTGTTATGTTTCCTTTGTAACATAAGCGGCTTCCTTGTGTTGCATTTGTCAAGGAAGGTCGAGACGTGTAAATAACTTCAACTCATTTATTTACACTATGTACACTTTTATAACTTGAGTTCGATACTACTGCTAATCCTATTGTAGCTACCTAAACTGGCTAACCAGCTGCTGTCTTCCACGAGTGGGTGTGATAATGAATCAACCCTGTGTCTGTCCTCACTGACTGTCTCCACTGGCCAAAGGACTGATCATGTGTGTGGTGTCCTTTATGTATGGGTTGGTGTAATGCCCCCCTGTGGTCGTGTCACCTCCTTGTGTATCGTGAATGTCCATTGGTCGCCTCCCATCTAACTTATCTATCGGTTGAGTGTGTGTGTGTGATAATTCTGGTGCTCCCTCTAGTGTCTGTCTAGCTTACATGTATTTACAGTGATGCACATCACCACACCGGGTAGGTGGATTGGCCGCGCTAAATTGCCCCTTAATTGGAAAAAAGTTTTTGAAAAAGATCCATGGGGAATGGTAGGAGCAGGCTTGAGGGACGGAGTGGCAAAAAGACATGCTCCTATTTCATTTGCTTGTAAGGCTGGAACTCTCTGTCCCTAACGTTTGCTGATGTTGGGGGACAATTGGAGTTTTTGAGACTGAGATCAATAGATTTTTGTGAGGTTAAGGGGATAGAGGATAGGTGGGAGAATGGAGTTGCAGAGCAGGTCAGCCATGATTGAATTGAATGCAGAGTAAGACCAAGGAGGTTACATGTCTGCTCTCTGCTCTTCATGTTCCTATGGGGCTATCATCTAGTTTGTGTTTATGAGCCCAAGTAAAGATACTAAATAATCATTAGAGAAATGTGAGGTGCCGAAGATGGTTTTTGAAAAAACCCTAAAATGTGTTATCTTCTGGCTGCTGTTGAGTAGATTCAAGAATTTTGCTCCTTTCCCAAAAACCTTTATTTTCCTTGAACTTTGCAAAACTCTATCACCACCACAAGTGCCACCTGCAAACCCTTTACATATCAGTGTCAATTATTGGGTACTTAACATCAATTTGACATGTAATAGGAATGTCTCTGAATCCATTCCTAACAAAATGTGTTGTTGGTGCTTTTGTTGTTTTCTCCGTAGGTAGTTGGTGTTCACTTGAACAAATGGAAGCTCGATAAGAAGCTTGGCTGTGTGTCCCTCTTTCTCTACGCTGTTTTCTTGTGTTTCTCCATCATGACGGAGTTCAACGTTTTCACCTTTGTGAACCTTCCCATGTGCCGGGAACACTGATGTATAATGAAGATGACCTGGGAGCAAGCACCTTGGTATCAGTGCAATACAGAAACAATAGAAAGAGCTGAAGTCCCATGGGTAATCGTTGGTTACATGGAGCTGCTCTTACTGAGAACTTGGTACAAGACATATTTTTGAGAGAAAAAAAAACACCTGTATTGATGTGAACGTATTTTTAATGTATTTATGTGGAGTCATGATAGAGACACATACAAACATACACACACACACAGACAAAACTATCTGATTTCATTGGCTGCTAATTGACGTAAGGCTGGAAGATGTACCTGCCACGTTTGTATATTCTCAGTTATATCAGAAAGAAATATTTTGCCCTGAGACAGATGAATGGGATTGAAAGAGGTTGAGTGGTAATTGCTATCGAAGCGAACAAGATGTGTCTGGAAGCAAGGGATTTTATCATCCTGTGATTTTTACCCCTCACTTTTCCCCCTCTCCATCCCTGTTCCCCATCCCCTTTGTCCTTCCCTCCCACGGAGAGCTTGAATACCAAGAATGTACATATCGACGAGAGTCACCTTATCTTTATGCTCGCCAGCTGTTCCTACTGCTGAAAGGAAAGTGGAATTTAAGCTCTGAGCCACAGACTTTGTGCAGAGTCTGAGATGTGAAATTTGAAATCTCTAACAGTCACTGCAGTTTGTACCCAGATACTACTCCCTCCTGACCAGACTAATTTTTCCAGGAGGTATATTTGCACGAAACTGTTTTATTTTGTTGTTGGAACAGTTGCATAGTCAATGGTACATGTGTGTATATTGATGGTATAAAAATGTATATATTGGGAATTTTTTTTCTTTTTGGAAAGGTAGAATATATAAGATATTATTATTATTATCACGGTTTTGCCCTGCTGCACGGTTTTAGATTTGGAAATATCGATGAAGGTACAAATGGTGCAGCTGAAGAAGCAAAGTTGCTCTAGTTTTTGTCTGTACAGGTAGTTTTAAGAATAAAGCATGTTTAATTTATATATTTATAAAAAAACAGCACAGGAGGCCACTTTGCAGTTTCACAGCACATTTTTACAGGAATCTTTGAAAGCGCCGTGCACGCCTGCATGCTTGACCCCCCCTGGTCTTAGTATATTGTCTTCTTCAGCTTATTTTCCACTTCCTGCAGTGAAGAAATGACCATGAGGAAGACTGTTGTCTTTAACTGTTGCTGTAGTAAATAAATTTGTAGATGAATTTGCTACAAAATGGCTCCACCAAACTGATTGTAGTTAGTTGTCTTGCTCTAGATATAACTGGTTCCTTCGTTTTTTAAAGCGATGATATAATGATACCACTGAATGCCCAAGTTATGATCTGAGAGGGGTGAATTGTTTTACAATGCATCACACCTCATCAAAGTTTACAAGCGAACACCTACTGCTACAGGACAGTGTTAAATTATATTTTCAATAAGAACATGATTTTTCTTTTGCTCTTGAGGATACAATACATGAGAAATTGAATGCACTTCAAACTTTTCATAGATATTAAGCTTGAGGGTTGGATTGCCAACAGTGAGTTTAATATCTGTGGATTACTCACCAGCTACATGGACTGCAGTATCATTGCTCAGTCCGATTCTCGTTGTGTTGTGATTTCAGTAAATATCTTTACAGTGTTAATATCTGTATTTCTCCCTCCCCATCTCTTTCTCTCTCACTCCATCATCAATCCTCAAATCAGAATTTGAAGAATAAGTTTGTTTAATCTTCCTGCAACTCCACTCCCCCCCCCTCCCCCTCCCCCTCCCCCAGCCATACCACAATCTGCTCCCAGCGTAGGATCTCTTTAGAAAAGGGAAGTCTTGTATTGTTAACTTGCCAGGAGATCAAGATAACCAAACTGTTGAACATGGGGGCTTGTTCATATTGTGGCTGGCGACATTAAAGGCTTAATGCTCCATTACTTCTGGCAATTTGTTTAATTATTTACATCTATCAACCATCATCATCTAACTGTTGCTGTAGATTTCCTTCCAAATCCACCTTGGGAATAATGTCTGCCACTTTAGAATCTTGTTGCCCTTTGTTAGTTAACTAAAACCAAGATCTTCAGCCCTGAATGTTTGGCTGGCATAAAATTTAGTGGCAACTTTTTTTTTCTTTGCAAAATAAATCAACACAATGTAATCACCTTTTCGAAGTGTTGTATAATCTGTTTAGATGATTTTCAATGAAATGGAAACAAGAGCGTTTTTCATGGAGGTTACACTTGTTGGCCAGCCTTTCCATCACTTTGAGTTGATTAAAGTTTCAATTCCACCAGTAAACTCGTTAAACACAGTGATCTCTTTGTGCGAAAAGAATTTGAGGGAACTTGGGCCTTTAGGAAGGTTTGGCGTATTCTGTAAAAGCACATGTGGAACAGCCAATGGCTTATCTTAACGTGAATGGCCGTCAATTTGTTCCAGTACTGTATTGAAAAGAACACTGGCATCAATGCTGCTTCAATATTGCAGTGAAGTGATGCAGTTCTATTCCACTGCAAACAAAACTTCAGAAAAATAATAAAAATTTAGTCTTGCCCATAAAATGTATGATAGCATTTTCATATCATTACGAGTTGTGAATGTTAGAGTCAGATTCTGTGCACTGAGCAATGTTCAGTTTTTGGGAGCATTATACAACTTACTTTTGGAGTCCTGTGTGCCATATTGTAACTGCCCTTCTGGTGGTAGACAAGATGAGAACCCAATTGGCGCAGTTTCTGTAGAAAATATTTCTGCTTCTGTACGGTTCTGAATGCCGTTCTCCTATTTGTTGAATTGCAGTAGCTTTTTTTTAAAATGTCCATTCATAAGCCAAGAATTTACAAAAAAAATACTGTTGACTAATTTCAAGTAAGTCACCAATGAAATATTGCATGATGTGAATTCGAGTTGGGATTCAACTTCTGTGAAATCCTCATGCTCTCTGTGATGAGATCTCTATCAGATTTGTCTGATGAAAACTTTCCTTCAAGGTTACATTAGTGTACTCGTTTGTTCCATACCTCCCTCCAAAGCATAAACATATAACACTCGTGCACTCATTTAATTCAGCCAGCTTCCCTATAGCACTGAGAATTCAACTACTCTCTGTTAGAATTCCATTACTCTCTGTAAAGTTAATTTTGAATCAAGCTTATGCCCAGAAATAAACTTGGGTGATTGCTGTCACTTATGGAACTCCTATCTCCAATGAGATCTTAACTATCGAAAATTTTGCACACAGGAGGAAATCCGAGACATAGGCCATGATTTTGCAGAGTCAGTGGCTGTACAAATAGTGTGCAGGTGGAATTGATGTTTGTTAACGTTTCCCAAGGGTTGTTATTACAGCTGAGGTCATTATGAATGCTTCGCTGAATTTCAAAAGCTACAAAAGCACATATCCCAGCAGACAAGGGCTTAATTCACATTTTGATTGACAGTTTTAAAGAAGCTTTTAAAGGATTAGCTGTCTTTGATGTGGTTACTGAATAGAAATTTGTTTTTCAGAACAGATTTAACATTTGAGTCTATTTAACAGTTTTGAATGGGCTTCATGAATGAGGGTTTTTTTGGGGGGGATCAAGTAGTTAATTGAGAGTTCTATTAAATTATTCTCTTTTTTTGCATCTCCACATGGCTCTTGAGGTCTGCCCATGATGGATAGTGGGTGAATGGCTATGAAGGTGTCATGGGGTTTTGAGGTGGCATGTAGGAGAATGAGGACGCATGGAGAGTGGGTGGGAACATGAGTTGGCTTGGAGTCATGGAGTGGTTGGGGGGGGGGGGGGGTGGAATGAGGCCTAACATTTCTAAAACAACTGGACGAAGTACCGGAGAATCAAAATGGGCTTCTAACCCACCCACCTGCCCAAACAGCTACCTTTAATCTGCTTCTGAGGTCAGCGGGGCCCGATTTGATCCAACCTTTAAACCCATGCAGATCCGGTGTGCCAGGAAATTTCTTGACTCAAGCAATTCACCTCAGTCACAAAATTCCAGAGCCCATAAACCCAGATCTTGCCACTCCATGTCCTACCCTGTTGGCTCAGCAATTCTAGTACCATACCATTTTCGAAAGCAAAAACATGAGAACAAGATACACACTGGCACTTGGGAGAGGGGGGGACACTCCAAATAGAGGATAGAGTTCACGGTCTGAAGTTGGTGAATCGAAATGGCAAGTGACCAGAAGTTTGGGGGTCATGCTTGCGCAATGAGCAAACAGGTTCCGCAAAGCAGAAAACATATTGGCCAGAATTCTCCGTTTCAGAGACTAAGGACGGGATTCTCTGGCCGCACCCGCCCATCAACCAAAGAATCCCTCCCTCCCGAGGTCAATGGACTTCCCCATTGTCCATGTCTCGCCTGTGGCGATCTTGCGGCGGGCGGGGCGGAAGAATCCAGCCCTAAGTGCTGCCGCCGGGACTGAATCGCATGAGATCCATGGCCCCGAAAGTGGCGCTGGTCCTAGAGCAATTCAGAGTGTCCCAATGGGCTAGCACCGGCGCAGTGTGGATCTAGTGCAATTCTAACAAACGCTGGAGTATGATTCTCCGGGGTTGGGATTGGCACTCAAGAGCCTGACCAGCAGGAGCTGCATATCAGCACTCCACTTCCCACACACCCTCATCCCAGCCAAGAAGATGGCTCTGGTTGCGCTGGACATGCCCATCCCGTTGATGGGTCAGCTGGGGCCAGAGGTACCTAGGGGAGGTGGCCTGGGTAGGCACCCATTTGACTAGGTTTTTGCTTTTGGGCAGTGCTGACCTTTGTTCTGCTATTGACACCTACCCCAGACCAATCCCTTGTTTCTTTGGTGTGATCACTACCACTCCGTTTGCCTTTGGTTCCGTGACAACTTTAGCTTTTAATGTCCCTTAACCGCGCTGCTGCACCTGTCGCTCTACAATTCTTTAGCAGCATAAAACCCATATTCTTGCCTCTCATCACATCTGAAGAAGAGTCATATTGGCCTCAAAAACATAAGCTCTGTTTCTCTCTCCACAGATGCTGGCAGACCTGCTGAGTTTTCTTTCCAGCGCTTTCTGTTTTTATTTCAGATTTCCAGTATCCACAGAGTTATGCTTTCAACATTTATGATCCATTTCCTGGTACTTGTGTAGGAAACTGCTGACCATCTGCTGGGTGATCGCTCTCCAATAACTGGATTTGGTGTTGTAATAAAGCTAAGCAACCGCAACATAGTTTTGGAATGAATAATCTCAGACGTTAGGCAGCACACCCACAATTGTACTGTAGTGTTGCAGGAGGTGTGACCATGAGCCTCAGCACCAAACACAGGCTGCCAGCTCTAAACTGCACCATCATCATCATAAAGTTTGTGCCATAAAACTTTGTTCTTAAAAACCTGTTGTGTGGTGAAAAACCTTTCCAGCACCTCTCCCACACTCCCCACCCCTCAACCTCACAACACACCCATGAACAAAATGTTGAACATGCTGTTGTTAGGACCTGTATTAAGCCACAGCAATGAGTTACTTAATGGCTTCAGATATTCCGGCAATTAAGTGACTGCTTTCTTAACACATGCACCCTGCTGTCCTTCACATATATGGTAGAGCTTGAATTCCACAATAAAATCCTTTGTATAAATCCCGCACCGCTGATATGATAGCTGTTTTGCTATGACTAGGTTGCCGCTGAGCGTTGAACTTGGATCTGTGCTACTGATCCCCACAGAACAGCAGTGAGGTGGCTCAACATTCGCAATCTGTGGCGTGAGACTATTCTAGAGATTTGTGGTATTGAAGCCAAAATATACAGATTAAATACCCATGCCTTTACTGATGTAGCTGTGGATAACCCAATATCGTGTTTTTAAAAATCTATTTGTTCTGTCAAAATTTTCCTCATGATACATTCAATCAGTTTTAAAGGCATTTCAGCTGCACAATTGCTGATGGATGTATGGGATAAATTTATCAAGTTATGGAAGTCGACAAAAGGAACACCCCTTTCAGATATTCCATAAGTTGCCTTGTAGAAAGAACCCAGCAACAGCCACTTAATTGATGGTGTTCATGGCCCAGGAGAATAGAGGATTTGTTCCAAAGATTAGTATAAACATTGCAGGACATTTTTGAATAAGATATTCATTTTTGTAACTTATGAAAAAAAGAACTTCTGACATGACTTCTGCTTACTGCACAGATTCTGTTTCTTCAGTTGAGCAAAAGTTCAACTTTTAGTTCCATTTTATGCAAAAACACACTGTCTCTGGTCAAAGACGGTGGGCGCGATCGAACAGCCACGCTGCGCCCGAAAAGCAGTGCAACACAGCATAATGTGGCCGATAAAAGCAGGGAAACCCCTCTCCCTGGATCTACCTGGCTCAAATTGTGATGTAAATCCCGCCCACTGCATATTAGAACGAGACAGCTAGCCTCACTCTAATATGCAGTTTCCCAAGGCATTGAAATGTATTTCTTTTACCACAGACGAGCGTCGTTCAGTACTGGTCTTCTCAGATGGAAGGGCACTTATGGGGGTCTCCCAGGGGATCGGAGGCCCCCAGGTGCATGCTCTTTGGACAGGGTGGTACCCTGGCACTGCCACCTTGGTGCCAGCCTGGCACTTCCAAAGTGTTCAGGTGGCACTGCCAGGGTACCAGGTTGGCTCTGCCAAGCTGGCACTTTTCACACGGCGATCGGGCCTGGGGTGCCCTGCGCGGGTGCAAAACCACCTCATAGTGAATTGGAGTTTTTTGGGGGGGGGTGCATCAGAGGCTCCAGCGATCGAGACGCCATTTAAAGATGGCATCCTGTTCTCTTGCTACACTGAAGAGTTCGGGGAGCGGAGCTCCTCAGTGCAGTGCAGCCACGGCTGCGCATTCCCTGCTGAGACCCCTATTTAACCCGTGCCATTTGATAGTGTGTTTCTCGTCACTGCGAGCGCCAGGAAACACGCGGCTAAACGTGCTTGCTCTGGGACTTTGTTCCCATTTAGTTAAATCATGCCCAGTAAATTAAAGTGAAAGAACAATAGAGATGCCTGTGAAAGAAAATTGACCCATGATATTCTCCCAACAATATTTGATCGAGCATAGTCCCTATCATATCTCCTGGTTGCCATGAGTTAGAAATAATCACATTTTAGACTCAAAATGCTGGAGCTTAGTTGAGTGTATCTCTGGCTGCTCTCCATGTGGCTGCAAAACGATACACTGATTTTAAAAAATGTATTCCTTTCTCAAGTTCCCAAGTCAATGCGCAGAGTGGATGGGCCAAGTTCCAAATCCATCTTACTTGCTCCAAAAGCCAGTTCAAATTCAAACTGAATCAATTTCATGGTCCCCACAAGAGAGACATACTAGATCCAAGCTGACATTACACCTGATCCTGGGCTTGATGCTACACTTGATTTTAGCCAAAAGGCCGATGCACTGATGCATTGTTACGGAGCACATGATTCCAGTGCAGCAGTTAAAGTGTGGCACCCCAGCATCACAACAATTAGTTCCTACCTCTTTATGAATTATTGTCACAATTTACCGAAATTACTGTTAGAAATAACCTTCCTATTAACAGAATATGTTTTGGGCTAATTACACATAGAAGCCATTCGGCCCAGCAAGTCTGCACTGACTCCTAGCACCCACCCTACCTCGGCCCACTCCCCTGTCCATCTCTGCAACCTAACCTGCACATCTTTGGACACTAAGGGGCAATAACATGGCCAATCCACCTACCCTGCACATATTTGGACTGGGAGGAAACCAGAGCACCCGGAGGAAACCCAGACGCATACGGGGAGAACATGCAGACTCCACGCAGTCACCTAAGGCCAGAATTAAATGCGGGTCCCTGATGCTGTGAGGCAGCAGTGCAAACCACTGTGCCACCCCTCGCTATCATCCTAGAAATATAATTATTTTAATTTATAACTGTGTATCCGGCCAGTATTTTGCTTTTGTCTTAGGTTAAGTTGTGAATGGACAATTAAGCGAGCTGCAACACTGACATTTTCCAGTTCCCAATTTAATTTGCAGAATTTCTGATCCCGACATAATCCTGACACAAGCAAGCAATTCCTTGGCAAACTAGTGGCATTTTTGAACAATTGGGCTACACGAGAACTTAGTGGAAAAATATAGAAAAAGTCTTTTTATTTTTACATGCAAATCTACACACAAACCATTTTGACCACGATTGACTCCAACAATGGAAGTGAAAAGTGGTTAAAACAAAGTCATTTTTCCTGGGGGAAAAGGTCAGCCAAATAGAATTCATCTTTATTATGATGGTCCCTGAAGTGGGATATGTTTCTGTATGATTTTCCAAAAAACAAATCATATTGTGGCACTTATAAGCAGCATAACTTAGGAAGGCCGTGGCACAGTGGTATTGAGTAATTCAGAGACCCAGACAAAGCTCTGGGCACCCAGGTTCAACTCCCGCCAGGGTGGATGGTGAAATTTTAATTCAATAAAAATCGATGACCATTGTCGATTGTAACAAAAGCTCATCCTATTCACTAATATCCTTTCTGGAGGGAAATCTGGCCACATGTGACACTTAAAAATACCCTCTGAAATATCATAGCAAGGGCAGCACGGTGGCACAGTGGTTAGCACTGCTGCCTCATGGCACCGAGGTCCCAGGTTCGATCCCGGCTCTGGGTCACTGTCTGTGTGGAGTTTGCACATTCTCCCCGTGTTTGCGTGGGTTTCGCCCCCACCACCTAAAGATATGCAGGGTAGGTGGATTGGCCACGCTAAATTGCCCCTTAATTAAGACCATAAGACATAGGAGCGGAAGTAAGGCCATTCGGCCCATCGAGTCCACTCTGCCATTCAATCATGGCTGATTTCAACTCCATTTACCCGCTCTCTCTCCATAGCCCTTAATTTGGACAAAATGAATTGGGTACTCTAAATTTATCTTTAAAAAAGGGAAAAAATGAACTCACTCAGTTGATGGGCAACAAATGGGTGGCCCAACCAGCAACGCCCACATCTCGATTATTTTTTTTAAATCATGTACTCCTTCCAATTCTTCTACTACTACTAAGTAGGCATCCTGACAAATTTTAAACTATTTAAATGGTAATTTCAGAGTTAATCCAACCAGGGGTATATAAGAAATAATCTATCAATCACGGTCAGGCTTTGCATGAGTGACATTTGAAATGAAAATCGCTTATTGTCACGAGTAGGCTTCAATGAAGTTACTGTGAAAAGCCCCTAGTTGCCACATTCCGGCGCCTGTTCGGGGAGGCTGGTATGGGAATTGAACCGTGCTGCTGGCCTGCTTGAAACGCCAGCGATTTAGCCTAGTGAGTTAAACCAGCCCCTGACATTTCCACATACAAAGAGTGGTAAAGTTTGGAACCCTCTTTTGCAAATGGTCGTTGATACTAGGCCAATTGTTAATTTCAAATTCAACTTTGAAGATTTATCCATAGCTAAAGGTATTAAGGGTATGGGGCATCAATGCGTATCTGGAATTAGGTCACAGATTAACAATGATCTCACTGAATGGTGGAGCAAACCCTTGTGTTCCTAATATTTAACCACCCGTGATTCATACCTCTGTACATAAAGGCTGACTCTCCAAAGTTGTACGCTCTACTTCAGTGCTGACCCGATGGGCCAAATGGCCTCCTTCGCACTGTAGGAATTCTATGATGCACTGCTGTTTCTGCTTGATATTTGGCAAGTGATTTATCTATTCATAATGTGAAGCGTTCTCAAAATTAGAAACGTATATTTAAGTGGAGTGGGTGGTACAATAT
Organism: Scyliorhinus torazame; assembly: GCF_047496885.1. Taxonomy (NCBI): domain Eukaryota; kingdom Metazoa; phylum Chordata; class Chondrichthyes; order Carcharhiniformes; family Scyliorhinidae; genus Scyliorhinus; species Scyliorhinus torazame. The sequence continues at coordinate 261,747,137 of NC_092707.1, forward strand.
GTCGGAATACAGGCCCAGACTGGCAAGAAGGATCAAAAGTAAAATGGTTTAGGGAATACTCAAATCAAGTTAGGTATATGTTCACAGAATCAGGTTATTTTTAAATGGATGATAAGTTCAAGTTTTTACTGATAAGGCCCATGAATAGACATTTCATACTCCTGCTCTTCCCAGGGTGGCATGGTGGCAAAGTGGTGAGCACTGCTACCTCAGCGCCAGGGAGCCGGGTTCGATTCCGACATCGGGTGACTGTGGAGTTTGTACATTCTCCCCGTGTCTGCATGGGTTTTCTCCGGTTTCATCCCACAGTCCAAAATGGGTGGCACAGTAGCACAGTGGTTAGCACTATTGCTTCACAGCGCCAGGGTACCAGGTTCGATTCTGGGCTTGGGTCACTGTCTGTGCGGAGTCGGCACGTTCTCCCCGTGTCTGTGTGGGTTTCCTCCAGGTGCTCCGGTTTCCTCCCACAAGTCCCGAAAGACATGCTGTTAGGTAATTTGGACATTCTGAATTCTCCCTCTGTGTACCCGAACAGGCGCCGGTATGTGGCGACTGGGGGATTTCGCAGTAACTTCTGCAGTGTTAATGTAAGCCTACTTGTGACAATAATAACGATGGTATATTTAATGCTGATGATCTTGTTCTCTGTTCCCTAGTGTTAGAATTCAAGGTCAAGGTGTTTGTGAAGCTGGAGTTGATTGAACCACACAGTATGTTGTTATACTCTCCTGTCATGACATACCCCATTGGATCTCGTTTGAATTTTTGTCAAACAAGTACTTTTCCATATATCAGGCCAGTAATAAAATATATATTTTAAAAGGGCCAATCAAATCTGTTGGTTTTATTCACTCCTATATATTAAAGATAATGACAGAAGCCACTTGCAAAGTGTGTATCAATTAGTGAATCTGCTTGAATTGAATTATGTTGGAAACATATGACCTAATACATCATCTAACATTTTCATCGTAACATAGGCAATACTCTTTTTTAATGAGACTGCACGACTTTGATCCTTGAAGATCAAACGGTTTACATGAAAGAAGTGGGCAGTTGCAGATAGAGGAAAAGGCCGTTTACGTCCTTTGTGTTTCTGCCAAGCACCTACTGAAGTTATTTTGGAAGAGTTGGTGAATCTGCTCATCCCACCACAGAAACTCCAGGATGTCCACATCTGAATTACCCAGCAAGGCTTGACTACCTTGGCTTAGCTTGAGGGGGAAGAGCATATTCACCAATTTGTAGTCCATGGTTGCACTCTGCGGCCACAGTGGGCTCAGCAGATGTATAGCACCCTGTGCTTGTTCTACGAACAAGGCTGACCCTCAAACATTACTCAGGGGTTTGTTTTGCGTGCAGCAAGTACATCAAATTCTTCATCATGTCGTTTTTACTGTGAGTGTGTATCAACGTGGGATTTTCCGCTCGCCCTGACAGGAATCCCCTTTGACAGCCACAGGACCAGAAGATCCCGCCACCAGCCAATGGGGCGAATGAGGACATGATGAAGAAGTTGATAAACTTTGTTACATTTAGCCCGTTCATAAGTCCCCAAGACAGCTTCAATGTTTGTCGTCTTAGTATGGAAACAATAATTGTTGATTCCCACTGAGATCTGATTTCCTGAAATTCCCTTGATGAATGCCTTTATTGTTCACACAAGGTTTGAAGTGTGCGCTCTCTCTAGTTTTGGATCTGTCTACACTTACTGCCTCAGCCAGGGTTTCCAACTCCTGCCTCCATTACACTGACCTCCCGTTTCCAACAGCCTCACCCAGTCAAATAGCTCCCCCCAACACACACACATCTCAAATTAATTGTGAAAATAAACAAAACTATTCAAAGAAAATCAAAATAACAACAGCAAATAGTGGGGAAACTTCAGCAGGTCTGGCTGGCAGCATCTGTGGAGGGAGAACGAAAGAGAGTTAACGTTTTGAGTCCAATATGAATCATCTTCAGAACATTTGGCTTTTAATATCAAAATACTTTTTTTTTAATGTGCCTATAGTTTATTTCCCTTGGGTTATTTACAGGAGTGTCCAGAAGATCTTTAATCCCTCGAGACCCGTGTAATTAGGAGTCCTGGTGGGTTGGCAACCCTATCCTAAATGCTGACTGCATTTGCATGCATATACGCCCAGGGTGTCCTCGTCTGTTGGCCAATTTATAGGAACTCAGTCTCCCCTGGGGGTTTTTAGTATGCTGTAAAAACCTGTTGACTATAGCGTGAAGTTGGCCTTTAACGTGCAGGTTCCAGCGGCTACAGGAAAGATAAACAAAGCTTCAAGTTGGTACCCGTCAGCCATTTTCTTTCTCTCATAAGCTTCAGATCAATATTTTAAATAAATTTAAGAACTTTAAAAGACAATTGGGGGTCTTTTTTTTAGTGGTTTGAAAGAATGCTTCATGTATGCATGCTCAATTTTTTTCATAATGGCAGCCTGTACTGCAGGAAGAATGTATCTTTTTGAAGACTTTGTGAAGGATCAAACAGCAACCGGGTTCATAATAGTTAAATCAGTTTTCTCTGTACAGCCTCAGGAAGATAACCCTGTTTGGATTGGTCTGTTAACAGTCTGCCCTTTCTGTCGATGGCTTGTTTGAAATTAGTATATTATCTGAAATGAGCATTTGAGGAAGAGGCAAGCTAAAGTCGAAATGTGATTAACATTAATGTGGTGATTGACTTGCAATTTAAGAGAATGTGCATTAACAAAGGCTGTTATGACAACGTACGGTAGTTCTCCACTCCCCATCCCCAAGTATAATCAGTGTGGTTTCTAACAGTGATGGAGGTCATAGAGGTCTACAGCACAGAAAAGGCCTTTCGCGTCTGCGCAAGTCAAAAACAACCGTCTAATTATTTCAGCACTTGGCCCATAGCCTTGGCATCGCAAGGGCTGTCTAAATACTTCTTAAATGTTATGAAGGTCTCTGACTCCACCACCTTTTGGGTGAAAAAAGCTTTTCCTCACATCCCCTCTAAACCTCCTGCCTCTTACCTTAAATCTATGCCCCTAGTCATTGATCCCTCCACCAAGGGAAAAAGGTTCTTCCTATCTATCTGTGTCCCTCAGAATGTTATACCTCTCAATCAGGCAATCTAGCACAGTGGGCTAAGTAGCTGTGTTGCAATGCAGAACAATGCCAGCAGCGCGAGTTCAATTCCCGTACTGGCCCTGCCGAACAGGCACCGAAATGTGGCAACTAGGGGATTTTCACAGTAACTTCATTGAAGCTTGTGACAAGCAATTATTATTGTATTATTATCATGTCCTCCCCCGCAGTCTCCTCTGTGCCAAGGAAAACAACCCCAGTCTATCCAGTCTCTCTTTATAGGTAATCTAGTTTCTATCACACTGTGTTTAGAGGAATTGTTGGTTAGGGGAATGTGGAACCCTACACAAAGAAATCAGCCATGAACTCACTGAATGATGGAGCAGGTTCCAGGGGCCCAATGGCCTAGTTCTGCTCCTATTTGGTATGTTCGTAATGGATCTCAATGAATAATATCAACAGTCTTCCACTGATACTGATCTGTATCTGCTTTATTTCTGGACTGATGGCGCTCACAGAAAAAGAGACAACCTGAATCCAATGCTTCCGTTCTGGCTTCCAAATGTTTCATTGGGGTTTTGATAGCTACTTTCCACTATTTGCAGCTCCTATGTGGTTTAGATTGTTATTAATGAAAATATTGTCTCCACATTCAGCTGAGGAATTGAACATTTCAATGATGTTGTCATAAAATTGAAACCAGCAACGAAGTGCGAGGTAGCCAAGAGACCAGGAGATAATATGGCAATTTGGTTATTAACAACCTGTTTTGCATCTCATGATTTTTGGGAAATAACATTTGGGAGAGATGTACAACAAGCTGATGACCTGCTATTATCTGCTTTACCCTCACACAAAATCAAAACTTACCTCTCTGCTTGCCTTCACACACTGCACTCCTACCAAAATTTGAGCCAATGCTCCAGTCCAGGTGGATGCATTGATCCCTAATGAGATTTGGTCAACCTTTTTCTATCAGTTCAATTTCCTTGGGATTGACTGTAACACCATTAGATGTGTGTGTACTGCTGAATTCTATGATAACATATTGCATGCCTCTCTCTCTCTCTTTCTCTGCACTGTAAGCAAACCTACTATTTAATCAAAATAGATATGCCCTTTTTCCCTGGTGGATAGGGAGGGAGAGAGATCTTTCCTGTTTGAATGTAAAATGAAGCAGTTTGTACAAAATAAAGTGTGTGATGGCACTGTTATGAAACCAGTGATGTTGTGCATTTCGAGTGAACATAGATAAAAATATACAGCAATAATTAAGTATTATTTAGAAACAGAGTTGTTTTGCAAGTTTGCAAGCACTTTTTCTACTTTCTTCCATATACACTGTGCAAAGCATCTTCTTCATTTGTATGAATTGCAATCTTTAGCACCTTACAACAAAGGAAAAGTTCATTAATGAAACTACAGTTTAATCTGTCTGTAAAAAGAAACCAAATCTTTGAAGGGTTTTACGAGGAATCTTGACATTTGAAGTCGACGATGACTTTTGCCGACATTTAAATCTCATCTTTCCTTCTTGGCAAGCTATCAGAATTGATTTCTCATCTTGTGCCATTCTGAGCAGTGGATTAGTTAAGGGGGACGGTTTAGTTCAGTTGGCTGGACAGCTGGGTTGTGATGCAGAGCGAAGCCAGTAACACAAGTTCAGTTCTCGTACCGGCTGAGGTTACTCATAAAGCCCCCATCTTCTCAACCTTGCCCTTTGCCTGAGGGAAGAACAAGAGCAGCAGATACCTGGGAACCCCACCCTGACTTGGAAATATATCGCCGCTCCTTACTGTCGCTGGGGCAACATCCAGGATCTCCCCTCCTGCTAATAGCACAGTGGGTGCGCCTACACCTGAAGGACTGCAGCGGTTCAAGAAGGTAACTCACCACCACCTTCTGAAGGGCAACTAGGGATGGGCATTAAATGCTGGCCTAACCAGCGACGCCCACATCCCATAAATGAATTAAAGAAATACCCGCAGGTTAAATCACCACCAGTCAGCTCTCCCTCTCAAAGGGGAAAGCAGCTTCTGGTCATCTAGGACTATGGCGACGATTTGTTAAAGGTACCTGCTATTTAAAAGCTCATGAATTGCTGCACTGAGACAGATTTGTTATATTTTCCTTTAATGACTTTCTCTCCCACCTCTGTCTAATTTCCATGCCCCACAGAAGGAAGATTGAAGATACTTGCTGCCAGTATCTGTGTAAATAGTGTGTACCCGGCAGTCGGTGAAAGGTGACTCCCCATTGTCTCTGCTTGGTGGAAATGCCTGACCATGACAGATTGGCTGGTATTGGAAACAGCATGTGACCAACGGCATGGGTACGTTTGTGTCCTGCAGCAACTGTCTGCTGAACATTGGACTCTTTAGTGCATTGTGCATCATGCCACCAAATAAGTTCCTTTTTTTTTCACCGAATATAAGTAGCAATATTTTGCACAGGGTGCAGTTTCCCTGAAGCTTTTGCGAAAACGCCTAATGTAATGATGCTTGTGATTTTAAAGAGGTTTCTCTGAGTACATTTAAAGGCAAAAGAAACAGATGCTTTAACTACCTCACGTGTCTCTCTTATGAATAAAGTTTCGCAAAAAAAAACCACACTCTAAAACACTGGCTCAATACCGGTTCTGTACAACTATGTAATCATTAAAGCGTTGGGTTGGCCTTAAAAAGGAACTTAATTCAGATTGAGTCTGCAATAGTGCAATGATTAATATTTGTGTCTCCTATCAAACAAATGTGACTCTCACAAAGGGTTAATAGTTTAGACGGCATTTAGTTCTTCAACTTCAATGAAGGTTTGATCCATCTGCTTATTACGTTTTTTTTACCCCTACTTGATGTAGTTGTGTTTACTCCCTCTCTTGGGTTCATGTCCAATTTGGTTTCACTCTCTCGACACATTGGCATTTTCCTGTTGGTCATTTTTACCAACTGACCGACCTTCGCAACCCATGCTAGCCGCCCTTTGTGATTCACACCGGTCGGCCTTTGCGGCCCACGCTGGCTGACCTTCGCAACACACCATTTTTGCTGACCTTTAATGCGGCAGGTGAGCCTGCTTGGTCTTCACAATCTCACTTGCTTTGTCAGTGTCACATTTCTGCTAAGGTCTTCAGCTGATGATTTAAGCTCTCATTCCATTCTTTAAAAATGATTAAAAGAATTGTCCTCAAACTCACCATTCTTAATCTTCAAATGCCTTTGAAGTTTTGAGGGTTTTAAATTTGCCAGTACTTCCCTGCATACAACACACGGGGTTTTGCATCCCGAGTTCATTAGCACATTTAACAAAGCCATATCTCAAATCATCTTTACATTGCTTTGTTGCTGATTTCATTTTTTTTCATTGTTTAAAACGATCCATCTTCAGTTCTTCACAGTCTTGTTTCCTGCTTACTCAGAGCTAGAAAGTGGAGGAAACTCTCCGTGATTTCACACCAAAAGCACGGACGTACAGGACACGTGACCTGCTCTCTGCTGCTGCTCCTGGCCGGAAGACTGCATTGTTCTATTTAAAGGCTGCCTGCGGCCGGCATTCTCAAGTTAAAAGCCGGTCCCAGCCGCTGTGCACTTCTCCTGCGATTGGGAACACTGTGACTTATTGCCCTGCGACCATCCCAACATCTGCCTGTGACCCACCCACAGGTCGTGACATGCAGTTATAAAACCATGGTCTACATTAATGCTAGGAACACAAGAAATAAGATGCCGGGTTTGGTTGCAGTAGAGAATTAAAGGATGCTGAGAGCGACAGGAACATTATGATGGAAACAAATGTAATATTTACGAGTGTAGGGTGCTCAGAGAAGAGAGTGGACAGAAAAGGAGGTGGTCTACTCCTGTATGACAAAGACATTTGGAAGGTAAATGATGTTTATTCTGTGAGTGGGTGAACTACAAGATGAACTACAACTGGTTTACAAAAATACAAATTTACAGTGCAAGACATCTCAAGAATATGCTCTAAGAAGTGGTTAGGAAGAGGGAACATGGGGAGTTATTCCAGTGGGAAACTTCAATCAGCCAAATATAAAATGGTGAAATCGAGTGAGTTTGGAGTCAGCATTGGTAAATGTAATTCATGACTATACTACTAGCCACTGTGGCAAGTAAGCCTTGAGGGACCCACATACAGTGCAGGAAATGGAGGTTGCAGCACCTCTGGGGAACAGCAAATGCTGAATGGTTGGATTCAACATGATCTGCGAGTTGGGGATACCCAAGCTCTTTCCTGAGTGGGTTTCTGGCATTCTTCACTGAGTCTTCAGTGGGAGGAAAATCAGACAGGTTCGCAAACAAAAGGTCACTCCATTTGACCACTCCATACTTTATTTCAATAGTCATGTTTGACGAGTACATAACAATTCTTTTTTTTTTTAATTTAGAGTACCTAATTATTTTTTTTCCCAATTAAGGGGCAATTTCCTTTACTATGGCCAATCCACCTAACCTGCACATCTTTGGGTTGTGGGGGTGAAACCCACGCAGAGACGAGGAGAATGTGCAAACTCCACATGGACAGTGACCCCGGGCTGGGATTCCAACCCGGGTCTGCAGCACCATAAGCAGCAGTGCTAACCACTGTGCCACATGCTGCCCTTGAGTATATAACAATTATGTCTGTGTGCAGATGGTCAATCTCAGTCTGGCTGGAGTAGATTCTGTATCATATTTTTAGGGTAGAACAAGATCTTATCATGGGATAACAGTTTACCTTGGGAACATCAGGATACTTTAATCACTCACGGAAAATTGTTTTTCCATTCCACCATCTGACCAAAATGACAAGTTTGAATGAACTGACGTTTCTGAGTTTTCACTCAGACACCACCTGAGTGTTAAATGGCTGTAGGGCAGCTCGCCAGGGCAGGGTGTGTTCGCCATCAGTGTTTTTGCTGGAGAGGAGATGGGAACCACAGCAGTAACCAAAATCCTGCCCAAAGAGTTGAAAATTGGTTATGGCCATTTGGGGTCCATGATTGATGCAAAGCCTGGAGTGTGGACTCCAACCGAGAGTTCCCAGATAACGATCATTGGGTCATGGTCCTTTCAATATTCCAAAGGCAGTTTAGCCATGCCACTATTACAATTATGAGCCTTCTCATCAGCAGTAACCTTCAGGTAAATCCCAGCAGGTTTGGCAGGGAAGGACAACAGGAGAGAGGCCAGACCGGCTCAGATGCTTCCATCAGGATTACTGTGGAACCAAGTGGAGCATTCTGTTCCTCGCAGATTTGGCGGGTGCTGCTTGGGTTAGTGACCACTGAAAAAGGCTGAGCGGAACAACCTCCACTCATCACAGCAGGGGATCCAGAATCATGGGCGAGATTCTCCGACCCCCCGCCGGGTCGGAGAATCGCCGGGGGCTGGCGTGAATCCCGCCCCCGTCGGTTGCTGAATTCTCCAGGACCGGATATTCGGCGGGGGCAGGAATTGCGCCGCGCCAGTTGGCGCCCCCCCCCCCCCGCGCGATTCTCCGGCCCGGATGGGCCGAAGTCCCGCTGCTAAAGTGCCCGTCCCGCCGGCGTAGATTAAACCACCTACCTTACCGGCGGGACAAGCCGGCACGGGCGGGTTCCGGGATCCTGGGGTGGGGCGCAGGGTGATCTGGCCCTGGGGGGTGCCCCCACGATGGCCTGGCCCGCGATCGGGGCACACCGATCCGCGGGCGGGCCTGTGCCGTGGAGGCACTCTTTTCCTTCCGCCTTCGCCACGGTCTCCACCATGGCGGAGGCGGAAGAGACTCCCTCCACTGCGCATGCGCGGGAATGCCGTCAGCGGCCGCTAACGCTCCCGCGCATGTGCCGCCCGGAGATGTCATTTCCGTGCCAGCTGGCGGGGCACCAAAGGCCTTTTCCGCCAGCTGGCGGGGTGGAAATTAGTCCGGCGCGGGCCTAGCCCCTTAAGGTTGGGGCTCAGCCCCCCAAGATGCGGAGCATTCAGCATCTTTGGGGCGGCGCGATGCCTGACTGATTTGCGCCGTTTTGGGCGCCAGTCGGCGGACATCGCGCCAATACCGGAGAATTTTGCCCCATGTGTTAGGTCCTGCATTTACATGGGGCAACATTTGAGAAGCTGCTGGTGCCAGTAGAAGTGGGAAACTGACCAGGCCCCCTTCTTTCCAAATTTCCTCACAGTCCCACCCAGCAAAGCGAGGTCCACAGGAACTGGGAAAATTCAATCCGATGTTGCACAAACCATGATCCATGCCATTGGCCCTAAATGTTACCACAAATTTAAATTGTCCGTGGATGCCAGAGCTGAATTTAGAGTAGAATAATTATCTTAAGTATCAATGCACCACTTGACCAAATAAAACACCAAGGGGTAAGAGGGTGTATTGCCATTGAAGTAATTAGCAGCCTTGCATTGCAATTTAAACCCTTCTCACTTCTGGTCGAATTTAAGGTGAATGAAATGAAATGAAAATTGCTTATTGTCACGAGTAGGCTTCAATGAAGTTACTGTGAAAAGCCCCTAGTCACCACATTCCGGCGCCTGTTCGGGGAGGCTGGTACGGGAATTGAACCGTGCTGCTGGCCTGCCTGGGTCTGTTTTAAAAGCCAGCGATTTAGCCCAGTGTGCTAAACCAGCCCTTCGTTGCAACTTCATTGGTAAATCTCTGCAATTTATTTTATTGGGCAATGCTGGCAAGATCAGATTGTATTGTCCCTCGTTAATTGGCCTTAACTGAGTGGCTGTGCTCTATTTCAGCGTCCACTCCTATGGATGAGGAATCACATATAGGTAGGACTTTGTGAGGATGGCAGATTTTCCTAAAGGCCACTAGGGAGCCAGATGGACCTTTAGAGCAGATCAGCAGCTACTATGGCAACCATTGCTGATACCAGATTTGTATTCACAATTTTACTTTTAACGTCCCCAGGTAGAATTTGGACGTGTACGTGTGTGTCCAGATCCTTAGCCCAGGCCTCTGTATATCATGTCAGCAATAACCTCTCTGCTATCATTCCAGCAGCTGGAGTCATAGCAAACACTAAAGAAAATGATATGGAGATGCCGGTGTTGGACTGGGCTGAGCACAGTAAGAAGTCTTCCTCATTCACCTGAGGAAGAAGCAGTGCTCCAAAAGCTAGTGATTTGAAACAAACATGTTGGACTTTAACCTGGTGTTGTAAGACTTCTTACTAAAGAAAATGATTGCGGTGTTTGACACCCAACATTAAAACCATTGGACACTATTTTCCACAGTCCCTCAGAGAAGCATCGACCTACTGCAGGTTTTTCACGAGACCAGGAGTGGAACTGTTCAACCCCAGTAATAAAGCATCCTCCAACAAGACCTGGATGACAGCCAAGCTGATTTTGCCAAATGTCAGGCAGCATTTGTATCACCTCAGTGCGAGGAAATGACCATCTTAAACACAGGAAGGCCCACAGTCACCTTCTTGTCTTGACATTTGTGTTGCTGTTAAAATAATTAACATCCTTAAAACGCAATTTACAACACCTCTCACCTCTGCCAGTTGTAGGATGTAAAACTGCTTAGTCATTTCTTCCATCCATCTATCCTTTTTTCCTTCACCATTGTCTACCCACCTCACCCCACTAGGGCTATCTGTTCCATGTTCCAAGTTGTCCTTTGACACACTGCTTACCTCTGTGCTGTCATTAATACATTCTGATCTCTTTATGTGCCACTATTTAAAAAAAAAAAAAAAATTTAGAGTACCCAATTAATTTTTCCAATTAAGGGGCAATTTTAGCGTGTTCAATATTGCACATCTTTGGGTTATGGGGGCGAAACCCACGCAAACACGGGGAGAATGTGCAAACTCCACATGGACAGTGACCCAGAGCCGGGATCGAACCTGGGACCTCGGCACCGTGAGACAGCAGGGCTAACCACGGCGCCAGTGTGCTGCCCTTTATGTGCCACTATTAACAGCCTTCTTAGTCATTATCACCACCATTTACATTCCCTTTGTCTTTCTGTCCACGGCATCTTTGCCAATCTCCATCTATCGCTGACCCTCTATCCAGCCCCACTGCTCCATGCCCCCCGTCCCCAACAGTATAAATCTCATCCCATTTTCAGTTCTCTACAGCTTTGACAAAGAGTCATCCAGACTCTAAACATTCCATTCTCTCCCCACAGATGCTGTCAACCCTGCTGAGATTGTCCAGCATTTTTGTTATTGTTTCGGATACCCGCATCCGCGATAATTTGCTTTAATCTTCTGCTTAATCTTCTCTCCTCCTCAAATTCTCTCCTCTCTTCTCCACACTCCCTGAATAGAGATCCACACTACCAATCAAACCGTAGGATTTCAGGACTGTGTGTTTAGTTCTGTAAGCATCGAAAAAGTTAGGCAAGTTTTAAAATTGTAGGAGTCAAGAGATGGTAAAGCAGTAAAAACTGGACAAATGGCATCTAGTTCGTACTTCAAAGGTTCGTAGGTTAAAAGAGAAAGGTTCATTTGGAATCGCTAGCTTTCGGAACGTAGATCCTTCATCAGGTGTTGAAGGATCTGCGCTCCGAAAGCTAGTGTTTCCAATAAATCTGTTGGACTTTAGCCTGATGCTGCAGGACTTCGTACTGTGCCAACCACAGTCCAACGGCGGCATCTCCACATCAAGTCACATTTCACTTTTAACCTGTATGACCATACAGTCTGAGGCCAATGCGTGCATAAAAGAGGAAATCTAAAGCAGAATCTGTTTATACATGGTTTTAAAACTGGCCGTCTAGCTCACAGATAGAGGAAATAATGCAGGAAAGCCAGATGTCAAGGGGGGGGGGGGGGGGTGGGGGGGGTGGGGGGTAGTTGTGCAATTAACCAGCCGCAGAGTTGGTGCGAACCTGCTGCTGAATCAGACAAAGGCTCAAGATAAGCTAAACCCAAACGCAGGCAGAATCCACAAAACGTGCGGCTGGTGTTAACTTATTTTTTTGTTAGCTCTCATCTTGGCCAGAGAGTAAGGATTTAAAATGCATCCGCCACACCTGAGGTGCAGCCTTGTGACAGACGGATTTAGACTGGGATGCAACTATCCAATTGCTCAGCTCTTTCTCCCCTCACATGGTCGTGAGGTTAGAGCTTTGCCCAAGGATTTTTTTTTAGTGCACGGAAGCTGGAAATGTAAATCACAAGATCTGATTATGACTCATCTGTTCACTATCTGCTGCCACTGAGTGCCATTTACACGTGAACCTTGCACTTGAGGAAGTGCAGTTATCAGTGCCAGCAAACAGAACATTTTCCCAGATCAGGGGCGGGATTCTCCGACCCCCACGCCGGGTCGGAGAATCGCCGTGGGTTGGCGTGAATCCCGCCCGCGCCGCCCGCCGAATTCTCCGAAGGGTGAAAAGTCGACGGGGCGTCAATCGCGCCGCCCGCCTCGGAGAATGGCAGGGGCGGGCGGGAGACAATGGACTCCGAGGCTGTCCATATTCTCCCGGCGGGATGGGCTGAAGTAACTCAAAACACTTTTTAACGGCGTCAACCAGTGCTGATGGTTGACACCGTCCAGCATGGAGGTAGGTCACGGTCTGGGGGGTGGCCGCAGGAGAGGTGATGGCGTGGCCGCAGTCTGTGTGTGGGGGGGAGGGGTGTGTGTGCGGCGGGGGGGGGGGGTGGCTTCGGGGGAGTGCCGGGTACGGGGGGATGAGTGCCGGGTACGGGGGGGGGGGGGAGTGCCGGGTACGGGGGGGGGGGGGTGAGTGCAGGGGACGTGGGAATGAGTGCCGGGTACGGGGGGGGGGGGGGGGGAGTGCCGGGGACATGGAGATGAATGCCGGGTACGGGGGGGTGTGAGTGCCGGGTACCGGGGGATGAGTTCCGGGTACCGGGGGATGAGTTCCGGGGACGGGGGGATGAGTGCCGGGTACGGGGGGGGGGGGTGAGTGCCGGAGACGTGGAGATGAATGCCGGGTACGGGGGGGTGTGAGTGCCGGGTACGGGGGGTGTGAGTTCCGGGTACCGGGGGATGAGTTCCGGGTACCGGGGGATGAGTTCCGGGGACGGGGGGATGAGTTCCGGGGACTGGGGGATGAGTGCCGGGTACGGGGGGGGGGGGGGGGGTGAGTGCCGGGGACGTGGAGATGAATGCCGGGTACGGGGGGGTGTGAGTGCCGGGTACGGGGGGTGTGAGTTCCGGGTACCGGGGGATGAGTTCCGGGGACGGGGGGATGAGTTCCGGGGACGGGGGGGTGTGAGTGCCGGGTACGGGGGGTGTGAGTTCCGGGTACCGGGGGATGAGTTCCGGGGACGGGGGGATGAGTTCCGGGGACGGGGGGATGAGTTCCGGGGACTGGGGGATGATTGCCGGGTACGGGGGGGGTGAGTGCTGGGTACTGGGGGGGTGAGTGCCAGGTAGGGGGGGTGAGTGCCGGGTAGGGAGGGGGTGAGTGCCGGGTAGAGGGATGAGTGCCGGGTAGGGGGGGGGGGTGAGTGCCGGGTAGGGTAGGGGGGGTGAGTGCCGGGGATGGGGGGATGAGTGCCGGGGACGGGGGGATGAGTGCCGGGGACGGGGGGATGAGTGCCGGGGACGGGGGATGAGTGCCGGGGACGGGGGGATGAGTGCCCGGTACGGGGGGGATGAGTGCCGGGTACGGGGGAGGGTGAGTGCCGGGTACGGGGGGGATGAGTGCCGGGTACGGGGGGGGTGAGTGCCAGGTATGGGGGGATGAGTGCCGGCGAGGGGGCCGGGGGGGGTGAAGGCCAGGTCCAGGGGGGGGTGAGTGCCGGGTAGGGGGGATGAGTGCCGTGAAGTGGGGGCTGAGTGCCGGGGAGGGGGTGGTGAGTGCCGGGTACAGGGGGGGTGAGTGCCAAGTACGGGGGGGGTGAGTGCCAGGTACGGGGGGGTGAGTGCCAGGTAGGGGGGGTGAGTGCCGGGTAGGGAGGGGGTGAGTGCCGGGTAGGGGGATGAGTGCCGGGTAGGGGGGTGTGAGTGCCGGATAGGGTAGGGGGGGTGAGTGCTGGGTAGGGGGGTGGGGTGAGTGCCGGGGACGGGGGGTGTGAGCGCCGAGTACGGGGGGGGTGAGTGTGGAGTATAGGGGGGATGAGTGCCGGGTACGGGGGGGGTGAGTGCCGGGTACGGGGGGGGGTGAGTGCCGAGTCAGGGGGGGGTGAGTGCCGGGTACGGGGGGGGGATGAGTGCTGGGTACGGGGGGGGGTGAGTGCCGGGTACGGGAGGGGGGGATGAGTGCTGGGTACGGGGGGGGGATGATTGCCGGGTACGGGGGGGGATGAGTGCCGGGTAGGGGGGGATGATTGCCGGGTACGGGGGGGGATGAGTGTCGGGTATGGGAGGATGAGTGCCGGGGAGGGGGGGATGAGTGCCGGGTACGGGGGGATGAGTGCCGGGTACGGGGGGGGGGGTGAGTGCCGAGTATGGGGGGGGTGAGTGCCGGGTACGGGGGGGGGATGAGTGCTGGGTACGGGGGGGGGGGTGAGTGCCGCGTACGGGGGGGGGATGAGTGATGGGTACGGGGGGGGGATGATTGCCGGGTACGGGGGGGGGGTGAGTGCCGCGTACGGGGGGGGGATGAGTGCTGGGTACGGGGGGGGGATGATTGCCGGGTACGGGGGGGGATGAGTGCCGGGTACGGGGGGGATGATTGCCGGGTAGAGGGGGATGAGTGCCGGGTATGGGAGGATGAGTGCCGGGGAGGGGGGGATGAGTGCCGGGTACGGGGGGATGAGTGCCGGGTACGGGAGGATGAGTGCCGGGGAGGGGGGGATGAGTGCCGGGTACGGGGGGATGAGTGCCGGGTAGGGGGTGAGTGCCGGGGACAGGGGGGGGGTGCGAGGGCAAGGGAGTTTGTCCGCCTGGCCAGATGCCATCCTCCAACAGTCGCGCCCATGCAGCCCATGCCACCTGGCTGGGGGGAGGGGGGTACGGGCAACGACGACATGTCGTCGTTTCCCCCAACCCCGCAGGCCGTCATGTTTTCTGATCAGCCAGCGATGTTGACCGCCGTGGCAGCAGCCGCTATTCTCCATGTTGCCCTGGAGGAGGAGGAGGAGGAGCGTGCCAGAGAGGTGGCGCAGGCTGCTGCAGAGGAGCATGCCGCAGAGGGGCAGGCGGCAGCGGCCCAGGCTGGAGGGACACCCGCCCGACAGAACGAGGAGGAGGAGCAGGGGAGCACGTTGTGGAGGAGGAACACGAGGAGGGAGAGGAGGACATCGCGGCGCCACGGCAACTGAGGCCCCGTGTGTACCGGCCCTGGCTGTCGTACCAGGACCTCACGGACCGGGAATGCAGGAGGAGACTCTGGATGAGCCGGGAAACCGTGGCACACATCTGCCACATGCTGGCACACATGGCATCGAGTGGCACTGGGGGACACACACCCTCTCCCCGTGTCCGTCAAGGTTACGGTGGCCCTGAGCTTTTATGCCACGGGGTCATTCCAGACGCCAGGTGGGGACCTGTCCGACATCTCGCAGACATCGGTGCACCGGTGCATCCGGGCAGTGACAGACGCCCTATATGCCATTGCGGACCGCTACATCCCCTTCCCTGTGGACCAGGACAGCCAGGATGCCCGGGCCGTGGGTTTCTCTGCCGTGGCCGGGTTTCCCATGGTCCAGGGCGCGATCGATGGGATGCACGTCGCAGTGCGGCCACCTACAGATAACAGGACCGTGTTCACCAATAGGAAGGGGACCTATTCCATGAACATCCAGGTGGTCTGCGATCACCGCATGATTATCCTGCACGTCTGCGCCCGGTACCCGGGAAGTGTACATGACTCATACGTGTTGTCGCGGTCTTACATCCCCGGCATGTACGAGGGACGCCATCCCCGGCTGTGGGGCTGGTTGCTGGGCGACAGGGGTTACCCGTTACGGTCGTGGCTGATGACGCCTATACGGAGGCCACAGAATGACGCGGAGAACCGCTACAATGATGCCCATGTAGCGACAAGGGGAGTGATCGAGAGGTGCTTTGGCGTGCTGAAGATGCGTTTCAGGTGCCTGGACTTCTCTGGGGGGGCCCTCCAGTATCCGCCAGATAGGGTCGGCCGCATTATTGTGATGTGCTGCGTCCTGCACAACATAGCCCAGCAGAGGGGCGATGTGCCGCAGGCAGAGGAGGGCGGAGTGGAGGAGCAGCAGGAAGAGGCGCAGTCCTCCCCAGATGAGTGGGATGGGGGCAATGGTCGGGGCAGACGGGCTAGACATGGGTGGGTGGCTGTCCACCGTTACCGGCTAGGCCAGCAGGCACGGGACAGGCTGATAGACGCCCGCTTCACTGACTAGGGGGCGTGGGAATCGGCGAGTATGGCCACATACCGCACACCATGGCTACACACGAACACCCTCACCCCGCCCCCCCCAGCCACCCACCCAGCACCCTCACCCCCCCTCCCGAACCACACACACCCCACCCGCATGCACACCACCCCTCCATTGCAGATCCACCTGTGGCACGACTGCAAGGCTCTCACGAGCGCCGGTGGAAGCGTGTCTATTGCAGGCCATGGAGGATGATGACAACCCGCCCTGCGATGAGCTCCTGGCTCCACATCGTTGGACGATGTCTGACCCATGGCCACAGTACCACCATCCACCCGGACCATCCCTGCATGCGGCTGTGACACTGCAGCGCACGGTCCTGTCCTGTGCCCGGGGGGGATGGTGAGGGAGGCCCAGGGGGAAGGGGGCAGACTCATCTGAGGCCGACGTAAGTCCACCCCTCACACACACCCTGGCGCTCAACGTACATGACACTCCCGCACGCTTCGGACAGAGCACAAAGGCAGCTTCTGTCGGTGTTAAAGTGATTTTAATAACAAACAGTGCATACACATGCCCTAGCCCCTATAACTAATATGTGCCCTGCACCCGTGCCAACTTACTCAGTGTCTTATTGTTTAGCCTCACGGGCCCTTTGACTACGCCTAGGTGGTTCCCTAGACGGTACAGCAGAACTGGAGGTGGACTCCTGCGATTCCTGCCCTCTGACTCGGGATCCCTTTGGCGGCCGTTTCCTGGGGCGTCCTGGCCTAGATGGGCCAGGCTGCAGCCCGGGCGACTGGGATTGCGAGCTGCCAGCCTGTCCTGTCCGTTGCCCACCCAATGCACCTGGGACGGTAGTGGGGGGAGTCCGAGGTGTCGCGGTGTTCCGGGACCTCCCCTACAGGGGGACCCGGGACGGACCACAGCACCTCCTCCTCCCTTGGGGTGCCCAATGGCCCCCAGGCCTCTACATGGGTCGGGGGTGCGAACGGACTGGCCATTCGACGCCCCCCCCGACACCTGGCGCTGCCAGTCCTGGAGGCCCATGCTGGTATCGACAAGGGTCAGCAGGCTTGCAGCCATGGAGCTCAGGGGATTGGCAAACCCTGTCTGTGACTGTGCGACGCCGGCCAGCACATGGCCACTGGCGCCGATGCCCTCAGCGATGGCCTGCAGAGACTGGTCCATGGCCTGCTGAGACTGGGCCATGGCCTGCTGAGACTGGGCCATGGCCTGCTGAGACAGGGCCACGGCGTTGAGCGCCTCTGCCATCTGCCGCTGGCGCTGGCTCATGGCCTCCTGTGAGAGGGCAGCCATGTCCTGGGCCACAGACGCCGCCTGCACGGAAAGCCCCAGGCCTCGCATACTGCTCCCATGTCTGAGACCGTCGCACCCATAGCCTCCACCGCGGACGCCACCCGTGCGGTGTCGGCCTGGGTGGCACGTATGACCGGCACCACTCCAAGCACCTGGACGTGGGTGGACTCCTCCACCTGCGACTGCAGCCGCCGCAGGCCGGCCGTCACCCTCTTCGCTCGTCTCAGGTTCGGTGGTTGCATCGGATCTATGGGTGGGTGCGGTAACACCAGGAACCCGGGATCCATCTGGGCAGCAGATGTTCGCTTGCGCCAGGATGCCCTCCGACCTCCCGTCCCCTCTGCTGCTCCTACCTCCACCTGCTGTACCGGGACGGCTGTGTTGTGCGCACCAGTGAGTGGACCAGACGCCTCATCACTGAAATGCCCAACCGACGTGAGTGTCTCTGCGATGGGAGAGGGTGTTGGAGACAGCAGTGGCGTTGTGGGGTGCGCATCGCCCGACTGAGTCAATGGTACTTTGGGGTGGCGGTTCGTCTCCACCCATCCACTCTGTGTCACTGTCCTGTATTTTGGTTGCCTGAGTAGGGGTCTCCTGGGTAGGGGTGTCCTGGGTAGGGGTGTCCTGGGTAGGGGTCTCCTGGGTAGGGGTGTCCTGGGTAGGGGTCTCCTGGGTAGGGGTGTCCTGGGTAGGTGTGTCCTGGGTAGTGGTGTCCTGGGTAGGGGTGTCCTGGGTAATGGTGTCGTGGATAGGGGTGTCCTGGGTAGGGGTGTCGGGGGTAGTGGTGTCCTGGGTAGGGGTGTCCTGGGTAGGGGTCTCCTGGGTAGGGGTGTCCTGGGTAGGGGTCTCCTGGGTAGGGGTGTCCTGGGTAGGTGTGTCCTGGGTAGTGGTGTCGTGGGTAGGGGTGTCCTGGGTAGTGGTGTCGTAGGTAGGGGTGTCCTGGTGAGGGGTGTGCTGTGTAGGGGTGTCCTGGGTAGGGGTGTCCTGAGTAGGGGTGTCCTGGGAAGGGGTGTCCGGCGTAGTGGTGTCCTGAGTAGTGGTTTTGTGGCTCGGCTGCGACGGGGGCCTGTGGCTGCCCCGCTCGTCGCTGGGTGGCACATGGCTGCGTCGCCGCAACCACACGAGACGGGGGCGTCGTCTCCCTGTTGCTCCAGGTCTCTCCGTCTACCGCGGTCACCATGGGGCATCCTGCGGGCGTCGCGCGCCAGAGGGTGTGGGTTCTCCGTATCCCATGGTCGCCCTGGGGCATCCTGCGGGCGTCGCGTGCCAGAATGCCCGGGTCTCTCCGTAGCCCGTGGTCGCCATGGGGCATCCTGCAGGCGTCGCGTGCCAGAGGGTCCAGGTCTCTCCGTCTCCCGTTGTCGGCCTGGGGCATCTTGCGGGCGGTCGGCATCTGCGGGGATGGATGCCTCGACGTTTGCTCCTGCGATACACAATGAAGCATGCATGGTTAGACACGCAGGCGGTGATCAGGTGATATGGGGGAGGGTGGATATGGGGGAGGGGGGATATGGGGAGGGGGGATATGGGTGACATGGGGGAGTGGGGATATGGGGGAAGCGGGGTGTGGGGGAATTGGGGGAGGGGGATATGGGGAGGGAGGATATGGGGATGGGGATATGGGAGGGGGATATGGGCTAGGGTGGATATGGGGGTTATGGGGAAGGGGGATGTGGGGGAAGGGGGATGTGGGGGATATGGGGAATATGGGGGAAGTGGGATGTGGGGGATATGGGGAGGGGGATGTGGGGGATATGGGGGAGGGTGGATATGGGGATGTGGGGATATGGGAAGAAGGGGGATATGGGGGAGGGGGTTGTGGGGGTTATGGGGAGGGAGGATATGGGTGATATGGGGAAGGGGATGTGGGGGATATGGGGGAAGGGGGATGTGGGGGATATGGGGAAGGGGGATGTGAGGGATATGGGGGAAAGGGATGTGGGGGATATGGGGGAAGGGGATGTGGGGGATGTGGGGATATGGGAGATATGGGGGAGGGTGTCATGGGTAGTGGTGCCCTGGGTAGGGGTGTCCTGGGTAGTGGTGTCCTGGGTAGGGGTGTCCTGGGTAGGGGTGTCCGGGGTAGTGGTGTCCTGGGTAGCGGTTTCGTGGCTCGGCTGTGACGGGGGCCTGTGGCTGCCCCGCTCGTCGCTGGGTGGCACATGGCTGCGTCGCCGCAACCGCACGAGACGGGGGCGTCGTCACCCTATTGCTCCAGGTCTATCCGTCTCCCGTGGTCGCCCTAGGGCATCCTGCGGGCGTCACGTGCCAGAGGGCCCGGGTCTCTCCGTATCCCGTGGTCGGCCTGGGGCATCTTGCGGGCGGTCGGCATCTGCGGGGATGGATGCCTCGATGTTTGCTCCTGCGATACACAATGAAGCATGCATGGTTAGACATGCAGGCGGTGATCCGGTGATATGGGGGAGGGTGGATATGGGGGAAGGGGGATATGGGGCCATGGGGGAGGGTGGATATGGGGGAGGGTGGATATGGGGGAGGGGGATATGGGGGAGTGGGGATATGGGGGAAGCGGGATGTGGGGGATATGAGGGAAGGGGGATGTGGGGGATATGGCAGAGAGGGGATATGGGGGAGGGGGATATGGGGATGGGGGATATGGGGGAGGGGGATATGGGGGATATGGGGTAGGGGGGATATGGAGAATATGGGGGAGGGGGATGTGGGGAATATGGGGGAAGAGGGATGTGGGGGATATGGGGGAAGGGGGATGTGGGGATATGAGGAAAGGGGGATGTGGGGGATATGGGGTTATGAGGCAAGGGGATGTGGGGGATATGGGCGACGAGGGATGTGGGGGATATGGGGGATGTGGATATGGGGGAAGGGGGATGTGGGGATATGGGTGAAGGGGATGAGGGGGATATGGGAGAGGGGGGATATGGGGTAAGTGGGATGTGGGGGATATTGGGGAAGGGGGATGTGGGGGAAGGGGATGTGGGGGATATGGGGGATGGGGATGTGGGCTTTATGGGGAAAGGGGATGTGGGGATATGGGGAAGGGGGATGTGGGGGAAGGGGGATGTGGGGGATATGGGGGAAAGGGGGTATGGGGGAAGGGGGATATGGGGATATGAGGGAAGGGGGATGTGGGGATATGGGGGATATGGGGGAAGGGGATGTGTGGGATATAGGGCTATGGGGGAAGGGGGATGTGGGGGTTATGGGGAGGGGGATATGGGGAAGGGGATGTGGGGGATATGGGGGACGAGGGATGTGGGGGATATGGGGAAGTGGATGTGGGGGATATGGGGGCAGGGGGATGTGGGGGATATGGGGGATATGGGGCTATGGGGGAAGGGGGATGTGGGGGATATGGGGGAGGGAGGATATGGGGAAGGGGGATGTGGGGGATATGGGAGGGGGGATGTGGGGGAGATGGGGGAGGGGGGTATGGGGAGGGTGGATATGGGGAAGGCGGGTGTGGGGGATTTGGGGAGGGGGGATAAGGGGGCTGGGGATATGGGGGAGGGGGGATATGGGTGTGTGGGGGAGGGGGGATATGAGGGAGGGGGATATGGGGGAAGGGGGATATGGGGAAGGGGGATATGGGGCAAGTGGGATGTGGGGGAAGGGGGATGTGGGGGATATGGGGGAAGTGGGATGTGGGGGATATTGGGGAAGGGTGATGTGGGGGAAAGGGGATGTGGGGGATATGGGGATGGAGATGTGGGGTATATGGGGGAAGGGGATGTGGGGGATATGGGGGAAGGGGGATATGGGGGAAGGGGGATGTGGGGGATATGGTGGAAAGGGGATATGGGGATGTGGGGGATATGGGGATATGAGGGAAGGGGATGTGGGGGATATGAGGAAAGGGGGATGTGGGGGATATGGGGGATGAGGGATGTGGGGGATATGGGGGATATGAGGGATGGGGATGTGGGGGATATGGGGAAGGGGATATGGGGCTATGGGGGAAGGGGGATGTGGGGGTTATGGGGAGGGGGATATGGGGATATGGGGGTGGGGGGATATGGGGGATGGGGATTTAGGGGTTATGTGGGAAGGGGGTTGTGGGGGATATCTGGGCAGGGGATGTGGGGGATATGGGGAGGGGGATGTGGGGGATATGGGGAAGGGGGATGTGAGGGATATGGGGGAAGGGGTTGTAGGGGATATGAGGGACGGGAATGTGGGGGATATGGGGGAAGGGGATGTGGAGGATATGGGGGAAGGGGATGTGGGGGATATGGGGGAAGGGGATGTGGGGGGTATGGGGGAAGGGGATGTGGGGGATATAGGGATGTGGGGATATGGGAGATATGGGGGAGGGTGTCATGGGTAGGGGTCTCCTGGATAGGGGTGTCCTGGGTAGTGGTGTCGTGGGTAGGGGTGTCGTGGGTAGTGGTGTCGTGGGTAGTGGTGTCCTGGGAAGGGGTATCCTGGGTAGGGGTGTCCTGGGTAGGGGTGTCCGGGCTAGTGGTGTCCTGGGTAGTGGTTTTGTGGCTCGGCTGCGACGGGGGCCTGTGGCTGCCCCGCTCGTCGCTGAGTGGCATATGGCTGCATCGCCGCAACCGCACGGGACGGGGGCGTCGTCTCCCTATTGCTCCAGGTCTCTCCGTCTCCCATGCCCTGGGGCATCCTGCGGGCGTCGCGCGCCAGAGGGTCCGGGTTCTCCGTATCCCGTGGTCGCCCTGGGGCATCCTGAGGGCGTCGCGTGCCAGAGGGCCCGGGTCTCTCCGTATCCCGTGGTCGCCCTGGGGCATCTTGCGGGTGGTCAGCATCTGGGGGATGGATGCCTCGACGTTTGCTCCTGCGATACACAATGAAGCATGCATGGTTAGACATGCAGGCGGTGATCAGGTGATATGGGGGAGGGGGGATATGGGGGAGGGGGGATATGGGTGATATGGGGGAGGGGGGATATGGGGGAGGGGAGATATGGGGGAGGGGGGATATGGGTGATATGGGGAGGGGGATATGGGGAAAGTGGGATGTGGGGGATATGGGGGAAGGGGGATGTGGGTGATATGGGGGAGGGGGGATATGGGGGAGGGGAGATATGGGGGAGGGGGGATATGGGTGATATGGGGAGGGGGATATGGGGAAAGTGGGATGTGGGGGATATGGGGGAAGGGGGATGTGGGTGATATGGGGGAGGGGGGATATGGGGAGGGGGGATATGGGGTAGGGGGATATTGGGGAAGGGGGATGTGGGGGAATGGGGATGTGGGGGATATGGGGAATATGGGGGAAGGGGATGTGGGGGATATGGGGGAGGGGGATGTGGGGGATATGGGGAGGGTGGATATGGGGATGTGGGGGATATGGGGGAAGGGGATGTGGGGGATATGGGGAGGGGGATGTGGGTGGATATGGGCGGGGATATGGGGAGTGGGGATATGGGGAAAGCGGGATGTGGGGGATATGAGGGAAGGGGATGTGGGGGATATGGGGGAAGGGGATGTGGGGTATATGGGGATATGAGGAAAGAGGGATGTGGGGGATATGGGGTTATGAGGGAAGAGGGATGTGGGGGATATGTGGGACGAGGGATGTGGGGGATATGGGGGAAGTGGATATGGGGATGTGGGGTATGGGAGCTATGGGGAGGGGGGATATGGGAGGGGGATATGGGGTAAAGGGGATGTGGGGGATGGGAGATATGGGGGAGGGGGATATGGGAGGGGGATATGGGGGAAGGGGAGTGATCCGCGCCGTGTTTGTCGCCGGGTCCCGGACATCGCGCCAGTTTTCGGAGAATCCCGCCCCAGGTGTGCGTGTGTATTCCGAGGTCAGGGGGAGCCCAACTGGTGGCAGAGTGAAGGGCGGTTTGAGTATTCCACACTCTATGCACACCTGATGGAAATTCATAGTGAGATATTGCAAATCAACGTCCCACAATGTTTCATCCACTAAAATTAAAGGACAGAATATGATAGCGATGTGATTTGTTGCAGGCATGCCAGGAATGTGCAGACATTTAACCCTGAAGTGGCTGCCACTCTGCTGAACCAGTTTCCCAAGGCTCCAAGAAGCTCAAGCCAAACATGAATCTCGCATAATAAAAACACAGCAAGCCCTTGATAACCTTTCTTATAACTTCCTGCATTTCCCCACCTGTGGCTTCACCTCGGGAGATTGGCTTAATGTTATTAATTAAACTAATATTATCCAATTGTGGTCCCGCTACATTCCCTGCCCATTCAACTCCGTAAACCACAACATTTGTCAAGATTACATGTTGTCATAACTCTCTATTTATCGCTGGATAGGTCGGGTTAAATCATCGTTGTCCTATGATTTGGGCAAGTTGAGTGAGTGTGAAAATACATGGCAGATGCAGTAAAATGTGGAGAAGTGTGAAGTTATCCACTTCAGACGGAGAAACAATGGCAGAGCATTCTTTAAATGTTGATCGATTGGGAAATGTTGAGCTACAAAGGGGCCTGGGTATCCGAGTACACCAGTCACTGAAAGCAAGCGTGTAGATAGAGCAAGCAGTTAGGAAGTCAAATGGTTTTGTTAGCCTTCATTGAAAGAGGACTTGAGTCCAGGAACAAAGATGTCTTACTGCTGCTGTACAGGGCCTTGGTGAGACCACACCTGGCGTATTGTGTGCAGTTTTGCTCTCCTTATCTAAGAAAGGACACATTTACCATTGAGGGCAAATAGTGAGAATTCACCAGACTGACTCAAGGGATGGCAGGATTATCAGAGGAATAGAAATTGGACGACTGGGCCTGTATTCACTGGAGGTTAGAAGAATGAGAGGGAATCTCATTGCAACGTAAAAAATTCTGACAGGGCTGGACAGACTGGATGTGGGGATAAAGTTTCCTTTGGCTGGGGGGAGGGGGGGGGGCGTCTAGATCAAGGAGTCTTAGGATACGGGGTAGGCTCTTTAAGAACATAGAACATACAGTGCAGAAGGAGGCCATTCAGCCCATCATGTCTGCACCGACCCACTTAAGTCCTCACTTCCACCCTATTCCCGCAAC
This sequence comes from Scyliorhinus torazame, assembly GCF_047496885.1. Taxonomy (NCBI): domain Eukaryota; kingdom Metazoa; phylum Chordata; class Chondrichthyes; order Carcharhiniformes; family Scyliorhinidae; genus Scyliorhinus; species Scyliorhinus torazame. The sequence continues at coordinate 261,771,704 of NC_092707.1, forward strand.
CCAATAACCCCTCCTAACCTTTTTGGTCACTAAGGGCAATTTATCATGGCCAATCCACCTATCCTGCACGTCTTTGAACTGTGGGAGGAAACGGGAGCATCCGGAGGAAACCCACGCAGACACGGGGAGAACGTGCAGACTCCGCACAGACAGTGACCCAGCGGGGAGTCGAACCTGGGACCCTGCTGCTGTGAAGCCACAGTGCTATCCACTTGTGCTACCGTGCTGCCCAATCTGAGATGATTAAGTCTGAGATGAGGAGAAATCTCTTCACTCAGAGGGTGGTGAACCTGTGGAATTCTCTACCACAGAAGGCTGTGGATGCCAAGTCACTGAAAGAAGTGAAATAGATAGCTTTCTGGACTCTAAAGGTTTCACGGGTATGGAGAGAGCTCAGGAGTATGGTGTTGAGATGGATGATCAGCCTTGATCAGATTGAATAGCGGAGCAGGCCCGAAGGGCCAAATGACCTCCTCCTGCTCCTATTTTCTATGTTTCTATATTCCCACCTACTCTATGCTCACAATCACTTGTGATGCACTAAAACCGGAAGAATGCACTGCATAGTGAGGACTATAGGCAAAGTCCTGGGTGATGGGTGTTGTGTAGTCATAGTATTTTTAGTGTTTCCTCACTAGCAGCCTTGCAGTGGAACAGGGATACCTTAAAAGACCAATCTCGTGAGATGACATCATCAGCCATTTGCACAGGCAAACAGATAGTGTATGTGGAGAACCACTGTAATAGGAGATGTAAGGTAGGACCTACACTACAGGTTCGCCGGTAGCTCCTGCCGGCTGGCTCCGTCCACGGAGAACTGTATAAATATGTATGACCTCCAGTGCCCTGCCATTTCGCCAGCTGCAGCAGGAGGCCACACATCTGACTGTAATAAAGCCACAGTTGTACCCAACTTTAGTCTTTGTGCAATTGATCGTGCATCAATTTATTACAGTCAGATTTTCCACAGAATGGATATCCGAATTAAGCCCGATCGCCTGCAGCTGGATCCGCACTCGCCCGACGCCAGGAAAGACTTTACTCACTGGCTAGCATGTTTCGAGGCTTACATCAACGCAGTGGACCCCGCGCCAACAGAGGCTCAGAAGATAAATGTCCTGTACTCCAGACTGAGCTCCAGCGTGTTCCCGTTGATCCAAGACGGCACGAATTACACAAAAGCAATGGAACTCCTCAAAGAACACTGCGCGCAGAAGACGAATATGCTCTTCGTCAGGCATGTACTTGCCACCCGCTCGCAACTACCTGGTGAGTCCATCGAAGACTTCTGGCGGGCCCTAATCCCACTCGTCCGGGACTGTGACTGTCAGGCCGTCACGTCCGCCGAACACTCGAATCGCCTCATGCGCGATGTCTTTGTGACAGGGATTGCGTCGGACCGCATCCGAGAACGATTGCTGGAAGGGGCCACGCTCGAACTGGCGGAGACGAAAACCTTGGCGCTCTCCATGACGGTCACGTCCCGTAACGTACAATCATACCTCTCTCGCCACGCTGCCCACCCTTTTACTCCTTCCTACCCCTCCTGGACCCTGCCGACGACCTCCTCAGCCGGGGCCCTGCCTTTGCAATACGCCTGCACCGCATGCCGATCAGTGCACCCCGGGGATCTCCGCTGCTACTTCTGCGGTCAGCAGAAGCATCCCCGCCAACACTGCCCGGCACGCACTGCCGTTTGTAAAGCCTGCAGTAAAAAGGGCCACTTCGCAGCTGTGTGCTAGGCCCGCGCAGTCGGTGCGATCGAGCCCGCTATCGCCCCCTCCCCCATGCCAGGCGCACAATGGGAGCTGCCATCTCCTCCTCCCAGGTCCATGTGCGACCAATGGGCGCCACCATCTAGTCCCGACCCTGCAATGTGCGCACCATGGGCGCCGCCATCTTGTCCCGACACCACAATGTGCACACCATGGGTGCCGCCATTTTGCCCCCCACAGAGTTTCTGGACATCCCGACATCGGAACCGCACACGCTCGCCACCCGAAGCATCCGATGGCTATCCGCAGCTCGCTTCGATGACGCTGGACCAATCCCGCCCGCACAACCTGCCCACCGCATCGACGACGGTTAAAATCAACGGCCACAAAGGGAGAGGTTAGTGGGGGAGATTTTGCGAGTGGACAGGCGATACGCAGAGGCCCCGGAGGAAAGATTACTTGGGGAAAGGCGACGGCTCCAGGCGGAGTTTGACCTGTTGACCACGGGGAAGGCGGAGGCACAGTGGAGGAAGGCGCAGGGGGCGACCTACGAGTACGGGGAAAAGGCCAGTCGGATGCTGGCACACCAGCTCCGTAAGAAGGCGGCAGCGAGGGAAATAGGGAGAGTCAAAGATGGTGGGGGAGCCATGGCCCAGAGTGCAACGGAAATAAACAAGGTATTCAAGGCCTTCTATGAAGAGCTGTACAGATCCCAGCCCCCAGCGGGGGAAGAGGCGATGAGAAGATTCCTGGACCAACTGCGGTTCCCGAGGGTGGAGGAGCAAGAGGTGGCTGGTTTGGGGGCACCAATCGGATTGGAGGAACTGGGTATGTGTTCGGGGAGCATGCAGGCGGGGAAGGCCCCGGGGCCGGATGGGATCCCGGTGGAGTTCTATAGAAAGTATGCAGACCTGTTGGCCTCGCTACTAGTGAGGACCTTTAACGAGGCAAGAGAGGAAGGAACCCTCCCCCCGACAATGTCGGAGGCGACAATTTCCTTGATTCTGAAGCGAGACAAGGACCCACTGCAATGTGGATCGTACAGGCCAATTTCGCTCCTTAATGTGAACGCTAAGCTATTGGCAAAAGTGCTGGCCACGAGGATTGAGGACTGTGTCCCGGGGGTGATACATGAGGACCAGACGGGATTTGTAAAGGGCAGGCAATTAAATACGAATGTGATTAAATACGAATTAAACGTGATAATGATGCCATCGGAGGAGGGAGAGGCGGAGATAGTGGCAGCCATGGACGCGGAAAAGGCCTTTGACCGAGTTGAGTGGGAGTACCTCTGGGAGGTGTTGCGTAGGTTTGGGTTTGGGGGAAGGTTTATTAGCTGGGTTAAGCTCCTTTACAGCGGCCCGGTGGCAGGTGTGGTGACGAACCGGCGGAGGTCGGTGTACTTTCGGCTGTACCGAGGAACGAGGCAGGGGTGCCCTCTGTCCCCCCTGTTGTTTGCATTGGCGATCGAACCCTTGGCCATATCACTGAGGGAGTCTAATAAATGGAGGGGGGTGGTCCGCGGGGGAGAAGAGCATCGGGTGTCGCTATACGCGGACGACCTGCTGCTGTACGTGGCGGACCCAATGGAGGGGATGGTGGAGGTCATGCAGACTTTGAGGGAGTTTGGGGAGTTCTCGGGCTATAAGCTCAATGTAGGGAAGAGCGAGCTTTTTGTACTACAGGCAGGGGACAAAGAAAGAGGGATAGGGGACCTACCGCTGAGGAGGGCGGAGGGGAGATTTCGGTATCTGGGGATCCAGATAGCCAGGAGTTGGGGGGGGGCCCTACACAAATTGAATCTGACGAGGTTGGTGGACCAAATGGAGGTGGACTTCAAAAGATGGGACATGTTGCCGCTCTCGTTGGCGGGTAGAGTTCAGTCGGTAAAAATGGTGGTCCTTCCGAGGTTTTTGTTTGTGTTCCAGTGCCTCCCCATCGTGATTACCAAGGGCTTTTTCAAGAGAGTAGGTAGGAGTATTATGGGGTTTGTGTCGGCGAACAAGACCCCGAGGATAAGGAGGGGGTTCCTGGAACGTAGTAGGGACCGAGGAGGGCTGGCGCTGCCAAACCTAGAGAGCTACTACTGGGCTGCAAACGTGGCGATGATCCGCAAGTGGGTCATGGAGGGAGAGGGGGCGGCATAGAAGAGGATGGAGATGGTGTCCTGCAAAGGAACGAGCCTGGGGGCGCTGGTGACGGCACTGCTGCCGGTCTCGCCATTAAAGTACACCACGTGCCCGGAGTGGCGGCAACGTTAAGGATCTGGGGCCAGTGGAGATGGCACAGGGGTGCAGTGGGAGCCTTGGTGTGGTCCCCGATCAGGGGTAACCACCGGTTTGTCCCGGGGAAGATGGCCGGGGGGTTCCAGGGCTGGCATCGGGCGGGGATTAGAAGAATGGGGGACCTGTTCATCGACGGGACATTTGCGAGCCTAGGGGCACTGGAGGAGAAGTTTGAGCTACCCCCGGGAAATGCATTCAGACATATGCAGGTGAGGGCTTTTGTGAGGCGACAGGTCAGGGAATTCCCGCTGCTCCCGACACAAGAAATTCAAGACAGGATGATCTCGGGTGTATGGGTCGGGGAGGGCAAGATTTCGGCAATACACCAAGAGATGAAATAAGAGGGGGAAGCGCTAGCAGAAGAGTTGAAGGGTGTGGTGATACACCACTGTACTTCCCTAGCATTGTACATAGTTATATAATAGTTGTGTGTAACGTGGCCCTGTAATCCTGTGTATTGTACTGTAGCTCTGTAGAGGTTTGGTCACCTGTATGTAACCTGACCTGGCCACGGAGAGCTCCGCCTTGGCCACTCCCCCGGGAGTTAGGTATAAGACCCAGCTTCTGAGACCTGACCCATTTTGTCTGGGGTCGTCTGTGTCGGGCAAGCTTCCTATGTAGTGTATTAAAGCCTTGGTTAAAGTCTCACAAGTCTCTGTGGTTCTTGACGCTTAGTGCATCAAAGGGTAAATGGGAGGAGGAGCTGGGGGAGGAGATCGAGGAAGGTTTGTGGGCTGACGCCCTGGGTAGGGTAAATTCCTCCTCCTCATGTGCCAGGCTCAGCCTGATACAATTTAAGGTGGTTCACAGAGCGCACCTGACGGGGACGAGGTTGAGTAGGTTCTTTGGGGTAGAGGACAGATGTGGAAGGTGCTCAGGGAGCCCAGCGAACCATGTCCACATGTTCTGGACATGTCCGGCACTGGAGGGGTTCTGGAGAGGTGTGGCGGGAGCAATATCTCAGGTGGTGAAAGTCCGGTAAAGCCAAGCTGGGGGCTAGCAATATTTGGAGTAGTGGACGGGCCGGGAGTGCAGGAGGCGAAAGAGGCCGGCATTCTGGCCTTTGCGTCCCTGGTAGCCCGCCGATGGATCTTGCTAATGTGGAAGGAGGCGAAGCCCCCTAGCATGGAGGCCTGGACAAACGACATGGCTGGGTTCACAAAGTTGGAGAGGATTAAGTTTGCTTTAAGGGGGTCTGCGCAGGGGTTCTACAGGCGGTGGCAACCGTTCCTAGACTACCTCGCGGAGCGTTAGAGGAAGGTCGGTCAGCAGCAGCAGCAACCCTAGGGGCGGGGGAGGGGGAACGAGGGATTGTTTGAGGGGACGGATGAGCGGGGGATAACATAGAGGGTGGGGGAAACTGGCACGAATGGGCGAGAGCCAGTGTATAAAGCTATGTAAATATATCATCTTACCATGTATATATCTTGCTCAGGGCGATTTTGTGTTATTTTGTTACGGGGGGGGGGGGGTTTATTGTTTGTAAGGGGAAAAAATTGTTTTGTTAAAAAACTTTAATAAATATATATATATTTTTTTAAATCAACGGCCACGCGACCTCGTGCCTGCTGGACTCCGGGAGCACCGAAAGCTTTGTTCACCCAGATATGGTAAGGCGCTGCTCCCTTGCGGTCCATCCTGCCAATCAAAGGGTCTCCCTAGCCTCCGGATCCCATTCCGTTCCGATCCGAGGCTTTTGTACAGTCACCCTCACGGTCCAGGGCGTAGAATTTAGTAACTTCCGCCTCTATGTCCTTCCTAATCTCTGCGCTGCACACCTGTTGGGCCTGGACTTCCAGTGCAACCTCCAGAGCCTCACCTTGAAATTCGGCGGGCCCTTACTCCCCCTTACCGTTTGTGGCCTCGCGACCCTCAAGGTCGATCCCCCCTCCCTTTTTGCCAATCTAACTGTGGATTGCAAGCCCGTTGCCACTAGGAGCAGACGGTACAGCACCCAGGGCAAGACCTTCATCAGGTCCGAAGTGCAGCGGCTGCTTAAGGAGGGTATTATCAAGGCCAGCAACAGCCCCTGGAGAGCCCAAGTGGTAGTGGTTAAAACTGGGGAGAAACACAGGATGGTCGTGGACTACAGCCAGACCATCAATCGGTACACGCAGCTCGACGCGTACCCCCTCCCACGCATATCTGATATGGTCAATCAGATTGCGCAGTACCGGGTCTTCGCAACAATTGACCTGAAATCTGCCTACCACCAGCTCCCCATCCGGAGGTCGGACCGGCCATGCACGGCCTTCGAGGCGGACGGTCGCCTCTACCACTTCCTTAGGGTCCCTTTCGCTGTCAAAAATGGGGTCTCGGTCTTCCAAAGAGAGATGGACCGAATGGTCGACCAGTACGGTTTGCGGGCTACCTTTCCGTACTTAGATAATGTCACCATCTGCGGCCATGACCAGCAGGACCACGATGCCAACGTCGATAAATTCCTCCGCACTGCCACTCTTCTCAACCTGACCTACAACAAAGAGAAGTGTGTGTTCAGCACAACCCGGTTAGCCATTCTCGGCTATATAGTCCAAAACGGACTTCTCGGGCCTGACCCCGAGGCAATGCGCCCCCTCATGGAACTTCCCCTCCCCCAGTGCCCCAAGGCTCTCAAACGCTGCCTGGGGTTCTTTTCCTACTACGCTCAGTGGGCCACAAACTATGCGGACAAGGCCCGCCCACTCATTCAGTCCACCCAATTCCCCCTTGCGGCCGAGGCACAACATGCTTTCGCCCGCATCAGAGCAGACATCGCCAAGGCCGGGATGCGCGCAGTGGATGAGTCACTGCCTTTCCAAGTAGAAAGCGACGCTTCAGACGTCGCCCTTGCCGCCACTCTAAACCAGGCAGGCAGGCCCGTGGCATTCTTTTCCCGCACCCTTCATGCCTCTGAAATTCGGCACTCATCCGTCGAGAAGGAGGCCCAAGCTATCGTTGAAGCGGTGCGGCATTGGAGGCATTAGCTGGCCGGTAAGAGATTCACTCGCCTTACAGACCAACGGTCGATAGCATTCATGTTCAATATCACACAGCGGGGCAAGATCAAAAATGATAAAATCTTGCGGTGGAGAATCGAGCTCTCCACCTATAATTACGAGATCTTGTATCGCCCCCGTAAACTCAACAAGCCCCCAGACGCCCTCTCCCGAGGTACATGTGCCAGCGCACAAGTGGACCAACTCCGAGCCCTACACGACAGCCTTTGTCACCCGGGGGTCACTCGATTGTACCATCTGGTCAAAGCTCGCAATCTGCCCTACTCCGCCGAGGAAGTAAGGGCAGTCACCAGGTCTGCCAGGGCTGTGCGGAGTGCAAGCTGCACTTCTACCGGCTAGACCGTGCGCGCCTGGTGAAGGCTTCCCGCCCCTTTGAACGCCTCAGCGTGGATTTCAAAGGGCCCCTCCCCACCACCGACCGTAACACATACATTCTCAGTGTGGTCGATGAGTACTCCAGATTCCCCTTCGCCATCCCATGCCCCGATATGACGTCTGCCACCGTCATCAAAGCCCTCAGCACCATCTTCGCTCTGTTCGGTTTCCCCGCTGACATCCACAATGCAGGGGATCCTCATTCATGAGCGATGAGCTGCGTCAGTTCCTGCTCAGCAGGGGTATAGCCTCCAGCAGGACGACGAGCTACAACCCCCGGGGAAACGGGCAAGTAGAACGGGAGAATGGGACGGTTTGGAGGGCTGTCCAGCTGGCCCTACGGTCCAGGAACCTCCCAACCTCTCACTGACAGGAGGTCCTCCCTGACGCTCTGCATTCCATCCGGTCACTATTGTGCACCGCCACTAATAACACACCCCATGAACGTGTTTTCCACATCCGGGTGTCGCTCCCGACTTGGCTCGCTGCTCCAGGACCAGTCCTTCTCCGTAGGCATGTCCGACTCCACAAGGCTGACCCCTTGGTGGACAGGGTTCACCTGCTCCACACCAACCCTCAATATGCCTACGTTGAGTTCCCCGACGGCCGCCAAGATACTGTCTCACTCAGGGACCTGGCACCGTCAGGTTCCACCGCAACACACCCCCACCAATGCGCCCCCCCCCCCCCACCTCCCACCACACCGCCAATATTGACCCCACCAGATCATACCCCCCCTCCCCTTTTCTGCACAAGAGGACAAAGAGGATTTTGGCACACTCCCAGAGTTCCCCGATGACTGGCCAGCATCAGCACCGCCACCACCGCCATCGGTGCCACCTCCACCACCGCCAGCACCGACTTCACCGCCACCGTTACGCCGCTGCCAACGAAGCACCAAAGCACCGGACCGGCTGAATCTTTGACGGACTCCGGACTGTCAACATGGACTTTTCTTTCCCTACCACTGTACATAATTGCACTAATTGTATATAGTTTCACGTCACCCCCGCCGGACTCATTTTTAACAGGGGGTGAATGTGGTGAACCACTGTAATAGGAGATGTAAGGTAGGACCTGCACTACAGGTTCGCCGGTAGCTCCTGCCGGCTGGCTCCGCCCACTAAGAACTGTATAAATATGCATGACCTCCAGTGCCCTGCCATTTCGCCAGCTGCAGCAGGAGGCCACGCATCTGACTGTAATAAAGCCACAGTTGTACCCAACTTTAGTCTTTGTGCAATTGATCGTGCATTAGTGTAATATCACAGCTGCAGTGTTAACATCTCCTGAATAAAGCTCTTTGTTTGGTTGAAACTCTGAGGGCTCCAGACTTTGTTTGAAAGCCACCACAACAGGGGTAAGGGAATCTCAGCAATCTCTCTGACTCTTCTCAACATTCAGATCAAACAGAACAATCTGACCATCGCAGAACCCCTCCATCTGTCTTCAGGGCCATCTGGAACCTAAATCGAAAGCTCCACCTAATTGCGGGTAGGAAACAAGGAAATTGTGGGTGGGATTCACCGACCCCCCCACCACGTGTTTTTCAGCAGCAAAGCTGGCCTGCCAGTGGAATGTTCCGACCCCGCCGTCGTCAATGAGATTCCCTGTGACAGCACCCCTCTTCATCGGGAAACCTTTGCGCAAACGTGGGACCAGAATTTCCCTCTGGTGTGTACAGCTGGTAAATTGGGAAGCACGGTAGCACATTGGTTAGCACAGTTGCTTCACCGCTCCAGGGTCCCAGATTCGATTCCCGTTTGGGTCACTGTCTGTGCGGAGTCTGCACATTCTCCTCATGTCTGCGTGTGTTTCCTCCGGGTGCTCCGGTTTCCTCCCACGGTCCAAAGATGTGCAGGTTAGGTGGGTTGGCCATACTAAATGGCCCATAGTGTCCAAAAAGGTTAAGTGGGGTTAATGGGTTGTGGGGATAGGGTGGAGGTGTGGGTTTAGGTGGGTTAGTCTTTCCGATGTGGACTCGATGGGCCAAATGGCCTCCTTCTGCACTGTAAATTCTGTGTCTATGTCTAAATTCCTGCATTTCAAATCAGCAATAGGAACTGAATTGGGAAAGAGTGGGTGCCGATACATGTGTAGTAGAGCAGAGCTCCAAGGGAAAGAACAGTATGGTGCAAAGGAGAAAGAACTGAGAGAAAAGGTGAGAATTTAGTTTGATTTGGAAACTTTATTAAGTTGACTTTCATGGGGGATTGTAAATTAATTTCAGAATTTTGGTTGTAATTTTGTGTTTGAGATTGCAATCGGAATTTATTACCTCTGTTGCATCCAGAGATACGTTTACCTCTCAAAGAGTAGGAAGTCAGTTTAGCAATGTGAAATATTCTGATTTAAAATACACAGAGTCATAGAGGTCTACAGCACAGAAAAGGCCCTTCGGCCAATCACATCTGCACCAGTCAAAAACAACCAGCTAACCATTTTAATCCCATTTTCCAGCACTTGGCCCATAGCCTTGTGTGCCTTGGAACCACAAGTGCACATCTAAATACGTCTTAAATGTTATGAGGGTCTCTGCCTCCACCACCCTTTCAGGTGGTGAGTTCCAGCCTTCCACAAGTCTCTGGGTGGAAAAAAATGTCCTCACATCCCCTCTAAACCTTACCTTAAATCTTATCGCTCCCCCAAGGGGAAAAGTTTATTCCTGTCTAATCTCCTATGCCTCTGATAATGTTATACATCTCGATCATGTTCCCCCTTAGTCTCCTCTGCTACAAGGAAAACAACCCCAGTCTGTCCAATCTCTCTTCATAGCGAAAACTCTCCAGCCCAGGCAACATCCTGGTAAATGTTCTCTGCACCCTTCCCAGTGCAATCGCATCCCTCCTATAATGTGGATTCCAGAACTGCACCAAGTACTCTAGCTGTGGCCTAATCAACGTTGTATACAGCTCCAGCATAACCTCCCTGCTCTTCAACTCTATGTCTCGGATAATAAAGGCAAATATATCATATGCCTTCTTAACCACTGTATCACAAAGATCATTGATGAGGGAAGGGTTGTGGATGTTTCTTCATGGGCTTTAGTGAAGCATTTTATAAGGTCCCTCATGGAACGCTGGTCCAAAAGTTTAAACCTCATGGGGTCAGGGGTGAACTAGCTGGATGGATTCAGAAGTGGCTTGACCATAGAAGACAGAGGGTAGCAGTGGAAGGGTGTTTTTCCGAATGGAGATCTGTAACTAGTGGTATTCCACAGGGATCAGTACTGGGACCTCTGCTGTTTGTAATATATATAAATGACTTGGCAGAAAACGTAGCGGGTCTGATTAGTAAGTTTGCGGATGATACTAAGATTGCAGGAGTTGCAGATAGTGATGACGATTGTCAGAGAATACAGCAGGATATAGATAGGCTGCAAAATTGGTCAGAGAAATGGCAGATGGAATTTAACCCAGACAAGGCGAGGTGATGCATTTTGGTAGGTCCAATTCAGGTGGGAGCCATGAAATAAATGGCAGAACCATCAGGAGCTCAAAGACACAGAGATCTGGGCGTGCAGGTCCACAGATCCTTAAAAGTGGCAGCACAGGTGGAAATGGTGGTAAAGAAAGCATATGGCATACTTGCCTTCATAGGATGGAGTGTCGAGTATAAAAGCTCAAAAATTATGTTGCAGTTACATAGAACGTTGGTTAGGCCACATTTGGAATACTAGGCGCGATTCTCCGAGGCCGCGCCGGTTGGGAAAATCGTCGGCCGTGCCATTATATTGCGCGACGCCAGTCCGACACCGTCCAGCCATTCTCCCAACCGGCGAGAACGGCCCCGTCGAGTTCTGCACCATGCCAGTCGGAGAATCGCCCGAGACACTCACAACGGCGATTCTCCGGTACCCCCGCTATTCTCCGGCCCGGATGGGCCGAGCGGCCGCTCCGACACGACGGGTTCCCATCAGCGCCGTCCACACCTGGTCACTGCCGGCGAGAACTGTGCGGGAACACTGGGGGGGGGGGGGGGGCCGTGCCTGTGGGGGGGGGGGCGTTCCTTCACCAGGGGTGGCCTCCGATGAGGTCTGGCCCACGATTAGGGCCCACCGATTGGCGGGCCGACCTCTCTAAAGGAGGACATCTTTTCCTCCGCCGCCCCGCAAGATCCATCTTCTTGCGGGGTGGCCTCGGAGACAGCAAACGCGCATGCGCGGGTTGGCGCCGGCCAATCCGCGCATGTGTGGGTAACTTCATTTACGCGACGCTGGCCGCGTCATTTACGCGCGCCGCTTTTTACGTGGTGCCAAGGCCCAGCGCGCGTAAAATACGCGACCCCGCTCCTAGCCCCCCGGGGCGGGAGAATAGGGGGCTGGGAGCGGGCTCTGCCGCCGAAGTGAAACACTCCGGTTTTCACTCCGGCATCGGGACTTTGTCTCCCCTTAGGATAATCGCGCCCACTGTGTCCAATTCTGGTCACCGCACTACCAGAAGGACGTGGAGGCTTTGGAGAGAATACAGAAAAGGTTTACCAGGATGTTGCCTGGTATGGAGGGTATTAGCTATGAGGAGAGACTGAATAAACCCGGATTGTTCTTCTGAGAGAGACGGAGGCTGAGGGGCAACCTGATAGAAGTTTATAAAATTATTTGTGGTATAGATAGGGTGAACAGTTGGAGGCTTTTTCCCAGAGCGGAATTGAAAATTACAAGGGGGCACAAGTTCAAGGTGAGGGGGATAGATTCAGTGGAGATGTGCGGGGGAAGTTTTTTACACAGAGGGTGGTGGTGGCCTGGAATGCACTGCCAAGTGAGGTGGTTGAGGCAGATACGTTAGCCACCTTTAAGAATTATCTGGATAGACAAATGAACAGATGGGGTATAGAAGGATACAGGCGGTGGTCTAGATAGGACACGTGATCGGCGCAGGCTTTGGGGGCCGAAGGGCCTGTTCCTATGATGTTATTGTTCTTTATTATTTGTATCCACCTGCTGTGCTACCTTAAGGGACCGGTGTACATGCACACCAAGGTCCCTCTGATCCTCGGTGCTTCTCAGGGTCTTGCCATTTATCATCTCTTCCCTTCCATTATTTGTCCTGCCCAAGTGAATCACCTCACACCTATCCGGATTGAATTCCATTTGCCACTGATCGGCCCATCTGACGAATTTATCTATATCCTCCTGTAATCGAAGGCTATCCTCCTCACTAGTTACCACCCCATGAATCTTCACATCATCTGCAAACTTACTGATCAACCCTCTACATTCATGTCTAAACCATTTATATAAACCACAAACAGCAAGGCGCCCAACACTGATGCCTGCGGAACCCCATTGTACACAGGCTTCCAGTCAGATAAACACCCTCGACCATCACCCTCTACCTTTTCTCACTCAAAGTGAGCACAAATCTGTTGGTGAGACATGAATCACAAATCCAATCCTCATGTACAAAGTGAGAAAATCTACCTTCCTTCATTAATTCTCAGGATCTGTGGGTGTGACTGGCAAGGTCAGCATTTATTGCCATTGAACAAGTGGTTGTGGGGCCGCACCTTCTTGAACCATGGTTCATGTGGTGAAGGTGCTCCAAAGGTCCTGTTGGAGGATGAATTCTGGGATCCAGTGACAATGAGGGAATGGGGCACACATCCAATTCAGGTTGGTGCGTGGCATGCAAGGGAATTAGAAGTTGCTGTTGTTTCCTCACACACCTAGATGGGGTCACATTTAATTTAGTATCTTGTCTTAAGACAAGGAAATCCATCATTGTCACATCACAATGGCTGTGGGATTTAGTGCAATATTGTTTGTAATATGACTTGGCATGTGGGCAGCTTGGCTGTTCATTTGTCTGCCTGAAGACCCCACTGTTCAATATATTTAAAAAATACCTCTGCCTGGACATGTCGTGTTTGCAGTTTAACAGATTTTCTTTCAGCAATCTCCCTTTATGAATCAACTGTTGAGGAAAAATGTCAAATGTTTGTCCTCCCAACAAAAACGATGGAATGGCTAAGAGGGCAATAATAATAATCTATATTAGTGCCACAAGTAGGCTTACATTAACACTGCAATGAAGTTACTGTGGAAAGCCCCTAGTCACCACACTCCGTCGCCTGGCCAGGTACACTGAGGGAGAATTCAGAATATCCAATTCACCTAACAGCACGTCTTTTGGGAGGAAACCGGAACACCCGGAGGAAACGGAGGGCAGCACGGTAGCATTGTGGATAGCACAATTGCTTCTCAACTACAGGATCCCAGGTTCGATTCCGGCTTGGGTCACTGTCTGTGTGGAGTCTGCACATACTCCCCGTGTGTGCGTGGGTTTCCTCCGGGTGCTCCGGTTTCCTCCCACAGTCCAAAGATGTGCAGGTTAGGTGGATTGGCCATGATAAATTGCCCTTAGTGTCCAAAATTGCCCTTAGTGTTGGGTGGGGTTACTTGGTTATGGGGATAGGGTGGAGGTGTTGACCTTGGGTAGGGTGCTCTTTCCAAGAGCTGGTGCAGATTCGATGGGCCGAATGGCCTCCTTCTGCACTGTAAATTCTATGATAATCTATGAAACCCACGCAGATACGGGGAGAACGTGCAGACTCCAAACAGAGAGCGACCCAAGCCGGGAATCGAACATGGGACCCTGGCGTTGTGAGGCAACAGTACTAACCTACCATGCCGTGTGTACATTCATTCTTCTCCTCTCGTGGTCCCTCTGTTTTCTGTGGAAGAGCATTGATTGATTGTGATGCATGAAACCTTTATTTAATAGACATGTGGGATGTCACCAGCCAGCTGAAGAGAGCCCTGCTTTGCCTTGCATGGTGAAATTAAGTGCTAATCAGGCACTTACCTGAGCCCAAATGAAGGGCTCCACCTGCCTACTGAGAACTGTCGGCCAATCAGAGGCCTAGCAGCCTTTCTTGATCAACAGCACCATTGGGAGGGGTGGTGGCTGGTGCCAGTACTACACCCACCCGGAAGGTGCAGAAAGAAGGCAGCGTTACCACCAGCCACCTTTAATCCATCTACTTTTTCATAGTGCTGAGAGCTTTTTCTTGGTTTAATTATTTTTCCGATATGCATGCTCAGCATCAGACACACAGCAAAAATTCCAGGAAGATCCCATCTTTGCTCATATGGGCCCAGATTTCTACTATGAAGGAGAGCCTCTCCATCACGGTGAAAATGGTGGACACGCCTGGAAATCCGAAATCCCCCCCCACACCTAGCCCTCCCTATTGTCATGGAGGGTGGGGGCGGGGGGGGGGGGGGTGGCAGAATTTGAGCCGGGCCAGGGTTCACACATGAGCAGTTTACAGAGGCAGCTGGTCATTTAAATCCCCAGCTGCATCCACTGAAGTGGAATTTTGGTCGGCCAGGTGTGTGGAATCTGGAATGTGGAGATAAGACCAGGTAAAATCTGGTCCGAACTTGGTGGATTCTATGTGATAAACTTTGGAGAGGTAAGGTACCCTTGGAGAGGTAAGGAAAAGGGATTAATTAAGAAGGGAAAAGGGATTAATTAAGAAGGGAGAGGGAACATGAAAATTGACTGTAAAAGTTTCTCTAGGTACGTGATGACAAAGAGATTGGTGAAGACAAATGTCCCTTACAGTCAGAAAAAGGGGAATGTATAATAGGGGACAAGGAAGTGGATGAGCAACTAAACACATACTTCGGTTCTGTCTTCACAAATGAGGATACAAATCAGATACCTGAAATGTTGGGGAGGCTGGATTTAGTGCGAGGGAGTAACTGAAGATCAATATTAGGAGAGAAATGGTGTTGGGGAAATTGATGGGATTGAAGGTTGATAAATTTCCAGGTCCTGATAATCTACATCCCAGAGTACTTAAAGAAATGGCTCTAGAAAGAGTGGATGCATTGGTGGTCATCTTCCAGGATTCTAGGGCTGGATTCTCCCACCCCACCCGCTGCAAGGACGCCATGGGAGAGCCCCGTACAATGGAGAACTCCATTGACCTTGGGCAGAATCCTCTGGTTACCAGGCGAATGCGGCCAAAGAATCCCACCCTTAGACTCTGGAACAGTTCCTGCAGATTGGAGGGTAGCTAATGTAACTCCACTCTTTAAAGAGGGAGGTAGAGAGAAAACAGGAAATTATAGACCAGTAAACCTGACGTCGGTCGTGGGAAAATTCTAGAATCCATTATCAAAGATTTAATAGCAGAGTGGCAGGATCAGAGAGTCAGCATGGATTTATGAAGGGGATTTCATGCTTGACAAATCTACTGGAATTCTTTGACTAGTAGAGTTGATGAGGGAGAGCCAGTGGATGTGGTATATTTGGACTTTCAGAAGGCTTTTGATAAAGTACCGCATAAGAGATTGGCGTGTAAAATTAAAGTGCTTGGGATTGGGGTAGTGTATTGAAAACGGGTTGGCAGACAGGGAACAAAGAGTAGGATTTAACGAGTCTTTTTCGCATTGGCAGGCAGTGACTAGAGGGGTACCGTAGGGATCGGTGCTGGGACCCCAGCTATTCGCACTATACATGAATGATTTAGATGAAGGAACAAAATGTAATATCTGTAAATTTGCAGATGACACCAAGTTGTGTGGGAGGGTGAGCTCTTCGCTATCCGTGGCCGCCTTGTTGTTGGAATCTGCTTGGGGTTGGGGTCGGCGGACACCAGAAGGGCTAGCCTCATCGCCAAGTGCCTGCAGATCTGGCGGTCCTCCTCTGGTCTTCTCTCTGTCTCTGTGGTTATACGTCGCATTCTGCTGGGGGTAAGAGAAAGCGCACAATGTTAGGCCGTCACACGCAGCAGCACATGGGGTGGACAGCCTTCGTGGCCAGGGCATCCGGCCATGTTGGGAGGTATGGGTGTTGGCATGTGGTGCAGGTGGGGTGTGAGAAGAGTGGTGGCGGGTGGGGTTCAGTCGCCCTCCGGGTGGGGTGGGTGGGTTATGGGTGTGTGGGATGGAGGTTGGTGCAGGAGTACAGTGCTGCCTACTCACCCTTGCACAGGAGGTTGTGCAACGTCTTCCGGCACTGCTGTCTGGTCCTGGTGATGGGACCCACGAGGATCACAACCTCTGCCACCTGCGGCCAGGCCCGGTGTACAGCAGCGGGTGGCAGCCTCCTTCCCACCCCAGGGAACAGGGTGGCCCACCTTTCTTCTGTGGCATCCAGCAGGGTCTTGAGCTCTGTGTCCGCGAACCGGGATGCCACTCTTCGTGCTGTCATCTTGTTGGCTAGGATGAGTGTGTGTGGCGAGTGGAGTACTAATATGCAGCTGCAGTTTGTCAGCCTCTCGAGTGGCAATCCTGCCTCTGGCGAATCAGACACTGTTGTTCACCACATGGCGCCGGTGCTAGCCCATTGACAGATCATGAATTGCTCCGGGACCGGCATCAATTTAGTTTTTGTAAATGTCCAATGTCCATTTCAATCCTGCATCAACATTTAGTTTCTGAAACGGAGAATCCCGCCTTGTATGTTTTAAAGTAGGAGTTAGATATAGCACAGGGTGAAGGAGATCAAAGAATATAGGGGGAGACTGGATGAGGCTATTGAATTGGATGAACAGCCATGATCATAATGAGTGGTGGAGCCGAATGGCCTCATTCTGCTCCTATTTTTTTTGTTTCTATGATTCTGATCCAGCCAGGAATTCTCCCACTCGGCCCACGAGGGAAAATTGGGCCTTGGTCTGTTCTCGATTGGTTTCAGCACAGGCAGAGCATGGGCCACTGACGTTTGCCTCCTCCCTCCCTGGATTTGAGAAGGAAAGTCAGCCGGGATTCTTTCTTTTGATTGTGTGATAGCGTGGCCCCTTTAAGGGGTGATCCTTTGTGGGCCCCGTGAACCCACCCGGAACCTATGGGGACAGAACCTCAGCCTGTCGGGTGTCTAGATCTGGACGTGGCTGTTGGGGTAGCATCAGAGTTAGCTTGGGAGTGGAGGGAACTAGACCTGTTTTGGAGTTGTACTATTCTGTCTATAAGGTTCTTCTTTGTTAAGTAAATCACTGTTGTCATTTAACACAGCCTCATTGCTTCGCCTTGCACTTCAACTTTGGCGACAAGAATAAATCAATCCAGTCAAAGGAAAGCTACCTAAAATTGAAAGAGCTGGGCGAGAGTGGCCTCTCTAAGTCCTGAAAAGGTGAAAGATCATCAGCAGGTGACTAGATATGCCACTATTTGGGAAAAGGGATCTATTTGATCATGAGGCTGATAGTTGGGGGCCAATATGGCTAAAGACGCCAATACTTTTCCACTGCCAATGAAATCATTCCACTGCTGCTCTTTTAACGGATTCTGGTGATCCTACAATATAACACCGCGTTACCACCACTCGGGTTACCCCTGCTGAGTTGTTAATGGGCACGTGCCTATGATCCCGACTTGACCTTGTTTTCCAAATTTGTCAGGGAGGGTGGGGGCTAAGCAAACCTCACAGAAAGGCTATGATGGAACCAACTGGAACAGGGCCTTTCAAACGCAAGATTTAGTTTACATGTGGAACTTTGGAGGATGACCAGTGTGGATACCTGGAAGAGTTGTTGCCAAGACTGCCCCAATGTCTTATGTCATCAACCTACAGGACGCCAAAGCAAGAAAACATGTAGGTCATT
The DNA here is from genome assembly GCF_047496885.1 of Scyliorhinus torazame. Lineage (NCBI taxonomy): Eukaryota > Metazoa > Chordata > Chondrichthyes > Carcharhiniformes > Scyliorhinidae > Scyliorhinus > Scyliorhinus torazame. Next base: position 261,789,635 of record NC_092707.1, read on the forward strand.
AGAAAAGGCGAGAAACTGTCGTCCCTGGAACAGGGCGTGTGGCCCCAGTCCAGGTTACCCGTGTATGACTTACCGAGACAGTGGTGTTAGAACCGAGATCTTCTCAAAGGGAATCAACAGAAGCAGTTGAAGTGGGAGATAGTGCGGCTCCTTCTTCGGAATCTACCAATTTGCTTGTCCCTGCTGTGGACTCAGATGCCTCAAGTTTGGAGAAACCGGTTGCAAAGTTGAGGAGGTCGGCGAGAGTTAGAAAGTCACCAATAGATTTACCTCCAGAACTTTTCTTAGATTTAGATTTATTGTCACGTGTATAGTGAAAAGTATTGTTCTGCATACAGTCCCGACAGATCACACCATACAGGAAAGACATAGGACATACATAAATACACAATGTAAATACATAAATAGAGACATTGGGTGACTCATACGGAGCGAAGTGCTACTCAGTAGAGATGATATGTGGAAAGATCAGTTCAGTTCATAAGAGGGTCTTCAAGAGTCTGGTGACAGTGGGGAAGAAGCTGTTTTTGAGTCTGTTCGTGCGTGTTCTCAGACTTCTGTATCTCCTGCCCGATGGAAGGTTGGAAGTGAGAATAACCCAGGTGGAAGGGGTCTTTGATTATGCTGCCCGCTTTCCCAAGGCAGCGGGAGGTGTAGACAGAGTCAATGGGGAGGCGGGTTGGTGTGATAGATTGGGTGTGCTCTCTTACTAGAACCCTCTTTGGCATATATAGTTGTTAATAAGGGTTTTTCTGTTTTTGAATTTCAGAGAATTTAAGGGGGGGGGAGCATGTCCCCTTTAAGGTGCGATCCTTCATGGGCCATGTGACCCACCTGGAGCCCATGGGGACAGAGGACATGAACCTCAACCTATCGGATATATTGGTGCAGACGTAACGGTTAGGGTATCATCAGAGTGTGCTTGGGAGTGGAGGGAACTAGAGCTGTGTTGGAATTGTACTGTTCTGACTATAAAGTTATTATTTGTTAAGTAAATCACACGGCCTTGTCGCTTCGTCTCTCACTATAACAGATCGGCGTTCCACTACTCTGTGGGTTGCCTCCTAGTTCCTGCCAGGACAATCTGAAATAGGTTTTTAAAAAAGTACTGTCATCCTAGAGTTCCCCCAAAACCTAGAAACAAGTAAGAAAAAGAAAGGTCGGATGAGGTCCAGACTCGACTGTGATGCTGCTACAGTGGAATAGCATTCTGCCATTCCCTGTCCACGTTTTCCGGGCAGCATCTTGAGGAAGGCAGAGCAGAGGAAATGGGGGGAAAAAATGCAGGTTTATATGAAACTCCCAACTGCAAAGTGAAGCCTAGCACAGTTGAAGAGTGGGCATTCAAACCTGATGGACAAAATGGCAAGGCACTGATATAACTTCATGTGTGGAGTAGGCTCAATAATAGCAGGATGCCTTGACAATACATTATGTTTAATTATATTCTTGGTTATCTTTTATCAGTGGCAGCACAGTTTGCTGCATTGATGCATTGGACATTGCTGCTTCTTTAAAATATCCCCTCCTCCCCCCCAAGCAAAGGAAGCAAAATAAACAAAACCTTGGACTATTGTGAATAGTTGCGGGATATTCTTGTGCAATTGGTTATCCGGGTGCCAGGAAGGTTTGCAATTATCTGGATGTAATCCATTGCTATTTAAGCTGCAAGATGAAGCATTCACTGAAGATGTCTTTGTTCTCTTTTGTCTAAACCACAGTATTCATCAGCAGGTTCTGAAGAACAGTTATCAGCACATTTTGCGACCGCGGCATGTTAACAAAGGACTTTTTTTTTTGCCTGTGAACTGATAACGAGATCTTCGTATCATGAGCCGAGGTTCTCAGCAGAGACTTTTGTTTTTTTCGGGGAAGGACGATTCCTGTCAGCTGTTGCTTTCATTCTGTGATCTAAACGGGTTTGGTGGAATGAATTGACTGTGTGTTAGAAACTGGGAGCGAGGGGTCATTTGTAATAGATATTGAATGAAATGTTCCCAGAGGCTCAGTGTGGAGCATGCACTACTTTCAACTGTCACCGCGCTATTTGCTTCTCTGAATTTTGGCACAAGTTTCCCTTTAAAAATTGAGCCTGAATTCATTCATATCTGCATCTTAATTCATGTCAGTGAGTACTTCACTTGAGGGGGTGGGGGTGATATTAATAGCAATGCACAAATGTTTCAAATCATTTTTGCACGACATCAATGAAACCTGATTGCAGCTGGCCCTCATCATGAACAAATCCACTGAAACGAGAACAATAAACACCAGCATGCAGCCGCATCAGGATAATGGAGTGACAAGGTGCTGCGTGTGGCAGCTGCAGGCATGGAGAGGCGGAGGAGGAGGGGACATCCTTTGTTGGCCTCACTGAAGTTTCTTGGCTGTTTGTGAGCAGCAAGTTCGGGTGTCAGTCTAGCCTGAACACGCCAATGATATTTTGTCCCTTGGTGGAGTCGCTTGAGGATTTGAAAGTCTATCGTTTTCAGCCTTGTCTGTAGTTTTGAATTTGATAACACCCAAAAGTATCCAAGCACTGCTTGCTCAGAAGATCGCTCTGATGGAGCGGCACGGTGGCACAGTGATTGGCACTGCTGCCACACAGCACCAGGGACCGGATTCCATTCCAGCCTTGGGTGGCTGTGTGGAGTTTCCACTTTCTCCTCATGTCTGCGTGGGTTTCCTCCAGGTGCTCCGGTTTCCTGCCACAGTCCAAAGATGTTCAGGTTAGGGGGATTGGCCATGCTAAAATTGCCTCTTAGTGACCGGGAAAGTGCAGGTTAGGTGAGGTTATAGAGTTAGGGGGATAGGACGGGGGAGTGGGCCTAGGTAGGGTGCTCTTTCAGAGGGTTGGTGCAGACTCAATGGGCTGAATGGGCTCCATCTGCTCAGTCAGAATTATGTGGCTCTATGATATTCAAAAATCCACAGGATGCTTGTGCAACATTTAACGCACTTTGACAAGCTGGCTGGTTGGAGACCCATGTACCAATAGAGCAACCTTACATACGTACTATGATGAAAGGACGTACTATGATTTAGTGGCTATTACTGAAACATGGTTAAAGGATGGTCACGACTGGGAGTTAAATATCCAAGGGTATCAAACTATACGGAAGGACAGAGTGGATGGTAAGGGAGGTGGTGTAGCTCTGTTATTTAAGGAAGACATCCAGGCAATGGTAAGGGATGACATCGGTGCTATGGAGGATAAGGTTGAATCCATTTGAGTGGAAATCAGGAATAGTAAGGTGAAAAAGTCACTGATATGAGTAGTCTATAGGCCACCAAATAGTAACATTATGGTGGGGCAGGCAATAAACGGATGCATGTAGAAATGGTACAGCAGTTATCATGGGGGATTTTAATCTACATGTCGATTGGTTTAACCAGGTTGGTCAAGGCAGCCTTGAGGAGAAGTTTATAGAATGTATCCGCGATAATTACCTAGAACAGTATGTAATGGGACCTACGAGGGAACAAGTGGTCCTAGATCTGGCCCTGTGTAATGAGACAGGATTGATTAATGATCTCATAGTTAGGGATCCTCTCGGAAGGAGCGATCACAATATGCTGAAATTTAAAATACAGATGGAGGGTGAGAAGGTAAAATCAAACACTAGTGTTTTGTGCTTGAACAAAGGAGATTACAATGGGATGAGAGAAGAGCTAGCTAAGGTAGACTGGGAGCAAAGACTTTATGGTGAAACAGTTGAGGAACAGTGGAGAACCTTCCAAGCGATTTTTCACAGTACTCAGCAAAAGTTTATACCAACAAAAAGGAAGGATGGTAGAAAGAGGGAAAATCGACCGTGGCTATCTAAGGAAATAAGGGAGAGTATCAAATTGAAGGAAAAAGCATACAAAGTGGCAAAGATTAGTGGGAGACCAGAGAACTGGGAAATCTTTATGGGGCAACAGAAAGCTACTAAAAAAGCTATAAAGAAGAGTAAGATAGATTATGAGAGTAAACTTTTTTTTTAATAAACAATTTTATTGAGGTATTTTTGGCATATAAAACAATGACATTGTATAGTACCGTACAAAAGGAAAAGCAAATAATACATAGTGCAAACCACGACTCCATTCGCGCAAGGACCTGCCTAAACCATCCCCTACTCTACACTACCCTAACCCCCCCCCCCGATGATTAATTCTCTGCGGAGAAGTCAATGAATGACTGCCACCTCCGGGCGAAATCCGACAGGCGAACTTAACCTTTTCTAGACCGAGAAAGCGTGCCATGTCCGATAGCCATGCTTCGGTCTTCAGGGGCTTTGAGTCCCTCCATGCCAACAGTATTTGTCGCCGGACTACCAGGGAAGCAAAGGCCAAGACATCGGCTTCCTTCTCCTCCTGGACTCCCGGGTCCTCCGAAACCCCAAACGTTGCCACCTCAGGACTCATTACCACCCCAGTTTTCAAAACCCGGGACATGATGTCCACGAATCCCTGCCAGTACCCCCTGAGTCTAGGGCACGACCAGAACATGTGCACATGATTAGCCGGCCCACCGGCGCATCTGGCACACTTGTCCTCCAGCCCGAAGAATTTACTCATCCGGGCCACCGTCATGTGGGTCCGGTGCACGACCTTAAACTGGATCAGACTGAGCCTGGCACACGTTGGGGTCATGTTTACTCTGCCCAGAGCTTCTGCCCAAATACCGTCCTCCATCTCCCCCCCGAGCTCCTCCTCCCACTTAAGCTTCAGGTCCTCAGTCTGTGTATCCTCTGCTCCCATTAGTTCTTTGTAAATATCTGAGACTCTACCCTCACCTACCTCTCCCCTCGATACAACCCTGTCCTGCCTCCCCTTTGGCGGGAGGTGTGGGAAGGACGGCACCAGCCTGTGCACGAAATCCCGCACCTGTAAGTATCTAATGTCATTCCCTCCCGCCAGCCCAAACTTCTCCTCCAACGCCCTCATGCTCGGGAAGCTCCCTTCCGAGAACAGATCACCCACCCTCTCAATCCCCGCCCTCTGCCACACTCGATACCCACCGTCCATGTTCCCCGGGGCAAATCGGTGATTGCCGCAGATTGGGGTCCACACCGATGCTCTCACTTCCCCTATATGCCTCCTCCACTGGCCCCAGATCCACAAAGCCACCACCATTCAGCCTCTTGAAGAAGGACCTCGGGGTGAAAACAGGGAGACACTGAAATATGAACAAGAATCTCGGGAGAATCACCATCTTGACAGTCTGCACCTTCCCCGCTAGTGGCAGCGGGAGCTCTGGCCCTGTAAGGCAGCAATGCTAACCACTGTGCCACCGTGCCATCCATGTATGTACAATGTTAACATGCACTCCCTTTGAAGGAAGCTGTTGATGCTGGTGCAGAGTGTGAGATCGTCCAGGTTTAACGAGAAGTGGAAATGTGTACCCAGCAGAGACAATGGGCCAAATCTTCTGTGTAGTGGCGATCGTCGTTGGACTGCCTCTCCACTCCTATTTATGTTACCCATTACTAGAACTTTGCTTTCCGAACTGGGCCTCTTCAGAAAGCAGAGTGTGTCTGTCCTTGATCTCCTTCCTGGTAGTGCAGGTTCGGCGGAAGAACCCAAGTCATGCTCCCTTTTTACACACTAGCTGCCATATGTTGGCATGTTGTCTCATTCACCGACACATTGTAATGGTTTGGGACATTGAAAGAGCTTTTCAATGTGTTTGTGAATGAATGTGAGTGACATAAGTGGGTAGGATGGTAGGAAGCCAGGTGGATGGGAGGCGACAGGCTAAGGAGGGTAACAGGGTGGGTAGGAAATGTGTGGCAAGATGGGTATGGTGGTAGGCAAGAATGCAGAAGGCAGGCAATGTAGGGTGCCAGCTGGGTGGAGTGGCAAAGTTGGCAGGATGCCAGATAGGTAGGCTGGAGGAAGGGAAAGAGACGCCAATCAGCTGATTCACTGGCTACAACAGGATAGATGTGACAGACGGGTATGCTCTGAAACTGACTTTAAAATTTTTTTAGAGTACCCAATTCACTTTTTTTCCAATTAAGGGGCAATTTAGCGTGGCCAATCCACCTCGTCTGCACATCTTTGGGTTGTGGGGGCGAAACCCACGCAAACACGGGGAGAATTTGCAAACTCCATACGGACAGTGACCCAGAGCCGGGATCGAACCTGGGACTTCGGTGCCGTGAGGCAGCAGGGCTAATCCACTGGGCCACCGTGCTGCCCTATGAAACTGCCTTAACTGTGAAATGATATTGTATTAAAGTTTGCCATGGAGATGGGCAATTAAATACTGATGCCCAACAATTGCTGTCCAAGTTCTTCTCACGTCAGCATTGCTCGCTGTATCACCATAAAAATGCATGAAATGGCACAAAGATGCTGCATTTGGACAGTAGATTCAAACTAAACCCACCAGGAAATTGAGTTACGACATTTCAAAAGCAAGTATTTTAATGATGAGAGTAGTTCGGTACTGCCACCCAACCTCTCTGGCACTAAAAATTAACTAGTACAAGTATGGAGTCCTCCTGAGCCAGGGTCAGGAAAAGCTACCAGTCCAGTTTAATATCCAGTGACACTTTCTGGAAAATGCAAGCACAGATATCTGACAAGGAGTGGATCAAAATCGGCTGTGGTTGCCTCACAGTTGAATGGCTACTGACAATCATGATTGCTTTCACATGTAAAGAACAATCACATGGGCAAAGCACCCATAAGTAGCACACATCAGCGGAGGTTAATATCTTTTGGATAAGGACCAGAGAGGAAGCTGATCAAAAAACCCTGCACATTTTTCACGAAGAAATTTGAACCAGATAATACAATTCTGGTTCATTTGAATGAAACCGAATAATCATCTTAATCAGTGCTTTAATCAATTTTCATAATTGCCTCAGGGTTGTATTTAACAGTATATCTTACTTGTCCAAAAACGGGGTGTGGCCCGGTGTGTCCCTTTCCACAGTGTTGGATGAGAAGTGATTGTAGAACACAATAAAATTGGAGTTAAAGAAGTCAAGACTCTTTCCAGTTGTTACTACTGAGACAGCATTGAAACTAAACATCCTCGCGTCATCAAACAAAAAGGAACAAAACTCTTAGAGGGGCACGGCGAATAAACAGCTAAATCATTAAAGAAACAAGGAAATTAATGAATAATTCTATTATCCATGTCTATTACATACCAGTTCATCTGATGATAAACATTCACAAGTATCCTTCTGCAGAGCCACTCAGATGCAGACACAGTTGCATAAGAAAAGCAGATCACTAAAGTGACTACCTACTACAGACAGAGTGTATGTGGATGATACCAAATTCAGGTAATTATTTGCAAAGTTGGATTACCACCAAAGATGATGTGCCGTAGTCGGCGGTTTTTATGTATCTCCGCACGGTGGTTAGCACTGCTGCCTGACAAGGGAACCAGGTTCAATTCTGGCCTTGGGTGACTGTGTGGAGTTTGCATATTTTCCCCATGTCTGCGTGGGTTTCCTCTGAATGCTTTTTCCTCTCACAGTCCAAAGATGTGAAGGGTAGGTGGACTGGCCATACCAAGTTGCCCCTTAGTGGCCAAAGATGTGCAGGTTAGGTGGGTTACGGGGACAGGATGGGGGAGTGGGCCCAGGTACGGTGCTCTTGATATGATCACTGCAGATCTGGTGGGCCAAATGGACTTCTGCAATGTAGGGATTCTATACATTCTGCTCTTTCTGTCACTTTTCTTAAGGAAAGGCCACCTCCATGTCTGCATTCGGATTGCAAGTCACTATTAAGCTGGTGCAACAGCTGAGGCTGGGAAGGCAAAGGTAGGAAAGTGAGTTGATCAGATTCAGTTTTGAACTGAACGTGACCCTATGTTCGGGGTAGTAGGAGGATCTCTAACATCAATTGGCTTCAGACTGACAATGGTGAAAAATAAATAGTACTTTGCATGTCAAAGCAATGTTGTCCCATAACGAACATCTGTTCCAACTTACCAGAACGGCAGATGAGAGCAAAATACACGAAGACCACTTCAAAGCTTTAGAACACAAACACACAAAATCCTCAGTTTTACATTTAGTTGTTAAGTTGGCACAGTCTAAAAATGATTCATTCCCCCAACACCCACATAGTGAAAAGTCATCCCTATTTAAAGTATTTAATATTGCAGAGTATGAAAAATAATTCAGTGTTCAAATAGCTAGATGTTGTGCCCAGGCTACAATTTGGCCCTCGTGCAGGTTAGATGTTCAGCTATGTTTTGGCAAAATAAAGTTAATTGTTTCCGAGGTACATCGATCAAGGCTTTCCAGTCATAACGTGGTGTGGAAACCATTCATTTCCATGGACGTTTGGGCAAACATAGATGACTGCACAGAGGGCCTTTTCCAAGTGGCTGTTCTTAGTTAGGAAGTCAATGCCAGGGATTGAGCATTTTATCCAGCTTTGGTGGGGAGGACTGTCACTCAATTAAGAGGTTGAAGGGGGATGTTCCTGAGGGTCGGACCAGGGTCTGCCACAGTGTGAGGAAAGCTGGTGGGGGGGAGGGGAGGCGTCACGGTGGGAGAAGGGAAAGGGGTGCACAGGATACAAGAGCCTGAAAACCTTGCAGCACAAGCAAAGACATAGAGATAGAAAAATGCATTGCCGTGGTGTTATAGAGTCCTTCCATTTGATTTCCCTTTCTTCCCATTTCTTTTATTTTATCTTTATTGTTTGATTTTGGTCCTGGGATCATTAATTGAGATGTACCTTCAAGTCAAGAAAAGGAAGTACAGAATTCAAAGTTTCAAATGGCTTGACAACTGGAATATTCTGTCCTCAAGTTTTGTCTTTGGGAAAGGAAATCCCCCTTGGGGGTGGCACGGTGGCACAGTGGTTAGCACTGTTGCCTCACAGCGCTGAGGACCCGGGTTCGATCTTGACCCCGGGTCACTGTCTGTGTGGAGTTTGCACATACATTTTTTTTTAAATGTTATTTTTTTAATAATCTTTATTGTCATGAGTAGGCTTAGATTAACACTGCAATGAAGTTACTGTGAAAAGCTCCTAGTCGCCACATTCCAGCGCCTCTTTGGGTACACTGAGGGAGAATTCAGAATGTCCAATTCATCTAACAAGCACATCTTTCGAGACTTGTGGGAGGAAACCGGGGCACTCGGAGGAAACCCATGCAGACACAGGGAGAATGTGCAAATTCGGCACAGACAGTGACCCAAGCCGGGAGTCGAACCTGGGATCCTGGCGCTGTGAAGCAAAATGCTAACCACTGTGGTACCGTGCCACCCATCTCCCCGTGTCAGCATGGGTCTCACCCCACAACCCAAAGATGTGCAGGGTAGGTGGATTGGCCACGCTAAATTGTCCCTTAATTGGGAAAAAAAAGAATTGGTACTCTAAATTTATATTAAAAAAGGGAAAGGAAATCCCAGATTTTTTAGCACCCAGAAGATTGGAGGAATTTGGTTCAATCCAGCAGATTGGACGGATTTGGATCGATTGGTTGGCTGTCAGCCATTGGGTTGGCCAGGGACAGTTTTCTGCCTGGCAACAGACAGCGATTGGTTCCTGCCAAGTGGGGTTTTTCGGAGAGAGCCCAGCAGAAGACATGAGACCCTCAAAGTAAGAAGCTGTGATTCCCCCTCTCTGGGCTGTTGGCTGCCTGCTGTCTCTGTGAGTTTCCAGTGAAAACCATTACAAACTGAAGGAAAGGGTAAAATCCAATTGTAGGCCTAAACTGGGGAAATATATCAACTGGAAGATATCCGTCTGAAGTCAAAGATCCCTTGGCAAGATTGTCCATTGCTGAGACCACGGGCGGGATTCACCGTTCCCCAACGCCGATATCATAATCGGTGATCAGGTGGAGAATCCCTTCTGACGCACAAATCGGGGGCAGCGCCGGTTTGACACCGGTTTCCTATCCTCCACCCCCTCCGCAATGGCGTCATCGCGTCTTGCACCGCACGCCGTTGCAACGCCGTTGGCGGGTCACCTGAAAGCTTTCCCCCGATGCTCCCGATGGGCTGAGTTCCCGACAGCGCGGGGATGTGTGATCTCAGCGGTTGTCAACCCGGCGTGGCGGCTACGGTCTGTGTCCAGCGCGGCCACAGTCGACCGGAAGCCATGCTGCTGGCCGGGGGAGGGGGGGCATCCGCAAGGGGTGGGGGTGGCCGGGGGTCACTATTTGGCAGGTTGGTTCCGCGCACGGCCGGCGCCATGTTTTACAGCGCGACCGTTGCTGTTTGTCGGCATGCGCGTGTGGGGCCACGGAGCCGGCCATTCTCCAGGCGTTTATATCGTGGAAACCAGGAGCTTTCCTCGATGGCGGCTGCTAGCCCTCACCGGTCGTGCGATTTTGCAGTCGGAAAACGCCATAGTTCTCACGCTGGCGACGACACTTAGCCGCGAAAACGGTGAATCCAGCCCTATGTGTTGAAGCTGGGGCAGGAGTTGTGGAGTTCCACGACAGCAAAACTGGCGCCACGCCTGGAACATTTCAGCAACCATTGAGGGGTCAGCACCGGCGCCACATGGAGCACAATCGATTCCATTGAGAAACGATGCGGGATTCGCCAGATTCATGATTGACACTCAGGCAGCTGACAAGCTGCAGCTGCATTTACACACTGCACGCCCCACACACACACCATCCTAAACAACAAGATGGCAGCAAGGAGAGCGGCACCAAGATTCCCAGGTGCCGTGCGTGAGACCCTCCTGATGCCATGGAGGAGAGGCAAGCCGCCCTGCACCCCGGCCCGGGAAGGAGGCTGCCAGCCGCCGCCGGTCCCCGTGCCTGGGCGCAGGTGGCAGAGGCCGTCAATGCCATGAGTAACACCATCCCAACCGGCCAGCAGTGTCGTAAAAATCTGCACAACCTCCGGAATGTGGCGACTAGGGGCTTTTCACAGTAACTTCATCGAAGCCTACTTGTGACAATAAGCCGGGGTGGAGACCAGCCTCAGGTGAGGGAGTGAGACCCCGCTGAGTTGCGGATCGCCATGACACGTGTGTCAACTACCCCCCGCCACACCACCCTCACCCCACACCACCCTCAGCCCAACACCTCCTTCAACCCCACAACACCTCCACTATCCCCGGCCCGCGGTCTAATCATGTGCCCTGTCTTGTGTCCTGCAGGACCTGCTGGTGATGGGACGGCTGCCAAAGGGGACCCAGGTCACAAGGTGGGAATCACAGCAGGCCGCCTCCACTCCTGATGTATCGTCTGGGGATCCACCTGGACACAGTGTTAGGGCCCGTAAGGCCAGAAAAGTAGACATAGGTTAAGTTGGCATGGTGCAGGGCACAGTTTATTAATAGGGGTTGGGGCACGTATCTGTATATATGTTTCCATATTAAACACCTGTTCACAATGTTACAACCTGCCTCAGTGCTCTGTCAGACAGGTGTGAGAGGTTGGCTGGTCTGGGCAGGCGGGTGGGGGGGGGGGGGAATTGGCGGACATTGAGGGTGGGCTTGGCTCAGGGACTGTAGTTCAGCCAGCACTCACCGCTCCAGTTACCCCCCCCCCCCCCCCCCCCCCCGCCGGCCGTCGCGCCCCATCACCTCCCAACCACCGTGGGACCGTGTGATGGAATGGCCAGCTTGCATGTAGAGATCACACAGGTGGACAGTGGAAAGTGCTACTATGGGCAGGGAGTCAGATGTTGTTTAATGCTTCGGAGAACCAGAGCGCATTGTAAAGTGGGTTGTCATCATCCTCCATCCCATGGACCAGACCTATTGTTACTGCCAACCCAGGGCCCACACCCTATAGTGCAGCAGGTATGTATCATGGAGGGGGTTTGCAGGCAGGGGTTTGGCCGGGGCGGGGGGGGGCGGGGGTGTTATGGAAGTGGGATGCGGTGTCCATGTCCCCGGCCAGTCCCCCTCTCGTCGGTGAACCTGGAGCCGATCAGAGCATCCCATGAGTGTTGTGCGGCCTCCTGTGCCTGCCTGGGCCCCATGTCATGTAAATCGTCGCCCTCCGCCACATCCTCCTTGTCGGAGGGGGCCTGGCGTTCCTCCTCCTCCTCCAGCACGTCACCCCTCTGCTGCGCGATGTTATGGAGGATGCAGCAGGCCACCAAATGCGGATGACCCTCCCAGCATCCTACTGGAGGCCCCCTCCAGGCACTTGAACCATATCTTCATGATGCAGAAGCACCGCTCGACCACACTCCTGGTCGCTACATGGGCATCGTTGTAGCGGGTCTCTGCGTCGGTCTGTGGCCTCCGGATAGGTGTCATCAGCCACGGCCGCAGCTGATAGTTCCTGTCACCCAGGAGCCAATGCCCCCCAGCTGGGGGAGCACCTCGAAGAGGCCGGAAATCATCGAGTGTGCCAGGATGAACGCGTCGTGCACACTGCCTGGGTATCGAGCACAGACGTACATGATGCACATCTGATGGTCACATATCAGCTGCAAGTTCATTAAGTGAAACCCCTTTCGGTTTGTGCAGAGCGGCCTGTCGTCTGCAGGTGCTCGTAGGGCAATGTGCATCCTGTCGATCACCCCCTTAACCCGGGCATGTCGTGGATGGCGCCGAACCCTGCTGCCCAGGCAACCAGGTGTAATGATGTATTGTTCCGACTGGACTTATAGAGCCTCCGTGATGGTGCAGACCTGTGCACGGAGGTCTGTGAGATCCTGGACAGGTCCCCACTCGGCGTCTGGAAGGACCCGTGGCGTAAAAGGTCAGGGCGACTGTCACCTTGATGGCCAGCGGGAGCAGGTGTCCTCCCCCATACCCCCACAGTTTCAGATGCGCCATGATCTGGCAGATATGTCACATTGTCCCCCTGCTCAGCCGCAGTCTTCGATGGCATGCCCTGTCCGGCTGGTCCTCGAATGATAGGCGCTGCCGTTACACACGGACCTCATGCGGCGCCTCCTTTGCACCTCCTCCCCCTCCTCAGCCTGTTGGGTGGCCGGCTCGCCATTCTCAGTGGCTGCCTCCTATTCCTCTGGGGCACGCTCTGCTGCTACACTCTCCGCTGCTCCTCCTCCTTGAGCAGCTTGTGCAACCGCAGTGCATCCCCCAGGGCTTCGATGACTGGGAGGAAGGCCACCATTGCTGCTTGATTTCCAATATCAATTATCTGCAGGGGGTGAAATGCCGACATGTTAGTTTGGTGCATACCCCCGTGCCCAACCAGGTCCACCGGGTTACATGGTGGCCCCGGTTGGCACTGCAGGCTCTGCCACCACATGCCCTCCCCCATCCCCGCACACATGCCCCATCAGTACCCCTCACCGTGGGGGCCTCTGGCCCTGCCGCCCGACCCTCCTGCCTGGGGTACCGTTGGCTGGCGCTACCCATGCCAGTGGTATGCTCCACGCCCCTGTCCAGTGCCCCCCTGTAGGGGCTGCAGTGGGCATTGCCCTTGGGCGGGCCGTGTGTTGCCCTAGTGGCAGGTGGCGGCCAGTTGGGGGGGGTTACATCAGAGGGTGGATTGTGGGGGGCTGCAAGGCTGCGGACTGGGTGTGGGGGTGGTGGGGTGGGTGACTGGGTGAGTGTGGGCTGGGGTGCTGAGGGTGGTGGGGTGGAGGGTTGGGATGTGGGGTTGGAGGGTGGGGGATGGGTTGCGGGCACCCATGTGGCCAGTATCACTGTAGAACCAGGGGCCAAGGTGGGTGGTCAGTGGGGTGCGCAGCAAGATGGCTGCCTTGCAGGCTGTGACAATGGCTGGTTTAGCACAGTGGGCTAAACAGCTGGCTTGTAAGGCAGAACAAGGCCAGCAGCGCGGGTTCAATTCCTGTACCGGCCTCCCTGAACAGGTGCCGGAATGTGGCGACTAAGGGCTTTTCACAGTAACTTCATCGAAGCCTACTTGTGACAATAAGCGATTTTTATTATATTATTATTATTATTACTAATGGTGGTTAGTGCCTGGACACCGCCCCAGTTCCGTAGGGGCGGGGTCACCCTGGCCCCATGGCCCTTCCCCCGGGCCCTAGCAGGGCCCACCCCCAGCCCAGCCAGCCAGCCAGTGTCAGGACTGGCAGCCCACGGTCGCACCTCTCTGTGGCCTACCTCAACTCTTTCCCTCATCAGCCAGGGAGCCTGTTTCTCGATCTTTAAACACACAAGTTTACCTCGCCGACGGGAATTCCGCCCAGCGGAGGTGGAGCATCGCGGAGACCCTGGAGAATATCGGGTCAGGCCCGCTAACGATATGCCAACGGCGTTTACTGTATGTGCGGAGTGGAACGCATTGATGCCACTGTCAAGGCACTGGAGAATTGCCATTTGGCGTGAAACTGGCACCCGGCATGATTTCAGCATCAAATCTGATTCTCCGCCATTCGCGATTCCCGAGTTAGCCGACAGAGAATCCTGCCCAGAATCTTTTATTTGTTATCATTATTTGCTTCCCTCGCCACCACCCTTTCACTCAATGTTTTGCGTGTGTGTGTGTGTGTGTGTAGGATGAGGTTAAAAAGCGGGGGTTGGGAATTAAATGGTACTACTAACCTATTGTGCTGTTGCCTAATTGCTGTTGGATAATAAATGGTTTTTTATGTTAAAATTTACAAACCTGGTGGCTATACTTAATCGGGACCAAGCCAAAGGCATATTTAAGTAATTTTAATTTCATTGGGTTGCAATCAAGAGGGACTGGAATTCACCATGCACTAGCCCAGGTTGTCATGACAGTTGTGGTAATTGGAGGGCTGCATAAATGGGTAGAAGAATTTTGAATTCAGTGCCTTGGGAAGCAGATGACCAATGGATGTCAGTAATAATGGGTACAGGACAGGATACAGGCTGGCAAGATTGGGACAAATTAGCCAGTTGGGGGAGTGTTCAAGATGTCCAGTCTTGAGATAATTAAGTTAAAAGGGGAAGGGGTAAGATGGAATAAGATAATGTCATGTTGCAGGATGGAGGTACACTGTCTTGGTAAAATGATGGACCAGAATGATACGAATATAACTTCTTGGGAACGATGAGTCAAAAGCAGCTTTATCTCACAGCATCTTTGAGCCACAAACAGGAAAGCTAATTAATTGCAAAAGATCCCTGCTTAACAGTCACCAACTGACAGTGAAACTGTTGGTTACGAAAGAGTTGTGCGGATAGTCCCTCAAAACTTTCTGCAATTCTCTAATTTTAATCGTTCAATCATTGATGGACATTTCTTCTGCTGCCAAGATCGTAAGCTCTGGAATTCCTTCCCTCAACCTCTCTGTTTCACTCCCTCACATTCCTGCTTTAAGACGGTTCTTGAAAGCTACCTCTTTGGGCACGCTTTTGGTCATCTACCCACACACCTCTTGGTGCGGCTCGCCGTCAAATTTTGTTTCCAACATTTCTGCGAAATACCTTGGGGGCACTTTATTACATTAAAGGCGCTGTATAAATGCAAGTTGTTGTTGTCGTCAGTTCCTTGCCTCCTTTACAAATTTCAAAGAGACCGTCCAGGCTCTTGGAAAAGGAGGCTGATGGCACGAGGCCATCTTCATCGCAGTGTTGCTTAGCTAAGCACTGAACTAATGTGAGCTTCGCAGAGCTTCATTGAAGTCATATTGTGTTTTGGTGTGATATCAATATTGTGCAAAAAAAAACAGTTTCTTTACAGCAACGCAAACGATGCAGTAGAATGCACAAAAGAACTCCCATGTCAGATAAAACTGTGCCAGATGTAGGATGAATTTCCCTTAACTTTTCCCTAACATTGTGCCCTAACCCAAACTTCATAGGAACACCAGTGCAAGACTCACAGATTGACTTATAATCAACTGCAGATTTTATTTTTCTGGGAACACACATCAAATACTCACAATAGCATTTAATGGTAGGTAGATGTTGGTGAGGACAGAGTGGAGTCAAGGCACTTTTACACTTGACTGTTGTGTTATGGGCGAGCAATGTCGTTGCATCTGCTCCTTCCTGCAGTTACACTGGAAATATCAGGTTCCGTTTCCCATCAGCAGAATCATGATGCTAAGCTTTCCTTTCTCACAATGGGGGCCAGCAAACCCCCAAGGGCTGGAATTCCATCCTTGCGAAGGGGTCAGGAAAATTCCTGGCTACACCACCCTTGGGGGAGGGGAGATGGTGCGGGCTGCTGTTGGGCCATCCAGCCTGGGAAAGTGTTCAAGGCAGCCACGGTGGCTGCTGGATGGAGATGTTTCAAAAAGCCCTCCTCGGTGCTATGGGGCTATGTCCCAGTTATCATAAAAACAGAAAGGCTCTCCCAGCCTTCATCCGACATACTCCTTCACCCCCGTATAATCCACAAGCCCCACCCATGCCATCTGATGCCCCACACCCACTTCCTATGGCCTCTCGTACCTCCCATGCCAGGGTACGTCTCCCGAACAACCCCTATGACCCACATGCCCCCTATTCCAAGATAAACCCCAGACCAAACTCTATGGCCCCTCATACCACAGTGGCAAACTATGGCACTCGCATTCCAATCATCCAAATGCACTGTACAGAACCAATTAACCCAATAGTGACAATAGGATGTTTAAACAAAATGTTTTAAAGTTTTTCATTGATAACTTTCCACTTTCTTAAAAAATAAATTATTTTTTACTATAGTCCAAAGCGTCAATGATCCAGGCCCTTTACGATATCAATAGCTCAAACTGCAAGCACTAGAACCCTCTTTATCTTGCATAAATAAACATTGTGCAATTGACAGTATAGATCAGAGAGCCAGAGTTGTCAATCAGACACTACGTTCCCTGGGGACCGGTGCTTCAATACTCTGATGGATTTCTAGGCCCTCAGTCAAGAATGCATAATGCAGTTTGGCTGAGGCCAAGACATCCACAATCCCCCCCCCCCCTCCCCCGACTCTCCATCGTGCCCTGACCATCCCTGGGTAACTATTCTGTTGAGAGGATTGGAATTACCTGAAGTGTCCGATTTAAATTGGATTTTTGGATGGTTCCAGGTTCAGGGTAATTGGCATTGGACGTTTACGCATGCTGGACAATTCCTATGCAGCCCTTGCATGGGGATCTTTGGCGGGCCCCCCAGCCCACCTTCTGGGATGCCTCCAGGGTATGACAATCCCCTCCTTCCCAGGGAATAGAAGATCTGGGCCAATGAAACATGTTGCTAGTTTTGTATTTGAATAGCTATGCTTCTGTAAAAACAATTTTAATATGTTTGCATTGAATTAGGCTTCATCTTTTCTCTGTACAATTCAAAGGCAAGGTTTTAGATGTAAATTCAAACAAGGGTTGAAGATGATGACAAAACTGTCCCACTATGTGACCAATGCACCCTCAGGTGGATGCCTCCTAAGTGTAGTGTTACTTACATGAGGGGCAAAATTCTCCCCTAACGGCGTGATGTCCGCCGACTGGCGCCAAATACGGCGCCAATCAGACGGGCATCGCGCCGGCCCAAAGGTGCGGAGTGCTCCGCATCTTTGGGGGCCGAGCCCCAACATTGAGGGGCTAGGCCAACGCCGGAGGGATTTCTGCCCCGCCAGCTGGCGGAAATGGCGTTTGTTACCCCGTCAGCTGGCGCGGAAATGCGGCGCATGCGCGGGAGCGTCAGCGGACGCTGAAAGTTTCCCGCGCATGCGCAGTGGGGAGAGTCACTTCCACCTCCGCCATGGTGGAGGCCGTGGCGGAGGCGGAAGGGAAAGAGTGCCCCCACGGCACAGGCCCTCCCGCGGATCGGTGGGCCCCGATCACAGGCCAGGCCACCGTGGGGGCACCCCCTGGGGCCAGATCGCCCCGCGCCCCTCCCCCCCCCCCAGGACCCCGGAGCCCGCCCACGCCGCCTGGTCCCGCCGGTAAATACCAGGTTTGATTTACGCCGGCGGGACAGGCAATTTCTGGGCGGGGCTTCGGCCCATCCGGGCCGGAGAATTGAGCGGTGGGTCCCGCCAACCGGCGCGGCCCGATTCCCGCCCCCGCCCAATCTCCGGTACTGGAGACTTCGGCGGGGGCGGGGGCGGGATTCACGGCGGCCAACGGGCATTCTCCGACCCGGCGGGGGGTCGGAGAATGACGCCCGAGGTTTATAAGAGTGTTGTGTGTTGGTACTATGTCTTTAAGGTAAAATGAAGGGGTCAAGTGACCTGATCTGAAGTCTGCCTGACAGCAAGCCTGGGTGGTTTGATTGTTAGAGATTATTGAGGGCCCAATTTGTTTTCTGGGTAAAAGGGATAAGGTGTTAACACTTGGAAACAATAGCAGCAGCCTGTGGATAGGCTGTGAGTCTCCAAAGTCCCAGAACAGTGTTGAGAATGTTGAGTTGTAAGCAGTTCTGTTTTAAATGTTTCCTATAGTTCCAAGATGAAGGTGAGATAGGTTTCAAGGATAGCTAGTCATTTCTACCAGGATACAGGACAATGGGATTCACATTGCCATGCTGATGTTCTTTCAAATGGGAAGGGTACAGGCAAAGCCATTGTGATATTGGATTTCAGGGGCGAAATTCTCCGTTATCGGCGGAAAGTCCGCCGATCGGCGCAAAAAACGGCGCAAATCCGACTTGCGTCACGTCGGAAAAATGGGTCGAACGTCTCCGGCCCGAAATGGGCTAGCAGCGACGTAACGGGATCCGCGCTTGCGCAGTGGTTCACGCCGTGCAGCGTCATACGCGCCGCACGGCGTGACGGCTCATAAGGCCGCGCTGCTCCCCCCCACCCGACCGGAACACCCGACCGCAACACCCAACTGGATGGCTGGCCGCCGCTCAGCCCCGAGGTTCGAGTCACGCGATGTGGAGGCGCTCCTGGACGCGGTGGAGCAGAGGAGGGACGCCCTGTATCCCGGGCACGGCCGCAGAGTTGCCCCACGCCACAGCCGGCGTCTGTGGAGGGAAGTGGCAGAGGCCGTCACCGCTGCGGCCCTGACACCACGGACAGGCACCCAGTGCCACAAGAAGGTGAACGACCTCGTCAGAGCAGGCAGGGTGAGCCTCCCCCATATCCCCCCTCCCCATATCCCCCCTCCCCCATATCCCCCCTCCCCCATATCCCCCCTCCCCCATATCCCCCCTCCCCCATTTCTCCCCCTCCCCATATCCCCCATATCCCCCCTCCCCATATCCCCATATCCCCCCCTCCCCCACATCCCCCCTCCCCCATATCCCCCCTCCCCCATATCCCCCCTCCCCCATATCCCCCCTCCCCCATAATCCCCCCTCCCCCATATCCCCCCTCCCCCATATCCCCTATAATCCCCCCCTCCCCCATATCCCCCCTCCCCCATATCCCCCCTCGCCATATCCCCCCTCCCCCATATCCCCCCTCCCCCATATACCCCCTCCCCATATCCCCCCTCCCCCATATCCCCCCTCCCCCATATCCCCCATAATCCCCCCTCCCCATAACCCCCTCCCCCATATCCCCCTCCCCCATATCCCCCCTCCCCCACATCCCCCCTCCCCCATATCCCCCATAATCCCCCCTCCCCCATATCCCCCATATTCCCCCCTCCCCCATATCCCCCATAATCCCCCCTCCCCATATCCCCATATCCCCCCCTCCCCCATATCCCCCTCCCCCATATCCCCCCCATATCCCCATATCCCCCCTCCCCCATATCCCCCTCCCCCATATCCCCCCTCCCCCATATCCCCCCTCCCCATATCCCCCATATCCCCCCTCCCCCCTATCCCCCATATCCCCAAGTGAATCCAGCCCTAACCTTAACCTCTGCAATGCACGCGCAACCGATGGCGTGCATTCATATACCTGCCTAACAGTGTTGCCTATTACCCCTGCCACCCCCCCCCCCCGCCCCCACAGGATAAGCGCGCACACAACAATAGGGAGCATGTGAGGACTGGAGGAGGCCCCGCTGATCAGAGGCCACTGACCGAACACGAGGAAAGGGCCCTGGAACTGGCTGGCGGACCTGACGACCGGGAAGTTGCTGATGCAGAGGTCGGGGGCGTAGTAGCAAGTGAGCCACCGACAGCCCGTCCCCATATCTCCCCTCCCCTATATCCCCCTCCCCCATATCACCTGATCACTGCCTGATGTCTAACCATGCATGCTTCATTGTGTATCGCAGGACCAAAGGTCCAGGCACCCATCCCCGCAGATGCAGACCGCCCGCAGGATGCCCCTCGGAGGCCACGGGAGACGGAGAGACCCGGACCCTTCAGCATGCGACGCCCGCAGGATGCCCCTCGGAGGCCACGGGAGACGGAGAGACCCGGACCCTCCAGCATGCGACGCCTGCAGGATGCCCCTCGGATGCCACGGGAGACGGAGAGACCCGGACCCTCCAGCATGCGACGCCCGCAGGATGCCCCTCGCACACCACGGGAGACAGAGAGACCCGCACCCTCCAGCATGCAACGCCCGCAGGATGCCCCTCGCACACCACGGGAGACGGAGAGACCCGCACCCTCCAGCATGCGACGCCCGCAGGATGCCCCTCGCACACCACGGGAGACGGAGAGACCTGGAGCAACAGGGAGACGACACCCCCGTCACATGCGGGAGCGACCACCCAGCGACGAGGGGGGCAGCCACAGGCCCCCGTCACATCCGAGCCAGGACACCACTACCCAGGACACCACTACCCAGGACACCATTACCCAGGACACCCCTACCCGGGACACCACTACCCGGGACACCACTACCCGGGACAGCACTGCCCAGGACACCCCTACCCGGGACACCACTACCCGGGACACCACTACCCGGGACAGCACTGCCCAGGACACCCCTACCCGGGACACCACTACCCAGGAAGACGAAATACCGGACAGTGACTCAGAGTGGATGGGTGGAGACGAACCCCCACCCCAAAGTGCCATGGACTCAGAGTGGGACGAAGAGCACGACACAACGCCACTGCTGTCACCAACACCCTCCACCATCGCAGAAACACTCACCTCGGTTGGGCACTTTAGTGATGAGGCGTCTGGTACACTCACTGGTGCGCACAACGCAGCCGTCCCGGTACAGCAGGTGGAGGTAGGAGCAGCAGAGGGGCCGGGCGGTCGGAGGGCAGCCCAGTCCAAGCGAACATCTGCCGCCCAGATGGATCCCGGGTTCCTGGAGTTACCACACCCTCACATGGATCCGATGCAACCACCGACCCGGAGACGAGCGAAGAGGGTGACGGGCGGCTTGCGGCGGCTGCAGTCGCAGGTGGAGGAGTCCAACCGCGTCCAGGAGCTGGGAGTGGTGCCGGTCATGCGTGCCACCCAAGCTGACACCGCACGGGTGGCGTCCGCGGTGGAGGCAATGGGTGCGATGGTGTCAGACATGGGGAACGGTTTGCGAGGCCTGGGGCTTTCCGTGCAGGCGGCGTCTGTGGCCCAGGAAATGGCTGCCCTCACACAGGAGGCTATGAGCCAGTGCCAGCGCCAGATGGCAGAGGCGCTCAACGCCATAGCCCAGTCTCTGCAGGCCATGGCCCAGTCTCAGCAGGCGATGGCCCAGTCTCAGCAGGCCATGGCCCAGTCTCAGCAGGCCATGGCCCAGTCTCAGCAGGCCATGGCCCAGTCTCTGCAGGCCATCGCTGAGGGCATCGGCGCCAGTGGCCATGTGCGAGCCGGCGTCGCACTGTCACAGACAGGTTTTGCCAACCCCCTGGGCTCCATGGCTGCAAACCTGCAGACCCCTGTCGATACCAGCACGGGCCTCCAGGACTGGCAGCGCCAGATGTCGGGGGGGCGTCGGATGGCCAGTCCGTTCGCATCCCCCATCCATGTAGAGGCCTGGGGGCCATCGGGCACCCCGAGGGAGGAGGAGGTGGTGTGGTCCGTCCCGGCTCCCCCTGTAGGGGAGGTCCCGGTACACCGCGACACCTCGGACTCCCCCCCTTCCGTCCCAGGTGCATCGGGTGGGCAACGGGCAGGACAGTCTGGCAGCTCGCCATCCCAGTCACCCAGGCCGCAGCCTGGCCCATCTAGGCCAGGACGCCCCAGGAAACGGCCGCCAAAGGGATCCAGTGTCAGAGGGCAGGAATCACAGGAGTCCACCTCCAGTTCTGCTGTACCGTCTGGGGAACCACGTAGACGTAGTCAAAGGGCCCGTAAGGCCAAACAATTAGACACTGAGTAAGTTGGCACGGGTGAAGGGCACAGATGAGTTTTAGGGGCTAGGGCACGTGCATGAACTCGTTTGGTTATTAAAGTCAATGTTACACCTACAGAAGCTGCCTTTGTGCTCTGTCCAAAGCGTGCGGGGGTGTCATGTACGTTGAGCGCAAGTGTGTGTGTGAGGGGTGGTCTTACCTCAGCCCCAGGTGAGTCTGCCCCCTTCCCCCTGGGCCGCCATCAACATCCCCCGGGCAGAGGACGGGACCGTGCGCTGCAGTGTCACAGCCGCATGCAGGGTTGGTCCGGGTGGATGGTGGTACTGTGGCCATGGGTCAGACATAGTCCAACTCTGTAGAGCCAGGAGCTCACCGCAGGGCCGGTTGTCATCATCCTCCATGGCCTGCAATAGACACGCGTCCACCCGCAACTGTGTGAGCCCGGCCCGTTGTGCCGCAGGTGGATCGGCAATGGTGGGGTGGGTGGGGTTGGGGAGGGGGGTGAGGGTGCTGGGTGGGTGGATGGGTGGGTGGTGTGGGTGGTCGGCTGTTGCCATGGTGTGCGGTCTGTGGCCATACTACCCGATTCCCACGCCCATCTAGTCAGTGAAGCGGGCGGCTATCAGTCTGTCCCGTGCCCGCTGGGCCAGCCGGTAACGGTGGACAGCCACCCGCCTGTGTCTACCCCGTCTGCCCTGACCATTACCCCCATCCCCCTCATCTGGGGAGGACTGCGCCTCTTCCTGCTGCTCCTCCACTCCGCCCTCCTCTGCCTGCGGCACATCGCCCCTCTGCTGGGCTATGTTGTGCAGGACGCAGCACACCACAATGATGCGGCCGACCCTATCTGACCGATACTGGAGGGCGCCCCCAGAGAGGTCCAGGCACCTGAAACGCTTCTTCAGCACGCCAAAGCACCTCTCTATCACTCCCCTTGTCGCTACATGGGCATCATTGTAGCGGTTCTCCGCCTCATTGCGTGGCCTCCGTATAGGCGTCATCAGCCACGATCGCAATGGGTAGCCCCTGTCGCCCAGCAACCAGCCCCTCAGCCAGGGATGGCGTCCCTCGTACATGCCGGGGATGGATGACCGCGATAACACGTATGAGTCGTGTACACTGCCTGGGTAACGGGCGCAGACGTGCAGGATCATCATGCGGTGGTCGCAGACCACCTGTATGTTCATCGAATAGGTCCCCTTCCTATTGGTGAACACAGCCCTGTTATCTGCAGAGAAGCCCACGGCCCGGGCATCTTGGCTGGCCCGGTCCACGGGGAAGCGGATGTAGCGGTGCGCCATGGCATATAGGGCATCTGTCACTGCCCGGATGCAACGATGCACCGATGTCTGCGATATGCCGGACAGGTCCCCACTCGGTGCCTGGAATGACCCCGTTGCATAAAAGTTCAGGGCCACCGTAACCTTGACGGACACGGGGAGAGGGTGTCCCCCGCCAGTGCCACGCGGTGACAGGTGTGCCAGCAGGTGGCAGATGTGTGCCACGGTTTCCCGCCTCATCCGGAGTCTCCTCCTGCATTCTCGGTCCGTGAGGTCCTGGTATGACTGCCGGGGCCGGTACACACGGGGCGCCCTCGGGTGCCTCCGTTGCCGTGGGGCCACGACGTCCTCCTCCCCCTCCTCGTCCTGTCGGTCAGGTGTCCCTCCAGCCTGGGCGGCTGCCGCCTGTCCCTCTGCGGCAGCCTGCGCCGCCTCTCTGGCACGCTCCTCCTCCTCCTCCTCCTCCTCCTCCTCATCCAGGGCAACATAGACATGAGAGGCTGCCGCCACGGCGGCCAACATCGCTGGATGATCGGAAAACATGACGGCCTGGTGGGGGGGAGGGGAACGACGACATGTCATCATTGCCCATATCCCCTCCTCCCCCCAGCCAGGTGGCATGGACCGCATGGGTCCAACTGTTGGAGGCTGGCACCTGGCCAGGTGGACCAACACACTTGCCCTTGCATCCCCCTCCCCGGCACGGACCCCCCCCATCCCCCTCCCCGGCACGAACCCCCCCCCATCCCCCTCCCCGGCACGGACCCCCCCCCCAAACCTCCACCCCGGCATGGACCCCCACCAACCTCCACCCCGGCACGGACCCCCCATCCCCCTCCCCGGCACGGACCCCCCCCCCCAACCTCCACCCCGGCACGGACCCCCCATCCCCCTCCCGGGCACGGACCCCCCCCCACCTCCACCCCGGCACGGAACCCCCATCCCCCTCCCCGGCACGGACCCCCCCCCCATCCCCCTCCCCGGCACGGACCCCCCCATCCCCCACCCCGGCACGGACCCCCCCCCAACCTCCACCCCGGCACGGACCCCCCATCCCCCTCCCCGGCACGGACCCCCCCAACCTCCACCCCGGCACGGACCCCCCCCAACCTCCACCCCGGCACGGACCCCCCCCCCCAACCTCCACCCCGCCACGGACCCCCCATCCCCCTCCCCGGCACGGACCCCCCCCCCAACCTCCACCCCGGCATGGACCCCACTCCAACCTCCACCCCGGCACGGACCCCCCATCCCCCTCCCCGGCACAGACCCCCCCCAACCTCCACCCCGGCACAGACCCCCCCCAACCTCCACCCCGGCACGGACCCCCCCCAACCTCCACCCCGGCACGGACCCCCCCCCAACCTCCACCCCGGCACGGACCCCCCCCAACCTCCACCCTAGCACGGACCCCCCCCAACCTCCACCCCGGCACGGACCCCCCATCCCCCTCCCCGGTACGGACCCCCCCCCAACCTCCACCCCGGCACGGACCCCCTCCCGGCACTCCCCCGGAGCCCAGCCTACTCTAACCACCACCCCCCCCCCCCCCCCCGCCGCACACAGACACACACAACCCTAGACACACCTCTCCTCACGCATTCAGACTGCGGCCACGCCATCGCCTGCCCAGAGCCAACCCCCCAGGCCGTCACTCACCTCCACGCTGGTCGGCGTGAGCCTGGAGCACCGGGTCACGCCGATGAAAAGGAGGTTTAATTTACGTCGACGTGAACGGTCATCACGTCGACGGGACTTCGGCCCATCCGGAAGGGAGAATATCAGCAGGCCGAAAATCGGCTGCCTTGCGCAGACCCGTGACATTCTCCGACGGCAGTGGCGACATTAACGCCCCGCCGACTTTTCTCCCTTCGGAGATTTCGGCAACCGGCGGGGGCGGGATTCACGGCGGCCAACGGCCATTCTCCGACCCTCTGGGGGGTCGGAGAATGACGCCCCAGGTTTTCCAAAAATATCACTGTATATCACTGTCAGGGTCCGGGAAAGAGAAAGCAAAAAGAGGTCCAAAGTCACTTTGTTTCACTCTGTCAGAATACAGGCAGTAGCTTATGGTGAAAAGACAAAAATCGTGAGGTGTTAAAATGAGGCTGGAAGATTTGCTGAGCTTGAGCAAGGAGGAGATGTCGTCAGGAAAACTCACGCCATGAACAGCAGTTCTAGAATTAATAGTCTAATAGGGTGGAAAAGAAAAGATCAGAAGTAAACCATCAGGAGCTAAGAATTATTTTGGACTGATTCTGGGAGAATTGATGTCTACTTAAAGAACAGTTTGATGCACTAGGTTCTGTTTTGTAATTTAAACTATAAGTTGCCTTCTAAAATAGTGTTTACTTATTAATGCTTTTAGTATGTTTGTTACAGTAAATGTCTTAAATGTAATCTTGCATGACATTCGTTCAGACATTAACTGGAAGTTCAAATTTCTTTGTTAAAGTTATCAGTCTCTACATTGATCATAACAATGGCAAGATGCAGAATAAACCATTCTGAACTGCCACAGTAATATGCCTTGTCCTGAACCTCAGAAGTCCTAGAGGTGTATAGAATGTGCAAAAAGGAACTTAAAATGCTAATTAGGAGAGCAAAAAGGGACATGAAACGATACTGGCAGGCAAAATAAATGAAAACCCTAAATTGTTTCACAAGTACATTAAGCATCAGGACGACAGTGGTAATTTGTGTGCGGAGTCGGAGAACGCAGGTAGGGTCCTAAATGGATACTTTGTGTCTGTGTCCAATAGTGAAAGGCAGGCGTGGGTATAGGAATCAGGGAAAAGGACTATGATAAAATTAAAGAAATTAACATAGAGAGGAGGTGCTGAGTGGTCTGGCAGGCTTAAAAGTAGATAATCTTTAGGCCAGGATGAAATGTATCCCAGGCTGTTGAGTGAGGCAAGGGAGGAAATAGCAGGGATGCTGGCAATAATCTTCAATTCCTCTTTGGCCACAGGAAAGGTGCTGGAGGACTGCAAGATAGCCAATGTGGTACCATTGAGAGAGGTACTTCCTGTGGTGACTATGAGGTGAACAGTCGCACATGCGGTGTCTCCTGCCTGGGGATTTGGTTTCTTGGCCCTTTCTACCCAGTGGGTGATTTTTGGGAAGAAATTGGTGCAGTATGAGAAGATAAGATCCCCTCTTGTGAGTGGTGTCTGGTGAATACAATACAAGACAAAAGTTGGGCAAGAGTTCCTCATTGGATTCAGAAGGTCCTTGTGTTCCGGGAGGGGAAAAAATGGCAGAGATCTCTGTGGCGTCGATACGCCCTCAGTGGGCGACCGAGATGTTGGTGGACTTCTTCACAAGTGAATTTAAGAAGAAGCGCCAGGCAGTTTGTGAGGATCTGGTGAAGGTGATGGAGGGGGCTGTGCCACCTACGTGGGCATCCTTGGACAGGATACATCAGTGGGTGGAGGTACAGTGGGTGGTGATCAAGAAAGTGGAGGAGGTGCTCACTGACCATAGAGATTGGGTTGTCTCTTTGGAGGCAGAGATGGCGTCGTTAGCGGAGGGCGTTAAAGGCCAAGGTCAATGATCTGGAGATTCACTCCAGACAGCAGGATTTAAGAATTGTTGCGCTGTCGAAAAGTCTTGAAGGTATAATCGCTATAGATTACATCTCTAAGGTGTTTGGAAAGTTGATGGGGGAGGGGATCTTTTCAACTCGCCCCGAGTTGGACCAGGCCCATCGATCGTTGGGTAGAAGCCCAGATCAGAGGTGCCACCACGGTAATCATAGTCCGGTTCTATCGGTACCTGGACAAGGAGCGGGCGAAGGACCATCGAGATGGTGGATGGGAGAACCATGCCATCAGAATATACCAGGACATTGAGGAGAGCTGGCAAGAAGGCATGCAGCATTTAATAAGACAAAGGCTGTGCCCTATAAGAGCAATGTATGATCTGGGATGGTGTACGCAGCTCTCCTTCAGGTCACCTACAAGGACAGAGTCTATTATTTTGATGCGCCAGAGGGAGCGAATGACTTTGTTAATAGACACAGATTGGTGGGGAACTGAAGTGCTTGAGGACTCGGTTTTTGCTGTTTGGTTATTGGTAAGTTCTTCTATATCAGGGACAGTGTTGTTATGGGGCTTCTTGGTGGGGGTGAAATTGGGAGTTGTTTGTTGTATTGTTGGAGCTGTTTGGAGGATGGGATTTGGGTGTAGTTCTCTTTTTTTCTTCCTATAATGTTTGGTATCAAAGTTGGGTATGGGTAAGGGGGCTGATTGCTAATTCAATGTTTGAAAGACTTTGACATTCACCCTGGGGGGCGGGGGGTCACCCTGTTAGCAGTATGGCTAGTTAACGGGAGTGGAGGCTTGGAGATAGCTACAACTGCTTTCCTTTCCTGGGGAGGGGGATATTCTTTTGTTCGTCATGGGAAAGAGCTTAGATTTTTTTGTTTTTGTTGGATTGGGGTGGGAGAGGGGGGGGGGGGGTTCTGGTTCTCAATTATTTTTTCCAATTAAGGGGCAATTTTAGCATGGTCATTCAACATACCCTGCACATCGTTTGGGCTTGTGGGGGTGAAGCCCACGCAGACATTGGAGAGAGTGCGCAAACTCCACACAGACAGAGACCCAGGGCTGGGATCGAACCCGGGTCCTCAGCGCCATAGGCAGCAGTGCTAATCATTGTGCCACCATGCCGCCCTTGAGTTGTTTGCGTGGTGTCCACTGGGAGGGGGAGGAGGTTTGCGGGGGGTGGGGGGGCTAGTTTGCTGACAGTAATGGTTCCTTTGCTTTTGAATTGGCTTGATGGGTTGATGGCGGACATCTTGGGTGGGCCTGAAGCTGCCGCAGGTTGGGGCCCTGCCGGATTGCCTCACGGGGGCTGGTCAGAGGCGCTCTGTCCAGTTGGTTACATGGAATATGAGGGGGTTAAATGGCCCAGTTAAAAAGTCCCAGGTGTTTGGCCAGCTGAAACGTTTAAAAGCTGATGTGTTTTCTTTAACAGGATACCCATCTGAGGTTCCGAGATCAAACAGGGCTGTGGAAATGATTCTCTGTCCTGCGGGGTTTTGCCGGCCACACTGGTGCAGGCATCAATTTCCTTGATTCTGAAAAAGGACAAGGATCCCACAAAGTATGTGTCGTACCAGCCTATTTGTCAGTTAAATGCTGATGCTAAGTTGTTGCTTTAGGTGTTGGCAACCTGTTTGGAGCCCTGCCTGCCGGGGATGAAGCAGACAGGATTTCTTTAGGGCCAGTAGTTTTCAGCCAACATTAGAAGATTGTTGAATCTGGTGTTGTCACCCACCTCAGTGCCTGTGCCAGAGGTAATTATTTCAATGGATGCGGAAAAAGGTTTGACGGAGTTGAGTGGGGTACCTCTTCGAGATTTGGGACGGTTTGGCTATGGGGCAAAATTTATATTTTGGATTAGGCTTTTGTGTAGGGCCCCCACTCCAAGTGTCAGGGGTACAAGGGGCGTCATTCTCCGACCCCCCGCCGGGTCGGAGAATCGCCAGGGGCTGCCGTGAATCCCGCCCCTGCCGGTTGCCGAAGTCTCCGGTACCGGATATTCGGCGGGGGCGGGAACCGGGCCGCGCCGGTTGGCGGGCCCCCCCGCTGGATTCTCCGGCCCGGATGGGCCGAAGTCCCGCCGATAAATTGCCTGTCCCACCGGCGTGGATTAAACCACCTTTTGAACGCCGGGACAAGGCGGCGTGGGCGGGCTCCGGGGTCCTGGGGGGGGCACGGGGCGATCTGACCCCGGGGGGTGCCCCCACGGTGGCCTGGCCCGCGATCGGGGCCCACCGATCCGCGGGCGGGCCTGTGCCGTGGGGGCACTCTTTCCCTACCGCCTCCGCCACGGTCTCCACCATGGCAGAGGCGGAAGAGACACCCTCCACTGCGCATGCGCGGGAAACTGTCAGCGGCCGCTGACGCTCCCGCGCATGCGCTGCCCCGATATGTCATTTCCGCGCCAGCTGGCGGGGCAACAAAGGCCGTTTCCGCCAGCTGGCGGGGCGGAAATCCCTCCGGCGTCGGCCTAGCCCCTCAATGTTGGGGCTCGGCCCCCAAAGATGCGGAGCATTCCGCACCTTTGGGGCGGCGCGATGCCCGTCTGATTGGCGCCGTTTTGGGGAGAATTTCGCCCAAGGAGTGCCCATTACCTCTGTTGTTTATTGCCTTAGCGATTGAGCCACGAACAATTGCATTGAGATTGTCTACAAGTTGGAGGGGAATAGAGTGTGGAGGGCGGGAACATAGGGGGCTGGATTCTCAAAAAATGGGGTTATGTCCCTAGTTTCCTGGAAAAAAAAAATATATATATTCACTTACCTGCAGGGGGCTAGCAGCGACCCGTTGTGAAGCTCACAGCTTTGGCTGTGGATACGGGCCCCCGCACTTCCGGTTCCGAGTCCGCGCATGTGCCAGCGGCCGCGCCGAGCGACATGGTGGACTCGGATCGCGGGGCGACATTCTCCGACCCCCTGCCGGGTCGGAGAATGGCCGGGGGCTGGCGTGAATCCCGCCCCCGCCGGTTGCCGAAGTCTCCGGCACCGGATATTCGGCGAGGGCGGGAATCGCGCCGCGCCGGTTGGCGGGCCCCCCCGCTGGATTCTCCGGCCTGGATGGGCCGAAGTCCCGCCAATAAATTGCCTGTCCCGCCGGCGTAAATTAAATCACCTACCTTACCGGCGGGACAAGGCGGCGTGGGCGGGCTCCGGGGTCCTGGGGGGGCACGGGGCGATCTGACCCCGGGGGATGCCACCACGGTGGCCTGGCCCGCGATCGGGGCCCACCGATCCCTCCACTGCGCATGCGTGGGAAACTGTCAGCGGCCACTGACGTTCCCGCGCATGCGCCGCCCGGAGGTGTCATTTCCGCACCAGCTTGCGGGGCAACAAAGGCCGTTTCCGCCAGCTGGCGGGGCGGAAATTCTTCCGCCGTCGGCCTAGCCCCTCAATGTTGGGGCTCAGCCCCCAAAGATGCGGAGCATTCCGCACCTTTGGGGCGACGCGATGCCCGTCTGATTGGCGCCATTTTGGGCGCCAGTCGGCGGACATCACGCCGTTTCCGGAGATTTTCGCCCGCGGTCCTTCACCAAGAAAGAAGGTCCCGTCCCCCCCCGATCGACCCCACACCCCTCCATCGGACCGGCCCGATCGTTGCCCCGACCACCCATAAGGCCCCCCCCCACAGTGCTGGATCCCCCCCGCCCCCCCACCAGGGTAGTCGTGGACTGAGTCCGCAGCCGCCGCACAAGAGTCCCGACCGGCCACACGTGGTTAGAACCACGCTGTCAGTAAATCGGCCGGTCGAGAGCGGAGTATTGCTGGGAGGGCTTCTGCCAATGGCACCGCAGCCGCGCGGCGTGTTTGACGGCTCGGAGAATCGCCGGAGCGCCGGCGGTCGTGATCCGGTCGGGAACGGCGATTCTCCGCCCCCGTGCCAAATGCGATTTTGGCGCAGGGCTGCGGAGAATCCCGCCCAGGGTGTCCTTATTTGTGGATGATTTATTGTTGTATGTTATGGACCCGCTCTCCAATGTGGGGGACATAATGGAGGTGCTCAGGGAGGCTACCGTTTCATTTGGCCAGGACTAGTTTCCAGTTCTTGATAATTTGGGTGGCCCATGATTGGGCCTCGCTCCATAAATTTAACTTGGCCAGTCTGGTGGATGGGGTGATTTGAAGAGGTGCGATGCCCTTCCTCTGGCCTCGGCGGGAAGACGACAGACAGTGAAGATGAACATTCTCCCAAGACTTTTGTTTCTGTTCTGGTATCTCCCAGTATTTCTTTCTAAGGCTTTCTTTAGTAGGGTCAATAAGTTAATGTCGACATTTGTTTGGGTAGGTAAGACCCCTGCGTTTGGAGGGGATTTCTACAAAGCAATAGGCAATCAGGGGGGGTGGGGTTGGCACAACCTAATCTGCTGTGTTATTACTGGGCAGCAAACATTGAGAAGGTGCGAGGGTGGTTTAAGGATCCGGACTCTATATGGGGAGGATGGAGGAGGCTTTTTTGCATAGTATTGAATCTGAGGGGCCTTGTTACTGCTCCATTCCCGTTCTCTCTGGTAATTTTTTCAGCGAGCCCAGTGGTAATAGTCTCTTTGAGGATTTGGAATCAACTCAGGTAGCTACTTAAATTAAGCTCTATGTGCCTGTTGGTGCTGATTTGCAGGAACCATTGATTTGTGCCATCTGGTTTAGATTCAACGTTCAGTTCATGGGAGAGGGAGGGATTGGAGAGGTTTAGCGGCATGTTTCTGGAGGGTAGGTGTGCTGATCTAATTTAAAATTTGGAAAAGCGCCATCTCCCGAGAGGGATTGTCTTCATATACTTTCAAGTGCTCGATTTTGTACCTAAGGCGCTTCCTTCATTTCCCCTGATACCAGCGCCCTTGGTTACAGATAGGGTCCAGTCCTTGGATAGCCTAGGGGAGGGAAGGATCTCAGACATTTATGGATAGTTGTTGGCGACAGAGCAGAGATCACTGGAAGAAGTAAAGTGGAAGTAGGAGGACGAGCTGGGTTTGGTCTTCGAGGCGGGGGTGTGGAGCGAAGCACTTCATAGGGTCAACATCTCCTTGTGTGCAAGGTTAAGTCTGATACAGTTCAAGGTGGTGTACAGAGCGCACCTGAGCAGGGCGCATATGAGTGGGTTCTTCTCGGAGGTGGAGGACAGGTGTGAACGGTGCTCTCAGGGACCGGCGAATCACACACACATGTTTTCGTCCGGCCCCAGCTTGTTAGTTTCTAGGTCCCCTTTTTGAACCCGATGTCGGGGTTTCTGGGTGTTAAACTGGAGCTGTACCCAATGGTGGCCATTTTGGAGTGTCGGACTCGCCAGTGCTGCAGATGTCTTAGCCTTCGCTTCGCTAATATCCCGGAGGCACATCTTGCGTCTTGGAGGTCTCCGGTGCTGCCTATGGCTTCGGCTTGGTTAGGGGACCTGATGGAATTTCTGTACCTTGAGAAGATCAAGTATGCGACGAGGGGATTGATGGATGGATTTTACTCGAGGTGGCAGCTGTTCTTGCATTTTTTAGGGAGCTGGTTACTGTCAGCTGTTGAGGGGGGAGGGGTTGGTCAGTCAATTAGGGTCTTCTTTGTCAGGGGGGGCGGAAACATGGTTGGGTTGAGGGGGTAGTTTTGGTTTAAAACAGGGTTCGTTTGGGTTGTGTTGTGTTGGGATTATTTTTGTAATATTAAGAATTTTGTTTGAATAAAAAAAATTCTTTTTTCAAAAGAGAGGAGGAAAGAATAAATCAGAAACTATAGGCCAGTCAGTCTAACCCCAGTGGTGGGGAAGCTATTGAAAGCAATTTTGAGAGACAGAATTAATCAACATTTGGAGAGGCAGGGATTAATCAAGAACATTCAGCATGGTTTTGTTAAAGGGAGATCATGTCAGACCAACTTGATTGAATTTTTCGAAGAGGTGACCAGGTGTGTAGATGAGGGCAATGCATTTGATAAGGCCCTACATGGGAGACAGATAGTGAAGGCAAGAGCCCATGGGATCCAAGGAAATTTGGCAAATTGGATCCAGAATTGGCTGAGTGGCAGGAAGCAAAGGGTGATGGTTGAGGGGTATTTTTCTGAATGGAATGTCCAGTGTGGTCCCACGGTGATCAGTGTTGGAGCCCTTGTTGTTTGTGGTTTATATAGATGATTTCAACATGAACGTAGGAGGATTGATTAGTAATTGTGCAAGGTGATGCAAAAATTGATGGGGTGGTAAATAGGAGGCTTGGCTTCGATTTCAAACTCTGGGTCACAACCCGCAGGTAGATGATTGATGAGGGGAGGGCGGTGGATGTTGTTTACATAGACTTCAGTAAAGCCTTTGACAAGGTGCCTCATGGCAGTCTGGTACAAAAGGTGAAGTCACATGGGATCAGAGGTGAGGTGGTAAGATGGATACAAAGCTGGCTCGGTCACAGAAGGCAAAGGATAGCAGTAGAAGGGTGTTTTTCTGAATGGAAGGTTGTGACGAGTGGTGTTCCACAGGGATCGGTGCTTGGGCCTCTGTTGTTTGTGGTGTACAGAAGCGATTTGGAGGAAAATGTGGCCGGTCTGATTAGTAAGTTCGCGGGTGACACCAAGGTTGGTGGAGTGGCAGATAGTGTTGAGGATTGTCAGAAGATACAGCAGGACATAGATAGGTTGGAGACTTGGACAGAGAAATGGCAAATGGAGGTTAATCCGGACAAATGTGAGGTAATGCATTTTGGTAGGTCTAACATAGAGGGGAAATATACCGTAAATGGTAAAACACTTGGGAATATAGAAAATCAGAGAGATATGGGTGTGCAGGTCCACAGATCTTTGAAGGTGGCAACACCAGTGGACAAGGTAATCAAGAAAGCGTACGGAATTCTTGCCTTCATTGGACTGGACATAGAGTATCAAAACTGGCAAGTCATACTACAGTTGTATAGAACTTTGATAAAGTCGCACTTGGAATATTGCGCACAATTCTGGTTGCCGTACTACCAGAAGGATATGGATGCTTTGGAAAGGGTGCAGAGGAGGTTTACCAGAATGTTGCCTGGTCTGGAGGGTGTTAGCTATGTAGAGAAGCTGAATAGACTCGGACTGTTTTCATTAGGGATCAGTTCTGGGTCCTCTGCTGTTTGTGATTTTCATTGATGACTTGGATGAGGGAGTTGAAGGGTGGGTCAGTAAATTTGCAGACGATACGAAGATTGGTTGAGTTGTGGATAGTGAAGAGGGCTGTTGTCGGCTACAAAGAGACATAGATAGGATGCAGAGCTGGGCTGAGAAGTGGCAGATGGAGTTTAACCCTGAAAAGTGTGAGGTTGTCCATTTTGGAAGCACAAATATGAATGCGGAATACAGGGTTAACGGTAGAGTTCTTGGCAATGTGGAGGAGCAGAGAGATCTTGGGGTCTATGTTCATACATCTTTGAAAGTTGCCACTCAAGTGGATAGAGCTGTGAAGAAGGCCTATGGTGTGCTCGCGTTCATTAACAGAGGGATTGAATTTAAGAGCTGTGAGGTGATGATGCAGCTGTACAAAACCTTGGTAAGGCCACATTTGGAGTACTGTGTACAGTTCTGGTCGCCTCATGTTAGGAAGGATGTGGAAGCTTTGGAAAAGGTGCAAAGGAGATTTCCCAAGATGTTGCCTGGAATGGAGAGTAGGCCTTACGAGGAAAGGTTGAGGGTGCTAGGCCTTTTCTCATTAGAACGGAGAAGGATGAGGGGCGACTTGATAGAGGTTTATAAGATGATCAGGGGAATAGATAGAATAGACAGTCAGAGACTTTTTCCCTAGGTGGAGCAAACCATTACAAGGGGCCATAAATTTAAGGTGAATGGTGGAAGATATAGGGGGGATGTCAGAGGTAGGTTCTTTACCCAGAGAGTAGTGGGGGCATGGAATGAACTGCCTGTGGAAGTAGTTGAGTTGGAAACATTAGGGACCTTCAAGCAGCTATTGGATAGGTACATGGATTACGGTAGAATGATATAGTGTAGATTAATTTGTTCTTAAGGGCAGCACGGTAGCATTGTGGATAGCACAATTGCTTCACAGCTCCAGGGTCCCAGGTTCGATTCCGGCTCAGGTCACTGTCTGTGCGGAGTCTGCACATCCTCCCCGTGTGTGCATGGGTTTCCTCCGGGTGCTCCGGTTTCCTCCCACAGTCCAAAGATGTGCAGGTTAGGTGGATTGGCCATGATAAATTGCCCTTAGTGTCCAAAATTGCCCTTAGTGTTGGGTTGGGTTACTGGGTTATGGGGATAGGGTGGAGGTGTTGACCTTGGGTAGGGTGCTCTTTCCAAGAGCCAGTGCAGACTCGATGGGCCGAATGGCCTCCTTCTGCACTGTAAATTCTATGATAATCTGTGATTAATTTAGGACAAAGGTTCGGCACAACATCGTGGGCCAAAGGGCCTGTTCTGTGCTGTATTTTTCAATGTTCTATTAGAAAGATGGAGGTTGAGGGGTGACCTGATGGAGGTCTACAAGATTATGAGGGGCATTGATAGAGTGGATGGGCAGGCACTCTTTCCCAGGGTGGAGGGGTCAGTCACCAGGCAACATAGGTTTAAGGTCCGTGGGGCAAAGTTTAGAGGAGATGTGTGAGGCAGGTTTTTTACGCAGAGGGTGATGAGTGCCTGGAATGCATTGCCAAGGGAGGTTGTGGAAGTAGATACATTGACGGCATTTAAAAAGCACCTTGGCAAACACATGGATAGGATGAGCATAGAGGGATACGGCACAAGGAAGTGCTGACGGTTTTGGCAAAGGTTGGTATCATGTCCAGTACAGGCTTGGAGGGCTGAAGGGCCTGTTCCTGTGCTGAATTGTTCTTTGTTCTTTGTTTGTTGAAATGTAACATTGAATGACAAAGCAAGTGAGATCGTGAGGACCCAGTAGGGTCACCTGTCACATTAAAGGTAAGCAAAACTGGTGGGTCGTGAAGTTCGGGTGGCGTGGGCCACGAGGTTTGGGCGGTGTGGGTCACGAAGAACGGCCAGCTTCGGTCACGCAGGTTGGCTGGCATAGATCCTGAAGGATGGCAGGTCAGTTAAAATGGGCCCCGGGAAAAAAAGGTTGGACAAACACTGGATTACAGAAGGATATAGATGAGCTGGTCATATGGGCTGATCAGTGGCAAATAGAATTCAATCCTGATAAGGGTGAGGTGATGCACTTAGGCAGGACAACAACGGCAAGAGAACACATGATAATATTAATAAGCTTTTATGGTCACAAGTATGAATTTACTGTGAAAAGCCCCTAGTCGCCACATTCTGGCGCCTGTTCAGGTAAGCTGGTACGGGAATTGAACCCACGCTGCTGGCCTTGTTCTGCATCACAAACCAGCTGTGTATCCCACTGAGCTAAACCAGCCCTTATTTGTCAGGATGCTGGGAAGCACCAAGGATCACAGGGACCTTGATGTGCATGTACATTGGTCCCATGAGGTAGAGGGGCAGGTAGATACAAGGGTTAAGAAGGCATATAGTATACTTGCCTTTATTAGCTGAGACATAGAGTTTACGAGCAGAGAGGCTATCCTGGCGCTGTATAAAACATTGGTTAGGCCGCAGTTAGAGTATTGTGTGCAGTTCTGGAATTCACATTATGGGAGGGATGTGATAGCACAGGAAAGGGTGCAGAGGAGATTTGCCAGGATGTTGCCTGGGCGGGAGAGTTTTGGCTTTGAAGAGAGAGTGCATAAGCCAGGGTTATTTTCCTTGGAACAGAGGAGACTGAAGGGGAACATGATTGAGATGTATAAAATTATGACGGTCATAATTAGAGTAGATAGGAAGAAACATTTCCCCTTGGTGGAGGGATTAATGACCAGTGGGGTAAGGATAAGGAGGCTTGGAGGGGACATGAGGAAATCTTTTTCACCCAGAGGATGGTGGGAGTCTGGAACTCACTGCCTGAAAGGGTGGTGGAGGCAGAGACCCTCATAATATTGAAGAATTATTTGGCTGTACACTTGTGATCCCAGGGCATACAAGGCTATGGGCCAGGTGCTGGAAAATGGGATTAGAATACGTAGGTGGTTGTTTTTGACCGGCACAGATGCGATGGGCCGAAGGGTCTTTTCTGTGCTGTAGACTTCTCTGACTCTCTGTGATATTTCCATCTCTCAGAACAGCCATTCTTTGGGTCTCTCTCAATGGGAGCACCAACACTGTAATGTTACATCCAGATTTTTGCTGTTAAGTTCTACCTACTTAAAACCCATTTCCCAAAACAGCTTTAGTGATGGCAGGAAAGGGAAACTTTAACACATTAGTCAGGCATGGAATGATAATGGCTGGATTCAGCGGTTCTTCTTTTCCCAGAGAATAGTTGGCTTGTGGAACCGCTTGCTGGCCCCAATGCTGAATGCTGCATTCTTTCCTCCAAGAGCTGGCTGGGGAGAAGATAAATGTCTTTAAGAGGTGGGTGTCATGCAGCCTAAGTCCAGGTCAAGGTGATATCCTGGACTAGCTTCAATCACTTAATGGGGTCTGATGAAAAATTTCCAGATTTCTTTCCCCCTCTTAATTGGCCTGTGTTTTCAATCTCTTTCTCCTCTCCTAAGTGATTACATGGTTCTGTGTGGACTGTAATTACTGTGTAGTAATTGTAAGACATGATGATTGTGTGGGACATGTTAGTTGCAGTTGCTCTTTTTCTGCCTCAGATTTTTGTGTGTTCATATGTAAAACAGACCCTACAAATTGTGGTAGTATGCATTAGGGGTCATGTGGGACTGTGAAGCCGTGATGTCATTGGCTGACAGATCCCGGGTCCTGGTTGGCTGTTGACCTCTAGCTCCGCCCTGAAGGCGGAGTATAAGAACCAGGAGTTCTCCCCCCGCAGGCCAGTCTGTTACTGAACTGCGGGGAACAAGTCACGCTTAATAAAGCCTCATCGACTTCATCTCGATTCGTCTCTCGTGAGTCTTTGTGCGCTACAATTTATTAAGCGTGCTTAAAGGACTATGGAGCTCAGGATCATCCCGGAATGACTGAGGATCAGCCCCCACGCAGTGAACTCAGCAGCAGTTTTTAAATACTGGCAGACTTGTTTCGAAGCATACCTCCGAACGGCCCCCGGCCGGGTCACAGAAGACCAGAAACTACAGGTCCTGCACTCGAGGGTAAGCCCGGAAATTTTCCCTCTCATCGAAGACGCAGAGGATTTCCAGACGGCGTTCGCAGCACTAAAGAGCATCTATGTTCGCCCAGTGAACCAGATCTACGCACGCTACCAACTCGCAATGAGACGGCAAAGTCCCGGAGAATCGCTAGACGAATTCTACGCCGCGCTGCTAATTTTGGGACGGGCCTGCAGCTGCCCGCCGGTAAACGCGATTGAACACACGGACATGTTAATTTGCGATGCTTTTGTGGCAGGTATGAACTCTCCCCAAATCCGCCAAAGACTTTTAGAAAAAGAGTCGCTAGGACTCTCAGAGGCACGGGCCCTTGCAGCCTCCCTAGATGTGGCCGCGCGAAACGCCCGCGCGTACGGCCCCGACCGCGCGGCAGCCCCTTGGGCTCCGTGGACCCCCGTCGCGACAAACCCCCCCCCCACCCCACAGGCTTGCGCGGTTCAGACGCCAAGTCGTCCCGGGGGGGCCCGCTGCTATTTCTGCGGCCAGGCGAAACACCCCCGGCAGCGCTGCCCGGCCCGCGCAGCGATTTGCAACAGCTGCGGGAAAAAGGGTCATTTCGCGGCTGTGTGCCGGTCCCGGGATGTCGCCACTGTCCCAGGAGAGGAAGGATTCCTGCGCGTTTCTAACGCTCCCCAGCGCCCCATGTACGACCCACAGGCGCAGCCCTTTTGGGTCCCGGCCACCGCTGTCCCCGGAGAACAAGGAGTCCTGCGCGTTTCAAACGCTCCCCAACCCCCCCAGCGCCCCATGTGCGACCCGCAGGCGCCGCCACTTTGGGTCCCGGCCACAACGAGGGGAGGAGGGGCGCCACCATCTTGGGACACCCCAGCCCTGTGCGACGCATGGGGGCGGCCATTTTGTCCACCCCCGCCGCCATCTTGTGACCCCCCAGCCATGTGCGATGCATGGGGGCGGCCATTTTGTTCACCCCCGCCGCCATCTTGGACGGCAACAATGGACCCCAGCATCGACGGCTCAACGGGGATCGAGGAAGACGCTGAAGCACTACGACCACGTCTGGCCTCAATGACGCTGGACCAAGCACGGCCCCGGACGCTCCAGACGACGACAACAACGGTGCTGATCAACGGGCACGAGACACCATGCCTGGTCGACTCCGGGAGCACAGAAAGCTTCATCCACCCCGACACGGTAAGACGCTGTTTTTTGACCATCCGTCCCAGTGCGCAAACGATTTCCCTAACTGCAGGATCCCACTCCGTACAGATCAAAGGCTTCTGCATAGTGACCCTAACGGTGCAAGGGAGGGAGTTTAAAAACTACAGGCTCTACGTCCTTCCCCAACTCTGCGCGCCCACATTACTGGGATTAGGCTTCCAGTGCAACCTGCAGAGCCTAACTTTCAAATTCGGCGGCCCAATACCCCCACTCACTATCTGCGGCCTCGCAGCCCTCAAGGTTGAGCCCCCATCCTTGTTTGCAAACCTCACCC
The DNA here is from genome assembly GCF_047496885.1 of Scyliorhinus torazame. Taxonomy (NCBI): domain Eukaryota; kingdom Metazoa; phylum Chordata; class Chondrichthyes; order Carcharhiniformes; family Scyliorhinidae; genus Scyliorhinus; species Scyliorhinus torazame. The sequence continues at coordinate 261,828,952 of NC_092707.1, forward strand.
CGGATTGCAAACCCGTCGCCACTAGGAGCAGACGGTACAGCGCCCAGGACCGGACATTCATTCGGTCCGAAGTCCAGCGGCTACTGAAGGAAGGCATAATCCAGGCCAGCAATAGTCCCTGGAGAGCACAGGTGGTAGTAGTAAAGACAGGGGAGAAGCAAAGGATGGTCACAGACTATAGCCAGACCATCAACAGGTACACACAGCTAGATGCGTACCCTCTCCCCCGCATATCCGACATGGTCAATCGGATTGCCCAATATAAGGTCTTCTCCACTGTGGACCTCAAGTCCGCCTACCATCAGCTCCCCATCCGCCCAAGTGACCGCAAGTACACAGCCTTCGAGGCAGACGGGCGATTATACCACTTCCTAACGGTCCCATTTGGCGTCACAAACGGGGTCTCGGTCTTCCAACGAGAGATGGACCGAATGGTTGATCAACACGGGTTGCAGGTCACGTTCCCGTATCTCGACAATGTAACCATCTGCGGCCACGACCAGCAGGACCACGACGCCAACCTCCAAAAATTCCTCCAGACCGCTAAAGCCTTGAACCTCACATACAACGAGGACAAGTGCGTTTTTAGCACAAACCGGCTAGCCATCTTGGGATATGTAGTGCGCAATGGGATAATAGGCCCCGACCCCGAACATATGCGCCCCCTCATGGAATTTCCCCTCCCTCACTGCTAAAAAGCCCTAAAACGCTGCCTGGGGTTCTTTTCATATTACGCCCAGTGGGTCCCCCAGTACGCAGACAAGGCCCACCCCCTAATACAGACCACGACCTTCCCTCTGTCGACAGAGGCTTGCCAGGCCTTCAGCCGCATCAAAGTGGATATCGCAAAGGCCACGATGCGCGCCATCGACGAGTCCCTCCCCTTCCAGGTCGAGAGCGACGCCTCCGAAGTAGCTCTAGCGGCCACCCTTAACCAAGCGGGCAGACCCGTGGCCTTTTTCTCCCGAACCCTCCACGCCTCAGAAATCCGCCACTCCTCAGTGGAAAAGGAAGCCCAAGCCATAGTGGAAGCTGTGCGACATTGGAGGCATTACCTGGCCGGCAGGAGATTCACTCTCCTCACTGACCAACGGTCAGTAGCTTTCATGTTCGATAATGCACAGCGGGGCAAAATTAAAAATGACAAGATCTTAAGGTGGAGGATCGAACTCTCCACCTTCAACTATGAGATCTTGTACCGTCCCGGAAAGCTGAATGAGCCGTCCGATGCCCTATCCCGCGGCACATGTGCCAATGCACAAATTAACCGTCTCCAAACCCTCCACGAGGACCTCTGCCACCCGGGGATCACTCGGTTCTACCATTTTATAAAGTCCCGCAACCTCCCCTACTCCGTGGAGGAGGTCTGTACAGTCACAAGGAACTGCCACATCTGCGCAGAGTGCAAACCGCATTTTTTCAGGCCGGATAGTGCGCACCTGTTCAAGGCCTCCCGTCCCTTTGAACGCCTCAGTCTGGATTTCAAAGGGCCCCTCCCCTCCACCGACCGCAACACGTACTTCCTGAACGTGGTGGACGAGTACTCCCATTTCCCCTTCGCCATCCCCTGCCCTGACATGACAGCGGCCACAGTCATTAAAGCCCTTAACACCATATTCACACTGTTCGGTTGCCCCGCATACGTCCATAGCGACAGGGGGTCCTCCTTCATGAGTGACGAGCTGCGCCAGTTCCTGCTCAGCAAGGGTATAGCCTCGAGCAGGACGACCAGCTACAACCCCTGGGGGAACGGGCAAGTAGAGAGGGAGAACGGCACGGTCTGGAAGACCGTCCTACTGGCCCTACGGTCCAGGGATCTCCCAGTTTCACGGTGGCAGGAGGTCCTCCCGGACGCCCTCCACTCCATCCGGTCGCAACTGTGTACCACTACTAACCAAACGCCTCATGAGCGCCTCCTTGTCTTCCCCAGGAAGTCCTCCTCTGGAACGTCGCTGCCGACCTGGCTGGCGGCCCCAGGACCCATCTTGCTCCGGAAACATGTGCGGGCGCACAAGTCGGACCCGTTGGTCGAGAGGGTTCACCTCCTCCACGCGAACCCGCAGTACGCCTACGTGGAGTACCCCGACGGCCGACAGGACACGGTCTCCCTGCGAGATCTGGCGCCCGCCGGCAACACGCACCCCCCCCCCCCCGACACCAATCACCCCCTCCCTGCCACCGGCGCACCCCACAGCCCCCTTCCCGGGAGGATCGGTCCTCCTCCCAGGTCCGACCAGAAGTGAAGCTGAAGCAGAAACCGTAAAGCTCCCGGAGGCGACAACACTGGAACAAGCACCACCACCACCAGGGCTGAGGCGATCGACAAGGAAGACCAGACCGCCCGACCGACTTGTGGCATCAGTGTAACACTAGAATGTTGTGGACTTTAACGAGAATTTTTTTCTTTTCCCCTTTTTCCCTCTTACGAATACTGTAAATAGTTCCAAAAAAAAAAAACCCTGTACATACAGTGATGACATGCAAAAGTTTTTCCTCCCAGGACCAGCCTTGTAAACCTCTACCACCATGCGAAGCACCACCCCGCCGGGTTCATTTTTAACAAGGGGTGAATGTGGTAGTATGCATTAGGGGTCATGTGGGACTGTGAAGCCGTGATGTCATTGGCTGACAGATCCCGGGTCCTGGTTGGCTGCTGACCTCTAGCTCCGCCCTGAAGGCGGAGTATAAGAACCAGGAGTTCTCCCCCGCAGGCCAGTCTGTTACTGAACTGCGGGGAACAAGTCACGCTTAATAAAGCCTCATCGACTTCATCTCTATTCGTTTCTCGTGAGTCTTTGTGCGCTGCACAAATGAAAGTGCGTTTACTCATTGGAGCAGTTAATTGATAAATGTGACTATTTAATTGTGTTTACTTGTACTCTGCATTGTATGATACCAGTAAAAATGACGTGGGCTTTCATTTATCCTGTACTTCCTAGAACTTGATGCTTCTCAACATTATCCTGCCAATTGTGTTTGGTAAATATAAGTTGGGTGTGACAAATCTTCAATTCTTTCAAGCCATACTGCTTGAGAGCCTGACCTCTGTACTGTCGGTTGCAGAGGCTGTGAATGATTGATGAATGTTTTATATTGTACCAGTGCTGTTAATCACCAGTTCCAAACCTTCGATAAAGGTACTTAAAACAACAAAGCTCTACTTTCTGGCAAAGTTTCCTTTTAAAACAAATGAATGTTTTTTTTACAAACATTACTCAAATAAATGATAAATCCCAGGGGGAGCGAGCAATTGATGTTTCATTATTCTGGACTATGACAAAGATGTTGTGATTTTAAGAGATGGCAAGCATTGTAAAAAAATTACAAACTTATTTTTTAAGTTTAACTCAGTTTAATGAAGCATCAGCGTGGAGTAAGTGAATCGCAGAGAGGTAAAACAAGCCCTAATGTTACAGTACCAGCTTCCAGAAAGCAGCTGTGGCCAATGGGTGGAGTCTTGGACAGGGAGGCGGGGTCAGAATGGGGGTGGAGTCAGAACAGTCACAGAGCCTGGTGGGAGGGTCAAAGCCGGACTAAGGGGCAGAGTCAGAACAGGAGCAGAGTCAGAACAGAAGGAGGGTGCACAGAGGGACAGTTGGACTTGGGGTGTGGGAGGCAGTCGGATTGTAAGGTTGTGGGGGGAGTTGGATCTGAGGGTGGGGGGGGAAGTCGGATTGGAAGGCGGGAAGTGGGGGACAGTCGGATCAGGAAGTTGGGGTGGGGGACGTCAGACCAGGAGACGGTGGCGTGGGGGGGGGGGGAGGGGGGAGTAGGACCAGGAAGTGGGAGGATGGGGGGTGTCGTGCTGAGAGTGGGGGGCTGTGGGACAAGGGTGCAGCGGGGTGGGGAGTTGGACCAGGTGGAGATGTTGGGTTGAAGTCGGATCTGGAGGTGGTTAAAGTGTCCATTGTTGAGCTGAGGGGGTGCTTCGTTGGTGGGGGGAGGTTGCACTGTGAGGGCTCCCCTCAGGGATTGTGGACATGCGTGTTCTGTGCTGGGCTCGGTCTGGGTGTTTAAAATTGTTACTCTGGAGTCAGAAGTACTTTTTTTCCTTATAAGTCCCTCAGAGTGACTATGAGGATAAAACTGGCAGAATGATCTGTTACCCATTTAATTTAAAAAAAAAAAAAAATTTTACTGACATTTTCCAATTTTTGCTGAATAACAATTTTGCAAACAATGCATCTGACAGTTACATGTTGTACAGTTTCTTATTTACATACGTTCTCCCCGTCCACGCCTCCACCCTCACCCCCACAACCTTGGACATCGCCTCGAAGAAGGCTGTCCAGAACTCGACAAGTCTGGGGCAGGTCCAGAACACTTTGCGTGGTTGGCCGGGTCTCCCTGGCACCGTTCACATTTATCCTCCACCTCTGGGAAGAACCTGTTCATTTGGGTTCTGGTCAGGTGCGCCCTGTGCACCACTTTGAACTGCATGAAGCTGAGCCTTGCACAGGAGGAGGTGGAGTTGGCCCTTTTCAGTGCTTCACTCCAGCGTCCCCAACCCACTTCCGTCCCCAGTGCGTCTCCCATTTTCGTCTGGCTTGGTCTGGTGGTAGTGTTGCCCTATCCAGCAACAGTCCATTTATGTTCCCACATTTCCCCCCCTCCTTACTGTTTATTAGTTTGTCTAGTAGTATGTCTCTTGGGGACCTGGGGTATCTCCTTGCGGAGAAAATGTTTAATTTGGTGGTGCGTGAGTTCCTGTCCTGTCGGTAGTTCCAGGTCTTCCGTCAGTTTGCTCAGTGTTGCTAGTCTATCCCTGATGTAAAGGTTTTTGACCGTTAGCATTCCCCCGTCCTGTTTCCATTTTTTAAAGGCGGCGTCGTGCAAGGCTGGAGGGAATTTGTGGTTTGCGCAGTTGGGGGCCATGGGGTACATCTCGGTTAGGCCGAAATGTTGCCTCATTTGATTCTACGTCTTCAATGTGGCTACCAGCACTGGATGGGAGCACTGCCGTGGCGAAGGCTGGGAGGGTTGTTCCCTTGCAGGAGGGCTTCTCGTTCCTCACCCATTCCATGGTGGGTTCACGTATCCAACCCCTCACCATCTCTGCCGTAGCTGCCCAGTGGTAGTATTGGAGATTCGGCAGGGCCAGACCGCCCATATTGTTCCTCCTTTGAGTGTCGATTTAGCGATCCTTGGGTTCTTATCCCACCACACAAACACCATGATCTTTTTGTCTATATTAAGGAAAAAAGCCTTGGGGGTGAAGATCTGTATGGATCTGAACAGGAAGAGGAACCTCGGCAGTAGGTTCATTTTGATCGTCTGCACTCTCTCCGCCAGGGAGAGCGGGAGGCATCCCATCTCTGTAGGTCCTTTTTAACTTCTTCCGCCAGACTGGTCAGATTCCGCTTGTGGATCCGTGTCCAGTCGTGGGCGATCTGGATCCCCAGATAGCGGAATTTGTTTTGGGCTAGTTTGAATGGTAGTCAGAGATCATACATCATAGAATTTACAGTGCAGAAGGAGGCCATTCGGCCCATCGAGTTTACATCGGCCCATGGAAAGATCACCCTACCTACTCCACCCTATCCCCGTAACCCAGTAACACCACCTAACCTTTTTGGATACCAAGGGCAATTTAGCATGGCCAATCCACCTAGCCTGCACATCTTTTTGGACTGGGGGGAGGAAACCGGAGCACCCGGAGAAAACCCACATAGACACTGGGAGAACATGCAGACTCCACACAGGCAGTGACCCAAGCGAGGAATCGAACCTGGACCTGGGACCCTGGAGCTGTGAAGCAACTGTGCTAACCACTGTGACCGCGCCACTCTCCATCTCTGTCTCTCCCCCATTAGGGTTCACCGGGAATGCCTCGCTCTTGCCCAGGTTGGGTTTGTAGCCCAAGAATGCTCCAAACTCTTCCAGGAGCAGCATGATTGCTTTCAGGCCGTTCTGTGGGTCCAAGACGTAGAGGAGCAGGTCATCCTCATGGAGTCAAACTCTGTGCTCTCTGCCTCCTCTTTGATGCCCTTCCAGCTTTTCACCTTTCACAGAGCGACTTAAGGGGTTCCATTGCCAGGGGGAACAGGAGCGGGGACAGCGGGCATCCCTGCCTGGTGCTTCTGTGCAGCTGGAAGTAATCAGAACTGGTGGTGTTGGTCCGAACACTCACCTTGGGGGTGTTGTACAGGAGTTTCACCCATGAGGTGAACCCTGTCCCTAGCCCAAATTGCTCCAGTACCTCAAAGAACTATTTCCACTCGACTCTGTCGAAGGCCTTTTCTGCGTCCAGGGAGATGATCACCTCCGGTGTTCGCTCCCCAAATGAGGTCATTATTACATTCAGCAGCCGCCTGATGTTCGCACTTAGCTACCAACCCTTGACAAAGCCCATCTGGTCCTCTGAAAGCACCTCCAGTACGCAGTTCTCCAGTCTCTTGGCCAGAACCTTCGCAAGTGTCTTCGCGTCTATGTTGAGCAGCGAAATGGGTCTCTATGATCCACATTCCATCGGGTTTTTGTCTTTTTTGGGTATCAGCGATATCATGGCCTGTGTTAGCGTAGGAGCGCTAGCGGGTCTGTGAACTTGACCCGAAGGTGTGGGGCCAGGGCTGGTGCGAATACTTTATAGACGTCCGCTGGGAACCCGTCGGGACCCGGCGCCTTTACCGCCTGCATGGAGCTGATGCTCTCCCAGACCTATTGGTGCTGCCAGCTCCCCCCCCCCCCCCCCCCCCGCCTATTGTCCCCCACAACTGGCGTGACCAGTCCGTCAAGGAACCGTTTATCCCCGCGCCCCCGTCGGGGGGCTCGAAGGTGTGCAGCCCTGATGCGACCATCAATTCACACGAGATGGAGATTTGAAGTGAACAGTGGTTTTAATCAACTAGAACTGTGCCTGCCTGCGACTACTCGGTACTGAGTGCCGCCTACAGGCTGCAGCTCTATATACCTCCCCCGAGAGGGCAGAGCCACTGGCAGAGCCCACAAGGGCATCAACATAATACAATACAATGTAATGCAATTACAATGGTGAATGGTAGCAGTAATACATTCACCACATTCACCCCCTGTTAAAATTGAAGTCCAGCGGGGGTGAAGTGGGCTCACATATCGAGTCTGTCCGGCGCCTTGATCGTTCGCTGCGATCGCCTGAGCTCTGGTTTCGCTGCGGGCACGGGTGTTGAACTCGCCGTTGCGGGCACCGGTGTTGGGCTCGTTGACTCTGGGAGCGTCTCTTCTGGGGCTTCATCACTGTAGGTTAGCGATGGAGTGAGGGGGGGTGCAGGCCATGTAGGGGCGGGGGCGGTGTTCGGTGGGTAGGTGATGGTCGCAGGGGAACCGACGGGTGCCAGATCCCGGAGGGAGACTGTATCTTGTCGGCCGTCGTGGTGTGCCATGTAAGCATACTGGGGGTTGGTGTGAAGGAGCTGGACCCTCTCGACCAGGGGGTTGGACATATGGCTCCTCACGTGCTTTCGGGTCCCTGGTTGTCAGCCGGGACGGAAGCGAGACCCCGGAGGTGGATTTCCTGGGGAAAACAAATAGGCAGTCATGAGGGGTCTCGTTTGTGGCTGTGCAGAGGAGCGACCTAATGGAGTGGAGCGCGTCGGGGAGGACCTCCCGTCAGCGGGAAACTGGGAGACTACTAGACCGTAGGGCCAGGAGGACGGCCTTCCATACCGTCGCATTCTCCCCCTCCACCTGTCCGTTTCCCCGGGGGTTGTAACTGGTAGTCCTGCTCGAGGCAATGCCCTTACCGAGCAGGTACTGACGCAGTTCGTCGCTCATAAACAAGGAGCCCCGGTCACCGTGGACGTAAGTGGGGAAACCGAACAGGGTGAAGATGCTATGTAGGGCCTTAATGACAGTGGCCGCGGTCATGTCGGGGCATGGGATGGCAAAGGGGAAACGGGAATACTCGTCAACGACGTTAAGAAAATACGCGTTGCGGTCAGTGGAGGTGAGAGGCCCTTCGAAATCGACGCTGAGGCACTCAAAGGGGCGGGAGACCTTCACGGGGTGGGCCTTGTATGGCCAATAGAAGTGCGGCTTGCACTCCACGCAGACTTGGTAGTCCCTGGTCATGGCCCTGACCTCCTCGGTGGAGTAGGGCAGGTTGCGGGCCTTGATGAAGTGGAAAAGCCGGGTGACCCCCGGGTGACAGAGGTCATTGTGGATGGCCCGGAGTCGGCCATCTTGTGTGCCAGGGGACAGGGCATCTGGGGGCTCGTTGAGCTTCCCGGGACGCTACACAATATCGTAATTATAGGTGGAGAGTTCGAACCTCCACCTCAAGATTTTATCATTCTTGATCTCGCCCATGCGATCGAGCTATGGAGATTATCTGAACTCCTTTTCTATTTTGCAAACACCTTCAGAAATTCATTTCTGAAAACTACTTTAGCCTTTTGCGGAATGTGCTTAATCATAATGTAGAATAACATAGGACCGCAGAATGAACTATCGATGTTGTCATGTAAGCATCATTACTTCCACAACTTTCTTTACACTTCAATAATAAATGGATCCTCTCTTCTTCTCCAACAAGCAGCGGAAACTTAAATATCGCTAAAAAGAGACATGTTGCCGAAGCTTTTCATCTTGCACTCATCAGGATAAACACAAGAAAGTCAAATTTCAAATGGTCACACCAATTTATACTACAGGAGAAAAGGGTGCTGATTGGTTGGCAAGTCGACTTTGATTGGCTGAGGCTTTGCCCTGGACAAAGCAACGGAGCACTGTAGGTTCCCCAAGGTCCCAGTATTCAAAAATGCTCAAAAGCATGAGCATATTCCTTTTGTTTTCAAAGAATGGGTCCATGAAGTAGAAAGCTTCTTTGTCCGTAAGTGTAAAAACAATATCATTAGACAACGGTACTTCCACTTAATTGAGAAGAATGTTGGAAATTGGCAGCATGGTGGAACAATGGGCCAAAACCTCCTGGTTCCCCAGCTTTGTCTTTGGGGGATACCTCAATGGTGCGCTGAGGAATCCCCCCATCAGGGTTATCGACTGGAATGTCAGGGGTCTTAATAGCTCGGTGAAAAGATCCAGAGTCTTCGCCCACTTAACAAGTCTTAAAGCCGACATAATCTTCCTGCAGGGGCACACCTAAGGGAGAAGGACTGACTGCAGGTAAGAAAGGGCTGGGTGGGACAGACGTACCATTCATGCTACTGGACGAGGGCTAGGGGAGTAGCCATACTGATCAGTAAGAAGATGAGGTTTACAGCGCCAAAGACGGTTATGGACCCAGGGGGACGGTATGTCATGGTCAGCAGTGTCCTGGACGGGCCACCGGTAGTTCTGATAAACATGAAAATCTCCCAACTGGGACGACACAGAATTCATAAAGAAGACCATGGCGGAAATCCCCGATGTTGACACACACCAACTGATCATGGTGGGTGACTTCAACTGTGTACAGGACCCTCTGACGGACCGATTAAACCCCAGACGGGAAAAAAGACAGGCATGGCTAAGGAACTGGGAGCATTCATGGAACAGATGGGGGCAGTGGACCCATGGCGGTTTCTACACCCCGACGAGAGGGAATTCTTGTTCTTTTCACTGGTGCACAAAGCATATTCAAGGATAGACTTCTTTGTAGTGGGGAAATCGCTGCTTCTAGGAATAACAAAGTGGAATACTCGGCGATAGTCATCTCCACCACACTCCTCCACATTAACGTGGATGTGAGGTTGGAGATGGGCCGTGCCCAGCGCCCCACATGGAGGTTGGACACGGACTTCCTGGCCAACAAGGCCTTCTGCCTGAAAACATCACAGGCCATAGGTGAATACATTGCTAATAGCCAGAACTGGGAAGTCTCACCTTCCACGTTCTGGGAGGTACTGAAGGCTGTGATTAGGGGAGAGATTATAGCCTATAAGGCTCGCAGAGATAGGGAAGAGAGGGAGGCCAGGCAGCAACTCAGCGACTCCATTCGGGAGATCGACAGAAAATACTCCGAGGCCCCGACCGTAGGGCTTCTAGCGGAGAGGAAAAAGCTACAAATGGTCTTTAACCTGCTTTTCATCAGGAAAGCATAGTTTCATAGAATTTACAGTGCAGAAGGAGGCCATTCTGCCCATCGAGTCTGCACCGGCTCTTGGAAAGAGCACCCCACCCAAGGTCGACACCTCCACCCTATCCCCATAACCCAGTAACCCCACCAACACTAAGGGCAATTTTGGACACTAAGGGCAATTTATCATGGCCAATCCACCTAACCTGCACATCTTTGGACTGTGGGAGGAAACCGGAGCACCCGGAGGAAACCCACGCACACACGGGGAGGATGTGCACAGACAGTGACCCAAGCCGGAATCGAACCTGGGACCCTGGAGCTGTGAAGCAATTGTGCTATCCACAATGCTACTGTGCTGCCCAAAGCAGTCCACCAACTCCGCCAGACACTTGTATAAGCACGTAGAAAAGGCTGGCCACCTACTGGCTCATCAGCTGAGAAAGCAGGCAGCCACGAGGGAAATAGCCCAGGTGAAGAATAGCAGAGACAGACTGGTAACCGAGCAAAAAATGGTCAACCGAGAGTTCAAGACTTTCTACCGAGGGCTTGTGGTGAATGTATTACTGCTACCATTCACCATTGTAATTGCATTACATTGTATTGTATTATGTTGATGCCCTTGTGGGCCCCGCCTGTGGCTCTGCCCCCTCGGGGGAGGTATATAGAGCTGCAGCCTGTAGGCGGCACTCAGTACAGAGCAGTCGCAGGCAGGCACAGTTCTAGCTGATTAAAACCACTGTTCACTTCAACTCTCCGTCTCGTGTGAATTGATGGTCGCATCAATTTAATCAGTTACAATATCGCTATGGAAGCAGCCCTCCAACCTGATCGACTGGAACTCGACCCATAGGCAGCTGAAGCCAAAGGAATTTTTTCGCACTGGCTCCGCTGTTTTGAGGCCTACCTTGCCGCCTCCTCGCCCACTGTCACCGAGGAACAGAAACTGAGTCTCCTCCACGCCCGAGTGAGCCACAGAATCTCCGTGCAGATCGAGGAAGCGACCACGTACGCAGACGCGGTCGCGATCCTGAAAAGGCAGTACGTGAGGCTGGTGAACGAAGTGTTCGCGCGGCACCTCCTCACCACTCGCGTCAACGCCCCGGGGAATCGCTGGAGGAATACCTATGCGATCTGAAGGTACTCGCTCGAAACTGCAACTACAAGGACGTCCCGGCCTCGCAGCATATGGAACTCGCCATCCGGGACACCTATGTGGCTGGAGGTCCAACTACGTCAGACAGCACTTGCTCGAAAAGGGCGCCCTCGACCTAGAAGAGACGGTAAAACTATTCACCTCCTTAGAAGTAGCGTTTCAGAGCCTCAATGCTTTCCCCTCCGACCACGTGATCTCCTCGTGGACACCTGACCAGAGGGTGTCCCAGGCCTGTGCCGCGCAGCTGCCCGCCCAACCTGGGGCGCTGCCCTGCTATTTCTGCGGTCAGAACCAGCAACTCCAGCAGCGCTGCCCGGCTCGGAAGGCAACCTGTAGTGACTGCGGCAAGAAAGGACTTTGCCAAAGTCTGCCTGGCCAGATCCAAAGCTCCTAAATCACAGGCCAGAATTTCAGACTCACAGGCACTCAGTCCCCGTAGTGTGGCTGCATGCCTGCCGGTACCGCCACTTTCGGACGTGTCATCAGCCTTGTGCTGTCCGTGGGGGCAGCCATCTTTAACCCTACCCGACACGTGCGACTCATGGAGGCCGCCATCTCCACGCCGCCTGACATGTGCGACCAACGGGGGCCACCATCTTGGCCGCCATCTTCAACGCCGCCCGACACGTGCGACCGACGGGGGCCGCCATCTTGGGACTGCCGCACCACCTCCGACCACGCCGGCTACCCGCAGCTCAGCGCTGTCACCCTCGGCCAGTCACGGCCCAAGCACCTCAGGAACTCGATGATGGCCATCCGGGTCAATGGGCACGAAACGGCCTGCCTGTTTGACTCTGGGAACATGGAGAGCTTCATACATCCAGACACGGTAAGGCGCTGTTCTCTCCAAATTTCCCCCGCATTCCAAACAATATCCCTCACTTCCGGATCACATTCAGTGCAGATCCGGGGGTGCTGTGTCGCGAACCTCGCGATACATGGCGGCGAGTACGCCAATTTTAAACTATATGTACTCCCCGACCTCGGCGCTCCACTCCTGTTAGGGTCACATGGATTGAGTGAAGCCATTTGTCCAAAATGTTTGTGTTTTTGTGGCTGCCCAGATGTGGGTATTTCCGAGAACTCATTCAGCATATACCAATAATCCCACATTAATCATCTTAAACAGCAGGAAAAAAAGGACGATGTACAGTGAATGTTTGGAAATTCTTTTGTCAGTGGTTAGTAAACAATAATATGATACAAATTACATTGACACTAAACTTTTGGCTTCAAACATATTTTGATTCATATTTATTTCATTAGCCTGATAATCATTATTAGTGTCACAAGTAGGCTTACATTAACACTGCAATGAAGTTACTGTGAAAATCCCCTAGTCGCCACACTATAGCGCCTGTTCGGGTACACAGAGGGAGAATTCAGAATGTCCAATTCACCTAACATGCACATCTTTTGGGATTTGTGGGAGGAAACCGGAGCATCCTGAGGAAACCCACGCAGACATGGAGAGAACGTGCAGACTCCGCATAGACAGTGACCGAATCAAACCCGGGTCCTTGGCACTGTGAAACAACAGTGCTAACCACTGTGCTACCGTGCTGTCCCCGTTTGGTCATACAGAACTTGACTATTGCTGAAAGAAACATTTTGTCAAAGCTTTTAATCTTGCATTCATCAGAACATTCACAAGAATACCAATATCAGGGGAAACAACAACTTTATTAGGTATGAGAAGAGAGTGGTGATTGGTTGGCAAGTGGACTTTGATTGGTAGAGGTATTGCCATGGAGATGTACCAGTTAATACATGTACATGTTAACTGCCAAGCATTGTTTGAAAATTTAAACCAGCAGCTTGGCCCTGATTGGTCAAGGCATTGTTCTGAAGAATGAACGTCATTTATTTTGTTTAGCTGAAACAGGCGTGATGTGTGTACATGTTCCTTCTGTCTGCAAAGGACAGGGTCCTGTGTATTAATAATATCCTTACACAGTCCAAAGACGTGCAGGTTAGGTGGATTGGCCATGCTAAATTGCCCTTAGTGTCCAAAAAGGTTAGGAGGGGTTATTGGGTTAGGGGGAGAGGGTGGAAGTGAGGGCTTGGGTGAGTCGGTGCAGACTCAATGGCCGAATGGCCTCCTTCTGCACTGTGTATGTTATGTTAGCTTCCAGTATACTCAAATGCATCACATTGCGAGCCTGACTGACAATTTTACGTTGGTTGTCAGCAAAATTTTTAGCACACTGAGGAATATTTAGCAAATTTTGTCCAATTGCAGAATCACATCAAATGTGGCCATTATGTTTTATAAGGATGGGCTGGCTGGGTACAGTCTGTACCTTGCCCATACAATGGCTGGGACATGATGTTGCATATATAATGCCAGTCTTTGGGACATATGGCCTACATAAATAGCATCATATTGGAACTCAGTTAATATGCCATATTATTCATTAGTGTGATAGACCTAATGGCTGGGACTCTCCGTCGGCGGAATTGCGAAACGTAATTGGGCAGAGAATCGGTCATGAAGCCAAAATCGTGGCAGGCACCGGGTGCACGTAAGAATGCCATGCTCCAGAGTCTCGACAGCGGTGTCACTGCGTTCTACTCCGCACATACGGTAAACGCCATTCACATATTGTTAATGGACCTGACCCGGTATTCTCTGGGGCCTCTGAGATGCTCCGCCACCACCGGGAAGAATTACCAACAGCGAGTTTCACTTGTGGCCGATGACCGAGAGAGGAAGTAGGACATTCAGGAAGTAGGCTGTCAGCCCGCTGGCAGGGTTGGCTGGGGGGTCGCCTGCCAGGCCCTGGGGGGTGGGGGGGTGCGGTGACAGGGGGTGGTGACCAGGGGATGGGCCCTAGGGTCGGGGTGACCACAGCATCCATCTTGCTGCGCACCCTACTGACCGCCCACCGTATCCCGTGGTTGTGCAGAGTGCCACCGGCTGTAAAGATGCACCCACATAACCGGCACAGAAACAAGCGCCCTTCATTAACAATATCCAAAAGTTTCTGTGAACTCGCCCCTCTTTTCGTAAAACAGTCTGACAGTTGATAGCTCCTGTCGACCCATTTAATTTTTGTTATTTCCCCTCTGTCCAACATCTGCTTCAAACTTGCGATGTCTATCTGTAACCTCTTTTCATTGACACTTTTTGTAGAGTGCACATTTTCCCACAGGGATTTATTGTCAATGTGACAGTCAATAGGTATATTACCCAAATCCCCTAATCCCAAAATTTCTGTCAATATCATACTTATATAAAAGGCCATATCCACCGCCTCTACAAGGCTAAATGTCTCAGCAGCCAAATTGCTTTTTAACCACTCTCCTTATTTTCTTTGTTTCCCACACAAGCAGGCAACATTTACCATTGTTCCCCAAAAGGAAAATTATAAAACCTCCTGCGCTTGAAACCCCATCACATAAATTTGCGTAGGACGCATCACTATAAACTATCAGTTTCAAGTGCTTAAGGTCACCTAAAATCGGGAACTTCAAAACACACTCCTGCATTTTTAGTTTGGCCAACGCTTTATTTGCTCTTATTATGTCTTCCACTTTGGGATCATTCATTTTTGAACTCAACTCTAAGACATCAAAACTCACGTCTGGTCTAGTCTGTCTACCTAACCAGTTCAGTTGCCCAATTAAACTTCGCAGTTGCTCTTTTTCTATCTTTGAAACCATTGCATCTTTTTGTGAAACTCAGCCACGACTAATTGCTATTGGGGTGATGCTTTCCAAATAAGATTGCTGACGTAAAGTTGTCCCTAATTTAGTCTGTCCAATTTCCAGTCCAATATATTTAAATGCACTGGAAGCCTGACTTCCAACCCTGAATTCTTTCCTCAAACCAGAGATTACAATAGCTTCAAAATCACTAGTCCCACCCTACAAAAAATCATCGACATGCATCATAAAATGCCAGAAAGATTTCCTTTATAGTGCCAGTAAAACATTGCAGGATCTGCTTTCAACTGGCAACAGCCTAACTTTAACAAAACTGACCTTACCGAAAAATACCAGACTCTAGATGCATCATTTAATCCATATACACATTTGTTCAACTTCCAGAGTACCCCTTCTGTGTTAACTGCTTCTTTAGGAGGACGGAGAAAAATGTCTCTCTGGAGCTGATGCCCCTGCAAAAAGGCAGCTTTTATATCTATAGATTTGCATTCCCATGCCTTTGTGGCTAATAGAGCCAAGAAGATCTTTAAAATAACCTTTCCTGCTGTAGGTGAATCTACCCTTAAATCCTGATCTTCTAAATTTTCTTCAAATCCCCTTGCCACAAGCTTGGCCTTTGCCTTATAAGTTCCATCCGGAAGAACCTTTTCCGTGCAAATCCATCTGTGGGATAGAGTTCTTTGTCCCCTATCCGGTACTTCCGTGTATACCCCAAATTCACTCCAACTATGCAATTCTTGCTGTTTAGCTTCTTTAATAACTTTTTCATCTAATTTATTTGAAGCCACCAAAATCTCACGTGGATGTGGGCTTCTATGCCTATTAGTATTCGTAGTCTTACTCATGTTCCGAGATCTTGACAAACTACGTCCCCTCTCCCGCCTGGTCTCTCGTTCTGCACTGCTAGATCTTTCCCTTCTGCTGTGGGATGTCCTTTCAATAGTTCTCGACCTTTTCCTGCGGACCTGTTCACTATCCGATGTACTATCTGAACTGGCACTGTGTTTCTGTGCCCTCCATTTTTGAACTTTGTTTTCCCAATCCATTGTCTTGATTCCCTCCCCTGAATGCTGTATATTCAACCAATGTTTATACTTTCCAGTGGCCTTCCCTGCTCTACTAATAACAGTTGCATCCTTCCATTGACTAGACCCTTCAGGCAAGTATGTCACTTTTGTACCAACCTTTGGCAGTTGCCCATTCGAAAAAATGGCCTGTTTTAATTCACCAGAAGTGTTGTGTTCCTCCACAGAAACCCTGTCTATATCAGTTAATTGGTCCTCATAGTTCTGTAACACATGCGTTCCTCGTCATGTCTGGTTCCTCATCATGTCTGTCTGTCTGCTCTGTCTAAACTTGAAAATTTGTCATCTGTACCCATTATCCTTGATGAATGGACCCTAACAGTTTGATTACCATGTTGCAAAATAATTGTTTTGCCATCTATGCCTATGATCTTCCCTGGGCCTTTCCATTCATTAGAATTGTCTCTCTTATAGTATACCATGCCTCCTTGCTGAAAAACGGCATCTGATGGCCGTATGTTATGTCTTAAAGCTCTGCGAATTATTTCAGAGACTTCTGCTTCCAAAAAAGCTTTTCTACTGCTATGTAATGCATTTAAATGTTCAGCAAAACCAGAGCTAATTGTGGTACCCTCCCAAGCTGGGGGCTGGTCATCCAAAATGGACGGAATTTTAGGATTTCTACCAAACACTAATTGATAAGGACTATAGCCCCCAACCATCTGCAATGAATTCTTTGCATGTACTGCCTATGCTAAAGCTGAATTTAGCCTGCAATTTGGTCGATCTGCCAAAAGTTTCCGAAGCATGTCATCGATGACAGCATGATTTCTTTCACAGACACCATTACTAAATGGGCTTTCTGCAGCCGTATTCATAACTCTGATATTCATGTTTTCACACATATCCCTAAACTCACCATTAGCAAATTCTCCCCCATTGTCCGTAAGGAATTTTGCCGGTGGACCCATTCCTGTCCCTATCCATTTTTCCACGATTTGATCCAGAATTACCCTCTTTTCTTTACTTCGTACAATCGTTGATTGACTAAATCTGGTTGCTAAATCTACAAAATGCAAAATAAATATATTATTTGCTTTATCCCAGATCTTAAGGTCCATGGCCACAATGTCGTTAAAATCCCTGGCCGAAGGTAGGGTTACTATCGGTCGTGCTGGTGTCCTTCTGTACTTCCTACAAACTTCACAGCGGTCACTAACCTGTTCTATCAGTTTAGTATAGTCATCATCCCTTACCCCTGCATCCTTTAATAAATTTTTCAGCCTCCGAGGAGACGGATGTGCAAATTGCCTATGCAGTTTTAATACCACAAGCTTTTATCAGCTAAAGTCCCATTTTCAACTGCCATTAACACATCCTTAACCACTCTACTTGAAAAATTATTTGTCAGTAATGGAATACAATAGTGTCCCGACTGTGTAAATTGTAAGTCCACCGTCTTTCCAAAAACTGTTGCCTTATCCTGTTCCATATCCAGTTTCATGTGTGCTTTCTTCATCGACGGTCTGCTCAGAAGCAAAGGTATCTCACTTGATACAACATCCGTGCTAATGAAATGATTCACTCCGGCAATATTGCAAGGGATCACCACTCTTTTCAGCGACTTCAGAGTATTATCATCCCCAAACCTGAAACTTGTGGAACTTTCAAATTCCTTAACCTTGTTACGATTTTCAGCATTCAAAGAGTCCAGGTAACATTTTAACCAGTCAATTCCACACATAGTAGATGTGCAGCCACTGTCCAATACAGCACAGTTGAAGGATTCTGTAAGCAACACCCTAATTACCGGCATAAAACTGCTTGTCAATAGGACAATGCCTTCTTTCTGGTCACTATCTTTTTCCTCTTCTGACTCTTCCGTGTCATGTTTTGCTTCAAACACTCTTATCATAATGAGTTGGACAGTTGAAAGCATAATGGTATTGAGAGTCACATCGAAAACATTGATTTATCATGCCCCGTGCATTTCTGGGGTTCATCTTCCTATTGTAGGGTCTAACTGGGTTTCTGTCTTCATAATTTCCTTGTCTCGGTCTCCGTCTAGTCTTGACCCCTGTTCGTAGCCGTACGATTTTGCCATCCTGTTACTAGTGTATCTTCCATATTCTGCCTTATTGAAGGCTGACCTATTTGGGTCATCAGAGCCATCGGAATCGAATGTTTCCCCAGAAACTTTTGTAAAGCTTTTGTCATCTGTTCGAATAAGGTTTCCTTATCAGTAAACTGAACTCCTGTCAAAATCAGGAGCCTATCCATGTTGCTCACTCTAGCACAGTCAAGTAATTTAAAGGCCAACACAGACTGTGGAAATTCCAGATTGTGTTTCTGCAGCCTTTTATATAGCCTGCCATATTCCATTATGTAGTCTTCCATGGAAATATCCTCCATTTTCCGGAACTTATCAAAATCCGACCATGCTTCATACGCACTTAACAAGTCATCTTTCTTATAAATCTTATCCATATAATGTAATAAAGTCTCCAGACCTTCTTCTGAGTCTAACTCTTCCAATTCCAGCTCAGAAAGCACTTTGTTTCGGATTTTACTGCCATATGGTAGAGAAAGAGACAATGTCATACCTTGTTTTCTCTTTCCCAAAGCAGTTACTTTAGTCCACATAACTACTGCATTTCTCCATTGGTTGTACGATTCCCTTTCAGAAAATAAGGGAGGATAGTCATATCCAGCCATCTTTATCCTCGGTTCAGCCATATATCCCTTTTTTTTCCTTTTCTCACTCACTCCTTGGTTTGATCTGGAAAAGTTGTATCTTTCAACCCTTCACATTTACACAGCAACCACCCTCTGCTACCAATTGTTAACCGTTTTAGTTGCTGTGATATGAAGAGTCTAAAGTTCTTGTTCCTTTTCACTGAACACCATTTATTTCACTTCCACAGCCTCTCCACAAAACTCTTAACACACCACCTGCCAGAGGCCACCTGAAGCCCCTTTACATATCAGTGTCAATTAATGGATACTTAACATAAATGAGACAACTAATTGCAATGTCTCTTAACCCATTACTTAACAAGCCACGTTCCCACAGCCCTGGGGGATGCACTGAGGCTGTACGAGCTGGAGCTGCTCGAGGGGGACCCCGCAACAGTGGAGCCTGCCCCAGAGGAACAACAGCCAGCGGGTAAGGATGGAGAACCGGCCGCCCAACAGGCCGAGGAACAGGTGATGGAAAGGAGGTGCCGCATGAGGCCTCGAGTGCACCAGCAGTGCCTGTCATTCGAGGACCCGCTGGACCGGACATGCCGTTGAAGATTCCGACTGAGCAGTGGGACGGTCTGACATACCTGTCAGATCATAGCACACCTGGCACTGTGGAGTATGGGGGAGAATACCCGCTCCTGGTGGCCGCCAAGGTGAGTTGCCCTGAAGTTTCACCGGATGGTTACTTCACCTGATGAAGGAGCAGCGCTTCGAAATCTTGTGATTTCAAATAAACCTGTTGGACTCTAACCTGGTGTTGTGAGACTTCTTACTGTGACTTAATATACTTTTTTGAGGAAGTAACCAGGAGGGTTGATGAGGGTAGTCAGTGGATGTTGTCTATATGGAGTTCAGTAAGGCATTTGCTAAGGTACCACATGGCAGACTGGACAGAAAGGTGAGATCTCATAGGAAACAGGGGAACATGGCAGGTTGGATCCAAAATTGGCTTAGTGACAGTAAAGAAAGGGTAATAGGGTCGATGGATGCTTTTGCGAATGGAAAACGGTTTCCAGTGGTGTTCCACAGGACTCATTGTTGGAGCTCTTGCAGTTTGTTGTATATGTTAACGATTTAGACTTAAATATGGGTGGCATGATTGGAAAATTTGCAGATGAGGTAATGCATTTGGGAGAGCAAACAAAGCAAGGGAATGCTCAATAAATGGGAAGGTGTTGAGAGCGGTTGAGGAAGTGAGAGACCTTGGAGTGCATGTCCACAAATCCTTGAAGGTAACAGGACAGGTGGACAAGATAGTTAACAGCATTTGGAATGCTTTCTTTTATTAGGTAAGGTATTGAATACAAAAGCGGCCATCTGGTCGGCGGCCATCTTCTCGACCCGACACGTGCGACCGATGGCAGCGGCCATTTTACGAGTCCGACTCGGCTGACGACTCCGACTACCCGCGACTGGGTGCGATCACCCTCGATCAGACTAGACCAAAACACCTGCAGAACTCCATGATGCAAAAGGGGTGTAATGATGGAACGGTACAAAATGCTGGTTAGGCAACAGTTGGAATTTGGGGCTCGATTCAACTAAATGGAAACAAAGTCCCATAGCGAGCATGTTTAGCCGTGTGTTAGCACCGAGAAACACATGGCTATTCAATGTGATTCATGTTGTGTAAGGGGCCTCAGCGGAGAACGCGCAGCCGAGGCCGCACATAGTCCCATTTTGTACACTGGGGAGCTTCGCTCGCCGGAACCCCTCAGTGTAGTGAGAAATCGGGAAGCCATTTAAAAATGACATCCCAATCTCCTCTCTGAGACCGCAGACCCCCCCCGCCCCCAACACCCACACAGAGCACCCATGGCCTGATCGCGCGTATGCAAAAATGCCAGCTTGACAGTGACAACCTGGCAGTGCACATGCCAGCTGGCAATACCACCTGGGAACCTTGGCAGTGCCAGTCTGACACCCAGGTGGCACTGCCAGGGTGCCCAAGTGAAACCAGCAATGCCAGAGCACCACGATTCCTAAAGGGCATGCTGCTGGGAGCTTGTGATCCCTCTGAGACCCCCACGAGTGCCGTTCATCTGGTCCCCATTTGTGGGGATCAGTGCTGAACAGCGTTCGTCTGAGGTCTCCAAGGCAAAGGGGATGAATCCCAAAGCGTCAGGTACCTCGGAAATCTGCACATCAGAGTGAGACTAACTGTATCATTCTAAATATGCAGATTTGCCAAAGAGTGATTCCACCCACAATGGGCGGGATTTACATCGCAATATCTCGTGAAATTGCGTTGGATCTCGCGAGGTGTCGCGTGCCAGGTAGATTCCGGGAGCGGGTTCTCCTGGTTTTTATCGGCTCTCTTCACCACGGTGAGCTGCTTTTCAGGCGCAGCATGGCTGTTGGATCACGCCCATTATGTACAGCTCTGGTAACCACATTACAGGAAGGACATAATTGCTCTGGAGAGAGTGCAGAGGAGATTTTCAAGAATGTTGCCAGGGCTTGAAAATTGTAGCTATGAGGAGAGATTGGATAGGCTGGGGCTGTTTTCCTTAGAACAGAGGAGGCTAAGGGGTGATCTAATTGAGGGGCACAAAATTATGACAGGCCTAGACAGGGGAGACAAGAAAGACCTGTTTCCCCTAGCCTAGGGGTCAACTACCAGAGGGCATAGATTTAAAGTGATTGGTAGAAGGATTAGAGGGGACATGAGGAAAATCTTTTTCACCCAGAGGGTGGTGGGCATCTGGAATTCACTGCCCAGGTTGGTTGAGTCCGAAATGCTCAACTCATTTAAAGGTTATCTGGATCTGCATCTGAAGTGCTGTAACCTGCAAGACTATGGACTAGGGACTGGAAAGTGGGATTAAAATGAGCGACTGGTTTATTTTTTCTCTTGTGGCCGGCATTGACACAATGGGCTGATTGGCCTCTTTCTGCACCATAACTTTTCTCTGGTTTTAAATGCATATTTTCAGCAATTTATTTCATTAATGACATACATTGCGGCTTTTCTTCCCCTCCTGCAATATTCCCTCAAGATGCCTCCTTCATCTCTCTTCTACTGAATAGTCATTAAAGCTGTAGTATCAACTCTTGAGGGTCTTGGGTACATTGTTGTGTTGTGTTTATGCCTGAGCTTACTTTATCATGTCGAAAAATGTTAAACTGCAGATGTGACCTACAGATGTTGACAAAATAGTCATGTGTCCATACTTGCACCACTTCCTTTGCGCTTTAATGGAAGAAATAACATTTGACACGGGTAATCAGCATATTAATTAGCGCACATTATTGAAAATGACATACATCAGCATTGGAAGCAAGCTTCTTGTTTTCTTCCTTTCTGCTGCCCAAGTGATAAGTCTGCAAGAATTAAAATGGGATCAGGCATACACAGCTTAACAACTGCATTATGTGATACAATTATCCACAGGGCACCCGTTCATTATACTGAGATGACACCATTACAAATATAACTCAATCGCCCACAAAGGGTGTGCCATTTATTTCATGAAAGCCATACTCACATGCAGGCGTTCTCATCTACATGTGCACATATGACATATATATCTTCATATTATACCTTTAAGGGAAATATCCCCCAAGATAAGAATAGTATTTCACATCATGTAATGTCAAATTTGAATTACGTAATGTACATTTACAAATGTTATGAGGAATATATTTGGGGACAATAGCGATAATAATAATAAAACAGCAGGACTTCCTCTCCAAACGACACCCACCCCAAATGTGAACAAGGAAAACTGTCTGTCAGTCCCTGCCTCTGTGGTTTGGACCATAGGAGGGCTCCTGAGGTAAATTCCAATTATTGCATTGCTGTATTTAAAAAAAAATGTTTTCCCCACACCCCTGCAAGTTACGAAATGTGTCTTATAAAGCACAACTTTATCGGCGCGATTCTCCGCTCCCGCGCCGGTTGGGAGAATCGCCAAATTTTCCCGCGACGCCGGTCCGACGCCCTCCCCGCGATTCTCTCAAGTGGCGAGAACGGCCCTGTCGAGTTCCGCGCGGCGCAGGCCGGAGAATCGCCCGTGACACCCAAAATGGCGATTCTCCGGCACCCCTGCTATTCTCAGGCCCGGATGGGCCGAGCGGCCAGCCCAAAACGGCGGGTTCCCCCCCGGCGCCGTCCACACCTGGTCGCTGCCGGCGGGAACAGCGCGGGATCGCTGGGGGGGCGACCTGCGGGGGGGGGGGGGGGGGGGGGAGGGGGGGAGGAGGGATCCTGCACTGGGGGGGGGCCTGAAATGGGGTGTGGCCTGCGATCGGTGCCCACCGATCGTCGGGCCGTCCTCTCTGAAGGAGGACCTCCTTTCTTCCGCAGCCCCGCAAGATCCGTCTGACATCTTCTTACGGGGCGGACTCGGAGAGGACGGCAACCATGCATGCGCGGGTGACGCCAGTTATGCGGTGCCAGCCGCGTCATGTATGCGGCGTCACCTATACGTGGCGCCAAGGCCTGGCACGCGTAAATGACACGGCACCGCTCCTAGCCCATTATCGGGCCCTGAATCGGTCGGGATAGGGGCCGTTTCACGCCGTCGTGAACCTCAACGGCATTCACGACAGCGCAAACACTCTGCCTCCATTTCAGAGAATCCCGCCCTATATTTCCAGAATGACATTTGGTGAAGGGGGGACTCCCTCATGATTTGTTTCTCAACGTCCAATCAAATTTCCAGAGTGGAGGGCAGCACGGTGGTGGTGGGTTAGCCCTGCTGCCTCACGGTGCCCAAGTCCCAGGTTCGATCCCGGCTCTGTGTCACTGTCCGTGTGGAGTTTGCACATTTTCACTGTGTTTGTGTAGGTTTTGCCCCCACAACCCAAAGATGTGCTGTGTAGGTGGATTGGCCACGCTAAATTGCCCCTTAGTTGGAAAAAATTAATTGCCTACTCTAAAAAAATTTTTAAACTTCCAGAGTGGACTGAGGAAGAAAATTAAGAAAGTTTGCTTCGGAAGAGTCCAGCGATTCCCGGATTTGCCCCTCTGTCGCAGCCAGTAAAGTAATGCGGTCATTATTATTTACAAATGCTGAACAAAGGTAAATCGCAGAAGTTGATAATTTTTACCAGTGCATGTGGAAAAATAAACTTCGACACACCAAGAGTTCTTTAAAAAAAACAAACGCACAATGTTTACAAACAGTCGGCATTCAGCAGCAGAGCCGGCGCCAGAACCATCCTCCCCCACTTTCCCAAGGAATTCACGTCATCTCCCAAAGTTTGAGCAAAGTTTACTTTTGTTTTTCTCTGTCTTTAAGATTGTGGTGGGTGCAGGGGCGCTTGCGCAGAGGCGAGTGCCGATCAAAGTCGGAAGGCTGGACTCTCAGGTCTGTGGACAGATGTCAGTGTGAGAGAGGGAAGGACGGAGGGAAAGAAGGAAGGAAGGAAGGAGGGGGGAAAAAGGGAGTGAAGCATCTCCTCGGGCACAGGTAAGTTCACCGAGCGGGACGTTGAATGGTTGTGTATGCTGAAGGCAGGAAGAGCCTTTGTTGCTTTGCAGTTGCCTTTTGTTTTGGTGTCCTGACATGGGGGTGAGCAGCTGTTTGGCTGAGTTCCGTCTCTCTCTCAGCCACATTTTACTTCATAAGCTTGACCGTGTTTTAAAGGCACAATCTGCCTCGATATGTTTCCCTGGAGACCAGCCGAGTGAGTGGACATTTAAGAGCCCTACAGTCTTGTCAGGGAAGAGCATGTCTGTGGTTGGAGTTGGGGGGGGGGGGGGGGGGGTTGGTGAGGGGGGTAATCTTGGGGGTTCCAGTTGGGAAGGTTCACCACTGATTCTATACTGTTGGGCTTGGGTGTTTGTTTGAAAGACGTTCTCCTTGCAGTCCACTTTGCTTTGATATAATGGTGGCGTTGGCAGTGTTGATTTCTCATTTGCAACCTCCTATTGTATGCAGTGCAGCTGAATTGAATTCAGTTGGAAAAGTTAACCTGGATTAAACATGCAAAATTGTACAATGCTCAGATTTTAATATTTCCCATCAAGGGGGAGAGATGAGATCTTTATGTTTGTTGAGGCTGATTCGTTTTCCACTATTCAACACCTCGATGTGTGCCACTTCCAAAATCAATTGGACTGTTGGATGCTGTTTATTACTGCTGGGGGTGTAGTGCAGTGCTGCTGCTGCACTCAAAATGCCAGGGTTTTCTGTTGTGAATCCTTTATCTTGCGTTGCAGAGAAAGATAAATCTCGAGTTGCTTCTGGATTTGGAGCTCTCTCCTATTGTCCTCTTCACTGCTATTTAAAATGATTAAGCTTCTCTGGGAGGGTGGGAGGAGGAATTAAAACTCTGGCTCAGATAAAGAAACAAAGACTCACATTTAACTGGGGATGCAGACAAAGGCTGAGGAATATCAAGTCTTTGACAGCAGGGATGAGACGCAGCCTATGATCTATTATGTAAGTTCCTGGAGTTGTGGTCACTTTATTAGCTCTGTTACTGTTGATAGATTAAAATGCCGCTTATTAATCAGCAATAAGTGTGTAACTGTCAGGATGACTTAGTCAGAAATGGGTGAAACTGAACAAGTTAAATGTAATAGGATTCCTGAATTGTGTGCACCCAACACACAATGGTGCCCTTGATGTTCTTGGTGACAAAGGATTGGAGTTGTAATGTAGTAGTGTGTGTGTGCAGATAGTTTTACATTTTTTTTTGTAATCTACATTCTCAGCCTTAGATACAGTGGTCACTGGGGCTGGAGTCTGAGAGAACCTCCTGCCAATTAACATCACATTTTATTGCCCAATCACGTTGCGTAGTGCAGGTAATAGCTCTGAGTGAAAAATATTTCCCTTAAATGTTCTGGCATTGCTTCTCAGCCCTTGTGTTGTGGTTTAATCTTGGAGGGGCTCTCTACTTCAAATCCCTATTGAAAAGTCAAGAGCGCTCAATCCCGTTTTTTAAACTTTTCCTCTTGATCTGCTTCTGTGGTGCAGTTGTGAATTTGTGAAGATTTTTTTTGCTTTGTCTCTGTAGCCCTCAATTGCAGCATTTTGTCTTGTCCTTTGCTTTAGAGTCCTGCAGACTACACACTTTATATGATGGTTTGTGCACCCAGGCAACTTGCTTTTATCACAAAAATATACTACATTAATTGTGATAACCCTCACGAGGACCACGCGTGATCACTCATTGATCTCCTCATGGAATACAAGTGATAACAGGCAGAGGCCCGTCCAGCTGGGACTTGTTATTGAGCCTTTTAAATCCTGTCCCAGACCAGGACTGGGTGTTCCTGTTAGTTCCGGGCTGGGACACTAGTGTCATATGCCATGGGTGCGGGTTTACTTTTGAGTTACAATAAATTTTGTTTAACCTTTATCTTCATGGCTCCTGGATTACTACACTCGCGACGAGGAGCAAGAACAGGATTTTGGCCATCCCTGTATAAAAAGAACCTCCGGTAAGAAGTGTATGAAGTGAACCCGGAAATGTTGTTATTTGGGAAACAAGCCCGATGATGAGGGTGTAAAGGATTGGCCCCAGTGTGCTGAAAGAATGCAGTATTTCTTTCATGCGAATGGCATAGAGGGTGACGACCGCCAGCTGCTAATCCTTTTGACCGCCTATGGAGCCCAGACATTTGGCATCATTAAGAGCCTGACTTACCCACCGACGCCGAATTCAAAAACTTTTACTGAGCTGGTAGACTTAATGGCGGAACTCTACGACCCGAGACAATCCATTATTATCCCGTGCTACAGGTTTAATAAATCCAGGAGAATCCCTAAAGAATCTGTAACGGAGTTCCTGACCAGGCTCGGGAAGCTGATTGAGCACTGTGGGCCATCCCTGCCAGAAATGCTACGGGACCGGTTGGTATGTGGGATAAACAATGCCACAAAGAAAGCTGCATGCAGAACCCACGCTTGATCTTAAAAGAGCTTTCCCTGGAAAATGCCGACAAAGGGACCCAGGAACTTCAAGGTTCAGTGGACGGCAGCATGCTCCGTGTCAGATAACCCTGCATCGGACAAACTGGGTCCCTTGTAGATAGCATCTGTGTGCCCCGTCCACCACCTGGCCACTACTCAGCCACGGCACGGATGGACATTTGCCGATGAACGCAAAACTCCAGGACTGTTGGAGAAGCTTCCCCAGAGGACCTAGGGAATTAGTCACGAGAGTGCTGAACCTGCGGCCGAAGGATACGCCAATGGCAAGCCTTTCATAATCGTCAATATGTGTAATGCCCAGGATAGAAGCCACCTCTGTCTCGGGCCTTGCCAATCCACCAGGCTGAACAGGACCAATTAATGCAGTTGAACTGCATCACAGCCCCAAAGCTGCCCCTATCAAAATTAAAATCCAGGTCAACGGTCACCCCTTGACGATGGAAGTGGGCACAGGAGCCGCTGTCTCCATTGTGGTGGAACAGACTTTCTGAGCCAGCATCACGCCCCCAATGCCTGCAGGACATCAGGGCCAGGCTAGCCACGTACACCGGGGAGGCACTACAAATCATAGAAAACACCGTGCCCCCCCCCGACCTCTCATGGGCAACGATTAGTCCGACTTCCCCTAATAGCCCTGCCAGCACCAGGACCCAGTCTTGGACGGCAGCAATTCTTCAGGATGCAAACCGATGGTCAATATTAAGTCATAGGGAAGTATCCCAAAGTATTTCAGCGTGCCTTGGCAAGATCAAAGGAGCAAGGGCAAAAATTTACTTGTACCCAGAGGCCCTTCCTAAATATTTCCGAGCATGACCGGTTCCCAATGCCTTGTTTACCAAGGTAGAGGCCAAACTTGGGCCTCTGGAGAACCTTGGCATAATATGCCCGGTACAGTTTGCAAAATGGGCTGTGCCAGTGGTTCCAGTACTAAAAGCCGACAAATTGGTCCACCATCCGGAGACTTTAAATTGACTGTCAGCAGAGCCTCCTGCCTTGACCAGTACCCCATGCCACGTATCGAAGATCTTGTTATGGGCCAGGATTTAGAGAACACCAAAGTATGTCATAGAGTTCACCTGACCTACAACTGTTTATAGATTTTGGTTATGAGGAGCACAAGGGCCTACTTTTCAGGTGTTATGCAACAAAGGCCTTAAGCACTTGTAATCAAAAACAAAGTTTATTCTACAAATATAAATACCCCACACAGCTACAATACTCTATATTTAACCCTTAATAACTTCCCTTTACTGTTTCACTCAAGTAACAACATCCATAAATCAGACAATCCCTTTTATCACAAAATAATAGGTTTGAATTCCTTCCAGAACACAGTTATTATTTGGAAAATATCAAGTGATCTGGAGACACCTTTTTAACCTGCAGAGAGAGAGAGAGAGAGACTCCAAGATCCTTGTCGTCTGAATACAGCTTCCAACTGTCTACACCAAAAGTAAAACTCAGAGCTACAAACAGCTTCCAGCTCAAACCGAAAGTAAAACCAGAGCCACCGCCCAGCTCCACCCACACAATGATATCACTGCAGCCATTTGAGAAGACAAACAGTTCTTAAAGGGACATTCCCATGACAATCTTATGCAAAGCTGGCTGGAGGCCACACGTTTACCAACTGGACATGAGCTATGTGAACCTCCCAGCTGGAGCTTGATGCAGCATCCAGGAAGTTCTTCACTAGCGACACCTGCAAGTGTTGTATGAATACACCTGCCTGCCTTTTGGAGACTCATCAACATGTGCCACTTTTCAGCTAGTAACGGAAAAATTCTTCAAGGGCTGCCTAAGGTGGCAATGTACCATGACAATGTATTTTATCACAGGTGCCATGGACAAAGAACACTTGGCAAACTTGGAGGAAGTCCGATGATAAAATGTTATTGAAAGTGAAGCCACATCTGCTATTGTTCAACATCTTGGTGCACTACCATCCCACAAGGCTGCTGCACAACATGTGATGCCACTCCTTATGGAGTAGGGGTAGTCCTCTCCCATCGGTGGAATGATGGCAGTGAGCGACCGATTGCATATGCATCGTGGATCCTGGCAGATGCAGAGCGATGATATGCACAACTTGAGAAAAAGGGTTTGGTGGTGATATTTGGAGTGAAGACATTACATCCATAGGTCTGCGGCCAACATTTTACATTAATCCTGGACCACAAAGCCCTGTTGGGCCTTGAGGAAAAGGTGATCCCACCCATCGCCTCAGCTCAGATTCAGCGCTGGGCATTCTTGTTGACAGACTATGCACACTCCTTCGAGCACCACCCAGGCCATGCACATAGTTAATGCTAATGCTCTGAGCTGTCGACTGTTATCGACAGTCTCGACCCCACCATCACGAATGGACAAAGTCATCATGACTTTAAATTTTATGGACCCTCTGGGAGTTCCTGTTAGTCCCGGGTTGGGACACTCATGTTATATGGCGTGGATGTGTCTTTACTTTTGAGTTTAAATTAATTTGGTTTAACCTTTATCTTTGTGTCTCCTGGCTTACTACGTTCATAATTTCATTTTAGATATATACTGCATAACATTTCAGATTTGACATTACAGTGGAATTTCTTTCAATATCTTACCTGCGGTCTGAGGTGCCTCACTACATGTTGCTGTTATATATACAGTTCATGTCAAACATTCTCCAGTGCGTACAACCCAGAGAATGGGCTTTTCATGTACAAACACGAGATAGGAGCAGAAGTAGACCAGATGGCCGTTCAACCCTACTCCACTATTCAGACGTTAAAATAGGTTTCAGCCTGTCGGGTATACCATGGCATGCTTCCATGAATCCAGCATGTGGGTAACTAATATAATAATAACCGTTTATTGTCATAAGTATGAAGTTACTGTGAAAAGCCCCTAGCCGTCATATTCCGGCACCTGTTCGGGTAAGCTGGTACGGGAATTGAACCCCCGCTGCTGGCCTTGTTCTGCATCACAAACCAGCTGTCTAGCCCACTGAGCTAAACCAGCAGATATATGCTACAAGGTGTGTAAGATTCCCCTGCCTTTTGGTATACCCTTTATTAATGTACCCTTTTACAATCTCATGAATGATCAGGAATTAATTTTTTTTTTCTTGCTGGCTGCCACTAGATTGTCATATGTACAGTGGCGAAAAACCATACATTTCTCAACATAAAAGATCACTGATGGCTATTAAGATGTGCAACATTGTTCTAGTTTGGTTCTGGCTGAGTAAGCTTCTTGTGATGGATCGAGGGGAGGGGGGAGGGAGAACTGTCCATTGTTCTACATCTTAATCATACCTGTGGACAAAACTCATGTTTCCTGCTGACTTAAACCATTCTTTCAAGCACAGTGAGCCTGAAAGGGAATTGGAAGCTAATGAAGTATGTGACTCACTTCTTCTTACCTCAGGTAATATATAATCTGCCAATTCCATTCTGAAGAGGTCTAGTGACTCCAGGTCAGATATTTTATTAATAACAGGACTGACGATGCCATGGGTCAGTGCAAATGAACAAAATAATGTTTATTTATGAAGGTTCATAATCTTAAATTACTGGTCCTCAGTTCAGGATATACGTTGCAACATTATGTATCGGAGTTGTTGTTAACAACTTTCGAATTTGGAGACTCAAGTCATTTATGTCTGAGGTAAACTGCAAAGGTTGAGCATGAAATGTGTTTCTATAACTCCAGTTCTTTTGTGGACTGGGCATCTAACTTGGAGGAATTGTAGTTTGGCTGCTTTCGGAGCCGCAAATATGCCATATTGTTACCTTGAGGGGATACTTGTTGGAGTTGTGACTTAAGACAGGCAGAATATATGTGCACCTAACCATGTTATACCTTTCCTCAATGTCCAGCATTAAAATCACTCTCTTGATGAGCACACAAAATATCACGAAAGAAATGTCATTGTAAAGAAAATGTGGGAGAATGTAATGCAACTAGTGTTATGGTAATAAGATCTGATGAAGGTACGTGGTCCTTATGTTAATGGAGGAAGTGGTGTTTCTCCAGCCAGTCGCAAATTACTTTGAAATTGAAACAAAATATAGATACACCACAGTCCAATGAAGTGTGTAGTCCAATTAAGTGTATTAGTGCCTTTCAAAGAAAGGTCAACAATCTGTTGGGGGACCAAGCAACATTGTGTAAGGCATGTAGTATCCTCTCATGAGGATTGAATGATATTTATTTGCATCCAGATCAAATAGGCGGTGCATTAGGTAGGTACTTGAAGTAAAGCTGGGAAAAACGTGCTACGATCAGAGAAAGGAAATAATAGTAAGCTAGAAAGAACAGTGGAAGAACATGTGGCAAGAAGAGATGGTTAGATGGCATGGGGGAAAGCCATGGTGGGATTGAAGACAAAGGCAAAGATATTAGACCATTTAACAGGTCAGAAGAAGCCAATGAAGCGTGTTGGGGCCAGAAGTGATGGAAATGCCCACCGCACAGTAAGAGGTGCAACACTTGCTGGAGAGCAGGTGGAGCAGTGCCTGATGAGAACAGTGGACCCAATTGACCACTGGTTGGGATCCCTCACTCACTGACCCAATGGAGCAAGAATAAATTGTCTCACATCAGTACCATTCACAGCAGAAGCACAGCTGTGGTAAGACATCACAAAATATTTTGTACTGATCTAATGAGTATAGTTCAATCGTAAGAGGTATGGTTAAGTCGTAAGTGGTGCAAAACCTATTAAAAGGATGGCATGGTGGCACAGTGGCTAACATTGCTGCCTCACAGCGCCAGGGACCTGGGTTTGATTCTGACCTTGGGTGACAGCCTGTATGGAGACTGCACATTTATCTGTGTCTGTAAATGTTTCGTCCGGGTGCTCCCACAGCCCAAAGATGTGCAGGTTTGATGGATTGGCCATGCTGAATTGTCCCTTAGTGTGCAAAGGTTACATGGGGTTACGGGGATGGGGTGGGGGAGTGGGCCCAGGTAGGGTGCTCTTTGAGGGGGCCGGTGCAGACTCGATGGGCCAAATGGTCTCCTTCTGCACTGCAGGTATTCTATGATTCTAATAGGAGAAAATGAACATCTACTTGCCTATTCTCTCCTAAATTTAAAAGCATGCCTTTAGCAGAAGGTTAAGAACATAAGAAATAGGAGCAGGCAAAGGCCATTTGTTCCTTCGAGCCTGCCCCCCGCCATTCAGTGGGATCATGGCTGAGCTACAACATCATATTCCTGTGCTATCCCCTCTCGTATCCTTCTTTTGTTTTTAATATATAGAAATCGATCGATCTCTGTTTTGAGGACATCGATTTGGAGGGGTAAAAGACCCAATACTTTTCCCTTTGCTGCATCGTGTCCTGCAACTATGCTCCACATAAAGCAATGAGTATTAGCCTCCTGAAAGAGGTCCAACACCACTGGAAATTGGTGTCAGATTGATACTGGCAGAGTTATTTTGACACTATGTGCCATTGTGGACTTAGACCACTTTCTGTGACTGTACTCCTGAAGTTTTAAGAACTTGTTTGATTTTACAGTCCTGGAAGCACTTTTGTGACCCAGTTCTGTTTTTACTGGCAGCAGATTTTCATCTCTCTTGCTCCATCTTACTTCATGTCAGTCTAATCTTAAATCTCATCCTGCCGTAAATGTTCTGCTGGCTGGTATTCTCATTTGAACTTTGTGACTTCACTGTCCAAAAGAAATAAAGCCTTGAAGCTTTGAAATCTCTATTACATCCCAACCATAATGCTGTAAATATGTTATTTGTGAATTTTTAAAAAAAAATCACACTTGTCTTCGATCAGCTTCTGATGCTGGCTTCCAAAGTTGTCATCAGCCATGCTCCTGCAGGCTTGACAGAGCGATGAAATCAGATTCATGTGGCAAAGAATAAACTCTTCAGGGCAGACATAATATGGCTGCAAAAAAGGTGTTTTCCTTCATTGTTGGAAGATGATGAGAATTCGAGAGGTCGGGATGTGGCACAGTGGTTAGCACTGGGACTGCGGCGCTGAGGACCCAGGTTCGAATCCCGGCCCTGGGTCACTGTCCGTGTGGAGTTTGCACGTTCTCCCCATGTCTGCGTGGGCTTCACCCCCACAACCCAAAGATGTGCAGATCAGTTGGATTGGC
This sequence comes from Scyliorhinus torazame, assembly GCF_047496885.1. Taxonomy (NCBI): domain Eukaryota; kingdom Metazoa; phylum Chordata; class Chondrichthyes; order Carcharhiniformes; family Scyliorhinidae; genus Scyliorhinus; species Scyliorhinus torazame. The sequence goes on from NC_092707.1 coordinate 261,861,532, forward strand.
GACGCTAAATTGCCCCTTAATTGGAAAAAATAATAACAATTGGGTACTCTAAATTTATAAAGAAAAAGATAATGAGAATTCGAAAAGGAGATCTTCAAGATCTGATACCCTTCTAACTGCCTAGATTTTCATAATTTCTGTTTTTGTTTTTATTTTATCTCTGCAGGTTTTATTATTTATTATAATTTTCCATGTTTTTTTTGCCTGTTATCTTTTCATTTGTTCACACTACTTTTCTTATTTTTCCTTCTTTGTTTATCTGGTTTAGCTTTTAGTGTGATGTATTGGCCATCAATGTGCATGGATGCATCGTGCTGTATACGCTGCACTTCAATACAGCACATGTGCGTACAGATCAAAAAAAAGTTTTTTGGGGGATCCTATTTGTTTCCCACTGATTTTTTCCACCTTTTTTTCCTTTACTTGAGAAATGAAACCTGAAACAGGTGGATTTTTGAATTGGCAATAAAGTGGGCATTAACCATTAGTTCACCACTGAAGAATTTCACCATGTTGTGCAGTAGCACTGTGATATGGGTGTGTTCTAATGCACCAAATTGAGCACAAGACCTTGTTTTGATTACTGTCAAACAGTTTACTCAGCTTTTCAATGGAGTACACGACAGACTTCAAAAGTACACGTCGCTGTTGTTTGACAAAGCCGCACAGCTAATGGGATAGGTATTCTCATCTTGCAGGACTCTCGTCCACCATACTTATTGATTCTTAGAATTCCTACTGTGCAGGAGGAGACCATTTGGCCCATTGAGTCTGCACCGACCCTCCGAAAAGGCACCCTACCTAGGCGCATTCCCTCCCCCGATCCCCGTGACTCCATAATCCCACCTAACCTGCACATCTTTGGACACAAAGGGACAATTTAGCATGACCAATCCGCCTAACCTGCACATCTTTGGACACTAAGGGGCAATTTACCATGGTCAAACCACCTAACCTGCACATCTTTGGACTCGCAGATATGAGGAGAATGTATAAACTCCACACAGTCACCCAAGGCCGGAATTGAACCCGGGTCCCTGCTGCTATGAGGCAGCAGTGCTAACCACTGTGCCACCGTGACTGATCTGCCCCGCACTTTTCTGGGCTTTATTTTTGCTGTGACTTCATTTGTCAGGTGATTAAGCCTTTCACCGAGTTGTTGCTCAAAAGAAAACAGCAGCAAAGGCTTAGATAGTTCTTGCTTCCTCATTGGCATTTGACAAATCAACTATTGATGATTAAGTTTCACAATTGTAGCAGTAGGTTTGCTGTCTTGCTATGAAGTGGTGATGTTAGGTAGTGTTACTGCTGACCTTGGATGGAAGAGATGGATGACTAAAGGGGTGTTCAGGGACAAGATGTGCCTGTCAGGGACGTGTATAAAGCCATAATCCCTTTGTGTAAGGATGATTGAACATTACTATTGTTTGCTCACATATTGTTTTTTTATATAGTAAAAGATGATACTTGCCCATGCTATCATTTTCCAGTAACCCCTGTGGGGACAAAGCCTGAATGTAATCGTTTGTCATGGCTGATTAAAGAGGAGATGTGGTATAGGTTGCTTAAGGAAGTGATTGCAAAAAACAAGCACAATTCTCCAAGCAATGCAGGATTCACTGCATGAAATTTCTTTCTAAAATTGACAGAAAATAAAGTAAAACTTATAGTTTTCGCTAATGTAGGGCTTGTTTTCAAATAAGAGCATTACATTTGTAAACACAGAATTGTTTATACGTTAAAAATGCTTGAAGCGTCAAAAGCTACCCATTTCCAATGGTACACTATTGATTTCCCTCCCCACGCAGTAGCTTTTTCATCAGCTTCCACCTAACAGCTCCGTTCTTTCATCTTCTTAGAACATAGAATTCCTACAGTACAGAAGGAGGCCCTTCGGTCGATCAAGTCTGCACCGACCCTCTTAAAGAGCACCCGACCTATGCCGACTCACCTGTCCTATCCCCTTAAACCACCTAACCTGCACATCTTTGGGCATGAAGGGGCAATTTTGCATGGCCAATCCATCCAATCTCCACATCTTTGGAATGTGGGAGGAAACCAGAGCACCCGAGAAAACCCACACTGTAGAGACTCTATGATTTTCTATTTCTACATAGTACGTTTCATGACCACCAGATACCTCAAAGTCCTTTACAGCCAATTAAGTACTTTTGAACTATAGTCACTACTGCATTGTAGGAAAGGTGGCAACCAATATGCTCATACCTACACGAACAGCAATGTGATAATGACCATATAATTTGCTTCTTGTGATGTTGACTGAGGGATGAATGTTGGTCAGGACAAGATGGATAGCTCTCCTGCTCTTCTTAAACATAGTCCCACTTTAGTCATGGGAGAGGCACAAGATTAGGAACTTTGCAGAAGTTAGAATGTTTAAGAAGCTACCAAACAACTTAATTCTATTTTTAAAGAAAGATAATTAAACCGTCTATGTCAGGAGAAATATATATGTATATGTCAAAAAGCAATGTCAGGATTAAGGTATATGATTGTACAAGCATATATATTTCATCATCCCTAAACTCTTACTGTGACATATGCACACATTAGGATTGTGTATGATAATACAACCAGTGAAAAGCTTCCTATAATATCTGATTTCCACAATCAGTATTTTACTCCAAACATGCATCTGGTAGAGGTGTATTATGCATTTTAACATTATGCGTTGCTGTAAGCCTCTTTGAAGAATTGTAAATTAAAAGTAATTTTCTTTCTGAGGTATTAACTTCGAATTGATTGAAGCTGTGCAAATGTTTTTTTCCTGTTTTGTTTTACTTCAAATAAACTTTCTAGATTGGTCAAAGTCCACTTGACCCTAAATTTAAATAGCTTCTGGATTTTTTTAATTGTAAAAGTATAGGTCCCAGAGAAAATCAAAGTTCAGTGTGTTATCCAGAAAAGTAATGGCTTACAGCATTAGCAAGAGAGTCAAAGGATGCCCCCACACTCTTAGCCTGGGCACATCCTCCGCAGACATCTGGAATGAATCTTATTTAAACAGCAATGTTACTTGTCTGGAGCAGGATGGTACTGTAACCTGTCTGATTTCTGTTATATATGAAGATAGTTACAGAGAAGAGTGAAGTATGGCAGACTGTCTTGGTCATTTGGTCTGAGTTTCATAATTTCCATCAGCCAGTTAATAATATGTGTACAATTTGATCTCCAAAACAAATTGCAAGAATTACTTTTACAAGTGCAGTATTTTATTTCTTCCATCTACCTCCATTTGTATTTATATATATATATATCTGCCTTTTGTAACCATCTAGAAATTTTTAGTATGCTCTTGTCACAGGCAGGTGATAAACTAATAAATCAAACTTTCTAGCCAACATTTCCCAAGGTCTTTGTCATACCTGAAACCCTAAAGATATTCAGAGGCAATTTGGTCCACTAGAAAAGAAGCTGGCAGACATAGCGAGAAACAAAATTAGTTTCACCGCCTTGGGAACTCTTCCCTTAAGCCTGAACCTTGAACTTTTTGAAGTATTTATTCAGTTTTCCCATAAAAGATACAATTGTCACTGCCTCAAACACTCCCTTTTGACAAAACATTCCATCCTCCAATAATCACCTAACCCCTCTCCTCGCTCTTTGACAATTTCGTACTGATGACCCCTCATCACTTGTTGCCCACAGAGTGGAGGTAAATGTGTGTCCTTTTTCACTCTACGATAATCTATAAAGCATCTATATCATCTTCTTTAGCTTTCTCTTCTCTAATGGAAATAGTCCTAACATCTCCAGTCTCTCTACATTAACTATGATACCCTACTTGGCGAATCCACACCATACTCTCTTTAATTTCACTGACTTTTTAATAATGGTGCATTCAAAGTGACACACATTAGTCTATGGACTGTTTCATATAAATTTGTTACTTCTGTTACACCTTTAATGGCTTTATCTATCTCCTTGCAGTTTTGGGGAACTACAATATATAATTGACTGCACGTCAATAACCTTCAGTATCTTGCCATGTTTACACTGATTCCTTATTCGTCCTCCTTAAATTTACCATCCCACATTTTACCTTTCAAATTACATCTTCCACCTATCTGTCTAATCCCCTAACCTGTCTGACATCTTGAAGTCTTTTACAATCCTTCCAGCTGTTTGCCATTGTAAATTTCCTATATTTTGTGGGCTCAGATAATAATTCACGCTATGCCTATTCCAAATCTTCCATATGTATCAGTAACAAAAGTGCACCCAGTACTGTTCCCTGGGATACACTTGACTCTAAATCCCATTTTCCCCAAAGCTTTGTTTCCACTCCATCCCCCAACTTCTTACACATGTTGCTAACTTCCTCTTGTGTTGGAGGTCGAAACATTTCTCATGTTTTTAATGAAGTGCTTTGTATATAACAGCTTCTGAAAATCTGTTATCTAAAATATTCATTTTATGCAATCTATCATCCCTTCAAACAAAATTCTGTTAAATGTGTCAAACATAACCTGCCTTTACCAAACCAGTTCTGCCTGTCTTCAAATAACCCACAGATATCCAAGTGCTTACTGATTTTATCTTGAGTTTCCCATAACTGACGTTTAGCGTATTTATCTTATCTCTAGTGTAATTGTCCAATTTGCATTCTAAAAGGGATTGTAAAATTGTTGCCAGGGTTTCTGCTCTCTCTTCTCTGACTTCATTCCAGTCTTGGATAGTTGATATCGGGCTCTAGTGACTTATTCACATCAAATTCTGCAAACCTATTTTTAGAGGCAGTATCTGTTCTATTGACATTGTTCCTTATCCTTCTTGAAGTAAATCTACATTCTCAGTTCCAGCACCATTTGTCAAAATTGATGCAAAATATTTATTGAATAACATTACCAATAATTCAGTCTCGACAGTTGGCCTCCCATCTTCAGCCATGAGAATGCAGTTTTGCCCTTTGTCTGACTATTCTTCTAGTTTCTAAATATCTATAAAGTGTATTACCTCTCAGGCCATGTAATCTCCGTCATCACCTCCCCACCTTCTGTATCCTTCCTCTTTTCTTTCGTATTGCTGTTTCCCAATTCTATGCCTTTTCAGGTTAGGTATAATCTCTTCACTATCCACATGCTATTCTTTGCGTACTTCACTTTGTGCATTGCAGGGTTACCTGTATACTTATTTTGAACTGCCAATATTGAATTTGAAGATTCCCTTCCACCTGTTTGCTAATTTCACCAACCAGCCCACTTGAGTCAGCTGCTTTCTTATCTCGCTGAACTTTGCCTTTCTCCAGTTGAGCACCCTTATCTTTGACCCCTTATTTCTCTTTTCCTCCTTGCCTTGAAGTTCAGCTGTAATCCTTGTTCTCCAGTTTTTCGCCCACACATTGGCTATTCATCCCACTTTGTTTCCCAGTGTTAAATTAAACAATGCTTCCTTCCTTGTTGGGCTAGAAGCAGTCACAGGGGCAAGTTGAAAAGTGCTCCCTGCTTTTAACACAGGAGGTAAGATCTGTAAAAAAAAAAAGAAAGATCTGTTGGAGCTGCAATGTTGTGTTATCATTGTTTTAGGTCTTGCACATTCTGCTGCTTTAAAATCTTGGATTGAAATTCTGTGGATCAGCATCCTTTCCCAATATCCACAGGGATCTTCGTTGGAATAGTTCAGTCACCAGCCAGAGCAGGCTGGAGTACTTGACTGCTATTCAATTTACTTGCCTTTTGGATTTGAAGAGCTGTTTTGTGTCTCCTGCCTGCGATTTGCAATGGATCAGGTCCCTCTCCTTTCCCTTGCCAGTCCCTCTCTCCCAAAACCACCCTTCTCTCTCGCCCTGCCCCATCTAAGTATGCCATGTCTAGAAAAATCATAACTGTATAAAAACAGTAAGAAGTCTTACAACACCAGGTTAAAGTCCCAACAGGTTTGTTTCAAATCACTAGGTTTCGCAGCTCCTACCTTCACCTGAGGAAGGAGCTGTGCTCCGAAAGCTAGTGATTTGAAACAAACCTGTTGGACTTTAACCTGGTGTTGTCAGACTTCTTACTATGCCCAACGCCAGTCCAACGCCGGCATCTCCACATCATGTATAAAAACAGTTACCAACAAATGGAGGAAGTGATGGAATAATTTGACAGTGGCGCTGAGCAGTTGCCTGCAAAGGAGTTCCTTTTTGTTTTGTTTTTAACAGCATGCATTGCTGGGTGTTGTCTTAAATTGGAACTCCAGGACAGTTTGACCCAGATTATTGTAGTTAATAATCTACAACCTATGGTTTCAAGGTACTAAACTTTGAACCTATCACTACTACATGGAGACTTTGACCAGTTCTAGGCTTACCATTAGATCAGGTTTGAAATAATTAAAGCAACTTCTTTTATTTTGTAATTGATGTTGAAGCAAGGTAGCCACATTCAAGTGGCGAGATTCTTTTTTTGACTCAGAGCCATTCTCACCTACAGATATTGAGGCTGTTCCACAGGAGTGTTGGTGCAGATTCCATGGGCCGAATGTCCTCCTTCTGCACTGTAGGGATTCTTGATTCTCTGATATTGTGAGACTGCCTCAGCTTGGAGTGTTAACATTTTGAAGAATGGGTTTCTTTTGTAATCAAGATTTACTTTCCTGCTTCTCACTTCTTTAATCCTTGTCTTTTTATTCCCTGTACATTGTCCTCACTTGGGTTTGGAAAGGGTTTTCACTTGTCATTCTGTGTGCCAACATTAGACAGAAAATAAAGGTGAAGGTCGGCTCCCGTGTACCACCATCACCGCACTGTGCCATCTCCCTCACCCTCTACCTTGTTTACTAAGTTGCAATTAATCTTCAAATCTGTTACGGCCAGATCCCCCGTTCAGATTTTCCACTAAAAATAAAATAGCCACTGTATGTATGATGTCTGTGCAGTTCCTCGCTTTTTCATACCCCCTTCCACCATCCACCCATTTGTTTTAGAAATCTGACTTGGGTCTAGATATTGGATGGTACATCACTTGCTTTATTGGGTGAGAAGTGGGCTCTGAAGGGTACGTAAAGCCAGTGGGTGAGAGAACTACAGAGAGATAGCCAGAGTACCTGTCTGAAACTAGTTTTGGCCCATTTGCCTGTCCACTGGAGGCTTAAAAAGTGTTTTGAGCCCCATTCAGGAATTGGATTGTGACTGATAGTAATGTACGCTGTACATAGTCATTATGACGCTGAAGAGGCCATTTGGCCCATTGAGTCCGTGCCAGCTCTCCATAATGCAGCTAACCCCCCCCCCCCCAACCCAACCCAACCTCGATAACCCTGCGAGTTTATTTTCTTCAAGCGTCCATACAATTTTCTTTTGAAATCATCGGGCTCGATTCAACTAAACGTGTGTTTCCCGGTGCTTGCATGTATAAGGGGCCTCAGCGGGGAATATGCGGCCGAGGCCGCACATAGCCCTATTTTGTACACTGGAGTGCTCTGCTCGCCTGAACTCCCCAGTGTAACGAGAGATCGGGGCCCCATCACGCATGTGTCAAAAAAGGCCAGCGTGGAACCTTGGCAGTGCCAACCTGGCTGTGCCCATGCCAGCTGGCAATGCCACCTGGACACCTTGGCAGTGCCAGGCTGACACCCAGGTGGCACTGCCAGGGTGCCAGGCTGGCACTGCCAAGGTGTACCCAGGTGGCAGCAGCAGTGCCAGGGCACCACCGTGCTCAAAGGGCATGCAGCTGGGGGCCTCCAATCCCCTGGGAGACCCCCACGAGTGCCGTGCCGTCTGGTCCCCGTGTGTAAGGACCAGTGTTGAACGGCGCTTGCCCGAGGTCTCCAAGGTGAAGGGGATGAATCCCAAAGCCTCAGGTACCTTGGGAATCTGCACATTAGAATGAGGCTTACTGCCTCGCTCTAATATGAAGATCTGCCAAAATGTGATCCCACCCACGATTGATGGGATATACATAGCACCTGAGGTGTTGCGAGCCGGTAGACCTTGGGAGCAGGGTCTCCCTGCTTTTATCGGCCATCCACAAGGATCTGTTTTGGGGCCACTGCTGTTTGTTATTTTTATAAATGACCTGGAGGAGGGCGTAGAAGTAAATTTGTAGATGACACTAAAGTCGGTGGAGTTGTGGACAGTGCGGAAGGATGTTACAAGTTACAGAGGGACATAGATAAGCTGCAGCGCTGGGCTGAGAGGTGGCAAGTGGAGTTTAATGCAGAAAAGTGTGAGGTGATTCATTTTGGAAGGAATAACAGGACAACAGCGTACTGGGCTTATGGTAAGATTCTTGGCAGTGTGGATGAGCAGAGAGGTCTCGGTGTCCATGTACATAGATCCCTGAAGGTTGCCACTCAGGTTGAGAGGGTTGTTAAGAAGGCATACGGAGTGTTAGCTTTTATTGGTAGAGGGATTGAGTTTCGGAGCCACGAGGTCATGTTGCAGCTGTACAAAACTCTGGTGCGGCCGCATTTGGAGTATTGCGTGCAATTCTGGTCGTCGCATTCTAGGAAGGATGTGGAAGCATTGGAAAGGGTGCAGAGGAGATTTACCAGAATGTTGCCTGGTATGGAGGGAAGATCTTATGAGGAAAGGCTGAGGGACTTGAGGCTGTTTTCGTTAGAGAGAAGAAGGTTAAGAGGTGACTTAATTGAGGCATACAAGATGATCAGAGGATTGGATAGAGTGGACAGTGAGAGCCTTTTTCCTCGGATGGTGATGTCTAGCATGAGGGGACATAGCTTTAAATTGAGGGGAGATAGATATAAGACAGATGTCAGAGGTAGGTTCTTTACTCAGAGCGTAGTAAGGGTCTGGAATGCCCTGCCTGCAACAGTAGTGGACTCGCCAACACTAAGGGTATTCAAATGGTCATTAGATAGACATATGGACGATAAGGGACTAGTGTAGATGGGCTTTAGAGTTATTTCACAGGTCGGCACAACATCGAGGGCCGAAGGGCCTGTACTGCGCTGTAATGTTCTATGTTCTATGCTGCGCTGCGCCGAGCTGATTTTCAGGCGCAATGTGGCCGTTGGAACGCACCCAGCGTCTCCGCATTCACCACTCTCCAGGTTACTACCACGTGCTGTGTAAGAGATGTCCTTCAGCACAGCTCCTGGATCTCTTGCCCAGAACCTTAAATCTGCACCCTCTCAAGGACTTCCACACCATTCCTAAAAGTGTGGTGACCAGAACTGGATGCGGTTTCGCCAGAGCTTTTTAAAGGTTCAATAAAGGTTGACATTTGGCACCTGCAAAGTGATGTCTACGTAGTCAATGGCACCCTGCACCATGAGGGAAGCCAGCAATCCTAAAGAAGCTGAGGGCTCACTCCATCTGTTTGTCTCTGGCTAGAGAGAATGATAAGTAGTCGGCTGTATTTGAACAGAGAGCCTTGATGACTTTTCTTCTGCAATAGTGGACAACAAAATGTGAGATGTTGTGAATATCTCCAGCTCCTTCCGTCATCCTCCAATATATACATGTGTCCGGTCTGATTCTACCTGCTGGCGGGAGGCTATAGCTGTCCCTACATGCGTGGTCATTGTCTATATACTATGTACATATATACATTGATACAACTATGTACAATTATAGGCCAATATGCCTGTATGCATATCACCACAGCTTTTATGGCTGCTGCCAGGTTTCAGGGAGAATGCTCTCATTTTCTGTCAGAAACAGAAAAATCAGCAATATCTCCACACCATTCCTTGCACCTTGAAGCTGTGGTGATCTGCATGTGCACACAAATAGATATAGTTGTATATCAGTGCACATAGTATTGATATGACCTCCGACCAGCAGGTGGCATCAGACACCCATCACGTGACTGGAGACACCTGCCAGTTGGTAGTAGACATATGAGAGGATAGTCGCTCTTAGAGCTAGTTCCAGGAGAATTCACTGAATTAATTCAGTAGCCATTGTCTGTATAATGATCTGTTAGTAATCTCTACAGTAATCCGCGTGTGTGTTAATAAAATTATCTTTCTAGTTAATGAACTAGGTGTTCTGTGTACCTCATTATAATGGTTGGATCACAGAACACAACAGAAGAAACTACACAAAGTACCAAATTTGGTACAATCATAAAATCAACCAGCTATTAACCTGTAAGTAATTGATAATCACCTGAACTAGCGCTGGTTCAGGACCTTCCCTGCTGCTGAACACATGTTCATTTGTAATGATTTGAGAAGGCATTGGCTGGAGTGTTTGGCTTTGAAATGTCAAGAAATGCACAAAGCACTGAGAGGAAGCTCACCAATTAACTTCACAGTAGCACAGCAGTTAGCACAGTTGCTTCACAGCTCCAGGGTCCCAGGTTTGATTCCCGGCTTGGGTGACTATCTATGCGGAGTCTGCACTTTCTCCCTGTGCCTGCGTGGGTTTCCTCCGGGTGCTCCGGTTTCCTCCCACAGTCCAAAGATGTGCAGGTTAGGTGGATTGGCCATGCTAAATTGTCCTTCGTGTCCAAAAAGGTTAGGTGGAGTTACTGGGTTATGGGGATAGGGTGGAGGTGTGGGGTGCTCTTTCCAAGGGCCGGTGCAGACTCGATACACCGAATGGCCTCCTTCTGCACTGTAAAGTCTACGATTCTATTAAATAGATAAAACCATGTTCTTTGGAAAAGGCAAGGTCCTAAATTGTTCGGTTAAGGTTTTTGACCGTTTCTTCCTACCATTTTCCTTTTCTTCTATTTTGCTCTTGAATCTTGAAGACAGTGATCAAATGTAGTTGCATAGGTGTCACTGGGTACTTCAGTACCTTGTTCAAGTAGTCCATCGTATGTGAGCTTGGATCTTGAATGCTGGTCACCCACAAAATGGAAGCATGTCCTCTCTTTGACAATTCCCACTCATCCACACGCTTTCCTGCAGACCCCTAGAGGGTGACTGATGAAAGAAAGAACCTATATTTATATGTAACATCATTCATAAATGTTAGGATTTCCTAACATTCTTCACAACCAATTAATAACTTTTGAGACATAGGGCGCGATTTAACGGAAAAAATGGAGTCCTGTTTTGGGCGCGCTAGTGGGGTGTGTCTTGGCACCTGTAGTGCCGAGAACGATCCCGCTATCAAACGGGGCTCTGTTTTTTTCCCCGCCCTTGGCAAGGAATCCCCCGCTGAAGCTGCACTTACCTTTATTTCCTGCACTGACAAGATCAGCTCATCAGTATTGGAAGAGATGGGAGTGCCATTTTTAAATGCCTCTCCAATCTTTGGACCCCCACTGCGGTCTCTGGATCCCCAACGCACCAGTCTACCTGTTAGGGTCCTTGGGCAGGGGGGGGGGCCTCATTCCACCTCATAAGGGCAGGGCAGTCCCACGCCCGATCCCTGACTTGCCAGGGTGACAATGTCAAGATGCCTGGGTACCAGCAGGAGTGCCAGGGTACCACCCTGCCCAGAGCTCGACCATCTGGGGACCTCCGATGGCCTGGGAGACCCCCAGGTGCTGTTACGTCTGGTCCATGTTTATGTGGACCATTGCTAAACACCATGGCGAGGTCTCCAAGTCATGGGCGTTTGATCCTGGGCCTTGAGAGAATTTGTGCCAACATATTTTAAGTGAGCCCAAGTGCTCACTTGAATATGCAAATCTGGATCACGGCGGTGAGGGCGAGATCCAGATCGTGAAGTCTCGTGAGATCTTGTTAGAGCGTCCTGAGCGTCTCAAATCTCACGAGAGGCCTCTCACAAAATTTAACGTCCTCGTCGTGTCATGGAGTCAGGGCCCATAGTCATTGTTGGCTCCAAAGTGACACTGCTGGCATCAAATCAGCATTATATTCTGATTGATGTCACTCTCTGACTGTTCTGCGTGCTTCCGACAGTGGGCTTCACCTCTAAGGTTTCTAATGTGATCCGTCTCTCAAATATACACAGTGAATGCCATTTTGGAGTGCTAAGGGCACTTTTAAGCCAGGATATGGGTGCCAACCAGCCCCATTGTTTCATCTAATGTCTTGTACTTCAGTCTCATCTGAATTGCGATTTCTTTTTTTTAAAAACAAAATTCTTATTGCCTATATTGATTACCCTGTGTAATGAAAGGGGGAACAGTATGAATTTCTTTTGTGGTATTGCGCTCAAATACACTGGAAAGCCTACATTTTTATTGACAAAAGCCCTGTGGAGAGGTCACAGATGGCATCAGACCAATTGTGCTTTGGTATCTGAAAAATAACATGGAACAATAATGAATGCCATTCACTCACTAATTGTATGCAGTTTTGACAACAGTCTGAGATTAAATCTCTGTTAGTATCCTTGGTCTCACATTTTATCCCAATGTGAGCGCCCAACGTCATTTTCATATCATCACCAAGACCGCCTATTTGCATCTCCGTAACTTAATGCCTATCTCAGCTCACCTAATGCTGACCATTTAATGCCAAACATCTTCAGCTGCTTCATCAATGCTCTCCCTTCTATCATAAGGTCAGAAGTGGGGATGTTCACTGATGACTGCACATGCACAATGTTCAGCACCATTCGCGACGTTCAGATAATGAAGCAGTCCATGTCCAAATGCAGCAAAACCTGGACAATATCCAGACTTGGGCTGACAAGTGGCAAGTTACATTCGTGCCACAAGTGCCAGGCATTGACCATCGCCTACCACCACCCCTTGACATTCAATGGTAAGACCATCACTGAATCCCCCACAGTCAACATCTTGGGGTTGTCATTGATCAGAAACTGAGCTGGACTAGTCATATTTATACTGTGGCTACCAGGGCAGGTCAAACAAAGGCTAAGAATCTAATGGTGAGTAGCTCATCTCCTGACCCCCAAAGCTTGTCCACCATCTACAAGGCACAAGCCAGGAGTGTAATGGAATACTCTCCACTTGCCTGGATGAGTGCAGCTCCAACAACACTCAAGAAACTCTACACCATCGAGGACAAAGCAGCCCGCTTGATTGCTACCCTTTCCACAAACATTCAAACCCTCCACCACTGACGAACAGTGGCAGCCGTGTGCACCATCTACAAGATGCACTGCAGTAACTCACCAAGGTTCCTTTGCACCTTCCAAACCCACAACCACAACCATCTAGAAGGATAAGAGAAGCAGATACCTGGGAACCCCACCACCTGGAGGTTCCCCTCCAAGCCGCTCACTACGCTGACTTGGAAACATATCATAGTTCCTTCACTGTCGCTGGGGCAACATCCTGGAACACCCTCCCTCACAGCACAGTGGGTATGCCTGCACCTTGAGGACTGCAGGTGTTCAAGAAGGCAACTCACCACCACCTTCTGAAGGGCAACTAGGGATGGGCAACAAATGTTGGCCTAACCAGCGACACCAACACACCCCGTAAATCCTGTTTCATCCTTGGCAGCACAGTAGCATAGTGGTTAGCACAGTTGCTTCACAGCTCCAGGGTCCCAGGTTCGATTCCCGGCTTGGATCACTATCTGTGTGGAGTCTGCACGTTCTTCCGTGTGCTCCGGTTTCCTCCCACAATCGAAAGATGTGCGGGTTAGGTGGATTGGCCATGCTAAATTGCCCTTAGTGTCCAAAAAAGGTTAAGTGGCGGTTACTGGCTTATAGGGATAGGGTCGAGACGTGGTCTTGAGGAGGGTGCTTTTTGTAAGGGCCGCAGACTCGATGGGCCGAATGGTCTCCTTCTGCACTAATGATTTTATGATCCCTAGTGCTCACTGACCTACATTAGCGCCGGGTCAAGCAATGTCTTAATTTTTTTTTTAAATCTCATCCTTGTTTTCAAATCCCTCCATGGCTTTGTCTAGCTCTGTGACCTCATCCAGCTCTAAAACCCTCCAGGATATGTGTTTCTCTAAATCTGGCCTCTTGATCATCCCCAATTTTAATTGCTTCCTCCACTGACGATCGCGCCTTCAGTTGCATCGGCCCCAAACTCTGGAATACTGCATCCTCCCTCTGTCCCTCCGCCCGTCTACCTCACGTTCCTTTCCTCCTAAAAGGTGCCCTTTAAAAACTGCCTCATTGACCAAAACTTTGGTCACTTGATCTGATTTGTTCGTATGTGACTCAGTGTCATATTATAAAGCTGCTATATAGATATGTTATTGCTGGGGATAAATTGTGTTCTGGTATTTTGAGAAAATGGTCATCAAGGAAGTGTGTGTGTGTACTATGATGAGGGAATCCTGGAATAATGCAGTACATATGGAGATGTGGGCCAGCACTATTCAATTATCCCTAACCTCTCTACCCCTCCCCACTCTTTTCCCCATAACTCTGTAATTAATTTCCCTTCAAGTATTCATACAATTATCTTTTGAAAATTCTAGAATCTGCTTCCACTGTCCTTGCACTCAGAAAATACTGTTTATATTACAAATGTTGTCACATTTAAGATAGCCAGCTATTCCAGAGTCGAGATTAAAGCTGGATATTGGAAGCAACATGGTGCCCAGAACACTTTCTGCAATTTGGCTCACAAAACCTCAGTGCAATTAATGCATTTTCATCAAAAGTCTATCATCCATGCAATGTTTTTGCTGACCTGCTCAACCAGTACCAAAAATGTAAAGATGGTTCAGAAGGTTCTAGGTAGCCCAGGATGGCTGTAACTAGTGTTGGTGCCCTTTCTGACAGGCAAGATACTAATTAAGCTTGCTGCCACGCAATGCATCTTTCATACATATGCAGTTCATTTCAATTTTTGTCATGTGCACAGCATAAACCCTCTTTCTCTCTTTTTTCTCTCCCATTTTTCTCTCCTTTCCCTCTTCCTCTTCTCTCCCTCTTTTTCCCTTTCCCCTATTCTCTCTCCCTTTCCCTCTTCACCCTTGGCGGAATCTTAGCAGAATTTGGCAAAGTGTCAGGCTCAGACAGAAAACTGGCGTGTAACTTTCCAGCTGCATGGATCAGATTTCTCACGGAAACGTGAGCCTCCTTGCCCAAACACAATGAGTGGGCCTGGTTTACCCCTTCACTTTGGCGGGGTTGAGACTCATGGCGCCGGGAACCGACCCCAAAGAGATCGGGGCGCCATCTATAAAGTGTGCCTTCATCAGTGCTACATCCTAATGGCACTCAACCCCCAGCCAGCATTCATTGCCGGCAACCCCCCACCCGATGATCCTCGTTGGCCCTCCTGGAGGGATCCACTTGACTGCCTCACGCCAGGCCAAACCTGTTGTAAACCTCACCAATATCACGCCACATTGTTGAGGTTTGAATATTTAGCGAGGGGGGTAATTTGGCAGGGGGCCACTAATGACCTGGCGATGTATTGAAATTTATTAAAATGATGTTCACACCCTTTCGTATGTCATCACCAACCAGGGGCGGGGGAAATCTGGAAACGTGATCTCTCCGGCAAGAATCGTCTTTCCCGATTCTTGTGTGATCTTCCGCCCTCGACTTTGATCCCGTGGGCACTGAGTGAGGGCTCAAGATCGTGCCCTCTTTCTTTCGCCCTCTCTCTTTCCCCCCCCCTCTCTTTCTCTCTCTCACCCTCCCTCTCTTTCTCTTTCTCCCCCTCCCTCTCTTTCTCTTTCTCCCCCTCCCTCTCTTTCTCCCCCTCCCTCTCTCTTTCTCCCTCTCTTTCTCTTTCTCCCTCTCTTTCTCCCCCCACCCTCTTTCTCCCCCACCCTCTTTTTCTCCCCTCTCTCTCTTTCACTCCCCCTCCCAGCTCCCCAGCTGCTTGTTTCTTGCTGGCGCGCCATTCAATGGTGGCGGGATTCTATACTCCCGCTGCTTGTCAGTGGGATTTCCCATTGAAACCGCCCCACGCCGCCAGGAAATCTGCGGGCGGGGGTGCATTGCCGACAGGCAAAGTGATTCGCAATCACCGGAGAATTCAGGTCGGTGCCTCACCTGAAGTCTCCTTTGGTTATAATAAAGGTGGACACAGCTTTCTGTGACTTTTCTTTCAGGCAAACAGAGTAAAAGCCTCCTCTAGCTCAAAGGGTCCTAAATTAATTTTCAGATTAGACAGTTTGAATTCCATTCAGTCAAGCACAATGCCCAGCTAACTTTGATTTCTGTGCTTACTTTTCCCTGGCGCTCATTGGTTTTTCTTTGATGTTTCTCATTGAACCGTGAGTTGCTAAAATCTCAAAGTCGGCTTGCTGTTTGATCACCAAGACTGTTACATAGGCTTTTCAACGCGGAGCTTCAGCTGGTGCCTTACAAAAAATGTTAAGGTCAAAGAACAGAAACAGGTTGCTGCTAGTGAGCGCATAACAATGATTCATGGTGTCTTGCCCCGTGATGATCAACAGGTCAAAATGAAGAGCAGCTATGAAGACGTTTACATCATAAAGCTGAGGGAGAAAAGACTACCCACTTAAAACGCGCAAAATCCTGACATCAGGAACATGCTGCATAATAATTGCAAAAATAACGTGGTTTTTTTTTTTACTTCTGCAGACTGAATAGCAGCCTTTCTCTCTTCCCCGCTCCTTTCCAGCCAATTTGCACTAGTGGTCAGCAAATTCCACTACCTTGGGTCCGTGGTGACAGACAATTTGTCCCCTGTTGCAGAACCTGACACGCACATGGGGAAAGTGGCTACCTCCGTTGGCTGACTCACGAAACGTGTGGCATACCATCAAACTGACCCTTAAAACCAAGCTGATAGTTTTTATAAGGCCTGTGTTATCAATATCTTGCTGAATGGTTTACATTAATCAAGAAAGGAAGCTAACAATTTCCATCTTCGCTGTCTGTGGTGTATTATGGATATATATCCTGGCAGGACGACACCATGAATGCCGCAGGCCTCTCAAAGGCAGAGCTCCCAAGTTAGTTTGCACTCATTAAAAGGAGCAGGCCTCATTTGATTTGGGCCTGTCCGCAGGATGACAGGTGGCCCCATTCCCAAAGACTTTTCTCATGATGAAGTAGCCAGAGCCAGTAGGATGGCCAAGGCTCTGCTTCAAGTCTGCTTGACATCGATCACCGCATCTGCACATCGCGAGCTGACAATAGGGGGGGGAATGGCGACACCTCCTGTGGGTTTCGTATGAATCACCATGCTGACAAATGGGTACAGCAGCTTGGCAACAGATGCCGATGCCAAAAACAACAACCCAAAATGACACTTTGGAAGCTTCAGGTGTAGTACTGGTGGCAGAACCTGTCTCTCGAAGATTGGCCTCGATTACCAAAGGTGTGCCACATAAAAACACCAATGTAAAGGGCAGCGCAGTGGTAGCACTGCAGTCTCACGGCGCCGAGGTCCCAGGTTCAATCCCGGCTCTGGGTCACTGTCCGTGTGGAGTTTGCACATTCTCCCCGTGTTTGCATGGGTTTTTCCCCCACAACACAAAGATGTGCAGGGTAGGTGGATTGAACACGCTAAATTGCTCCTTAATTGGAAAAAATGAATTGGGTACTCTTTATTTTTTAAAAACACTGATGTAAAATTGATTTTCTTTTTAACTGCACGTGCATCGGCCGTGATTCTCCCCCGAAAATTTCTAAGTTAATTTGCGGCGAGTTCCCCATCGTTTTTCAATGACACTTGGTCACTTTTTTGGACCCTGGGGAGTTTCTCACCGGTTTAGCCCACACTTCGAATTTGTTTTAACACTCGGGAACTGTACTTGGAGATTGAGACGCCATTTTGAAAGGGTGCCCCGATCACTAAGTGAGCTTGTGGGTCTCCCACAACCCCCACCCATGGGCATTGTCATCCCTCACACACAAGGGCACTACCCCACACCCCCCAAGATGAGGACACCACACGAGGGGTTCCTTGGGTGTCCCTCCTATACAGGCCTCCCGAAGCCCCCGTACAGCACCCCTCCCTTCCAGAACCCCCACCCATCACCCTTCCAACCTCCCAGACGCCCCTACGTAACTGCCCTGCACTTCCCCACCCTTGAAATCTCCCCTCCACCCTCATTTCATGGGCATGCCCCACCCTTGAGTCCTGACCCTTGGCAGTGCCACCCTGGCACTTGGGTGGGCACCCTTGCAATGCCACCCAGGCAGTGCTGCTGCTGGCTTGGC
Source organism: Scyliorhinus torazame (assembly GCF_047496885.1). NCBI lineage: Eukaryota > Metazoa > Chordata > Chondrichthyes > Carcharhiniformes > Scyliorhinidae > Scyliorhinus > Scyliorhinus torazame. Next base: position 261,879,452 of record NC_092707.1, read on the forward strand.
AGTGCCATCCAGGCAACTTGGTAGTGCCATGGTGCCAGCTGTGCCGTGCCAAGGTGCCCGCATTCCAGGGGGAGGGCCAGGGATCCACCCTGCGTTTACACTAACCACCTAGGGGTCTCCATGATCTGGGAGGTCTCCCCACTCCCGGGAGCCGTTCGCCGGGTCCACGTTTGTGTGGACCAGCACTCATCGGCTTCCGGCTGCAGTCTCCCTGGGGAGGCCAAAGAATTGAGGAGGCCGGTGGATCCCGGGCAGATAGGTCGCAAGTTGCTTTATGACCTACCTCCGGGGGCAGCTTTCGGTCGCGCCCATTTGGGGCGGAGTTCTGACTCCAACATCTCGCAGGACTTCGGTGAATCCCATGAGGCTGTCGGGAGGCTGACTGCAGGCCTCTCCCTAGATTCTCCGGCCGCATTGTGCTCACGCTTGGGGGCAACGCGGCTGGAGAATCACGCCCATCACCTTTTGTTGGTGGAAGGATACTGGCTCAGTACTGGGAAGCGATTTCACAGATGATTTGCACTCTCCAAATCCCTCATGTGACTGTTCTTCATATATGAATACAGACAACTGTCTCAGGAGGCAATTCAGCTTTCCTCAATCCAATTTGCCTGAAGTCCACACAATTCCACTTTGAGCAGGGATCAGATCAGGATTGGAAGAGAGACTGGTGATTAAAGTATTCCCTGGTTAGGTCAGAGTCATAGACTAACTGCAGATACCCGTACACTCCCTCCCTTTCTTCCCTCTTACTGTTATTGCTCTGAAACTAGCTAAATCAGCAGAGGCAGGGATCAAAGCTGCACATTTCTGGAATGTATGGCTTTTTGTAACTGACATTCAAAACATATTCTTTTCAAAAATACTGAACGTTAAAACAACAAGCTCATTCAAAATGAATCCGGTGCATTTGGCTGTTACACTAGCTTTTTTTAAAAGGCTAATGTGTCCATAGATGTCCATTGGGAAATCTGAAAAAGCAAACTGATATGAGTGGAATTATGCACAGATCAAGTCAATATGTGGCTGTTTGAACAAGCTAATTACATGATGTATCTCATGGGTATCTGAGGGAGGTTGAAACAATAGCTCACGAGCCAAGTTATTTTCTGGCACTGCTTACAGTTTTGACTCCATATTAACGCAAGCTGTAGTTTGGAGAATTTTGCATTCACACTTTTAAAAATAAATTTAGAGTACCCAATTCAATTTTTCCAAATAATGGACAATTTAGCGTGGCCAATCCACCTAGCCTGCACACCTTTGGGTTGTGGGGGCGAAACCCACGCAAACACAGGAAGAATGTGCAAACTCCACACGGACAGTGCATTCATACTTCTAACTAGTTAGTCGATGGAGATAATGACTGACATACTGGCATCAACAATAGGAACTTGCATTTATATAGTGCCTTAAGCATCAAAAACACCCCAAGCAGGCCTTGTGGCACGGGTAGTGCCCTGACCACTGGACCAGAAGCTCCGGGTCTGATTCTAACACCAGGACCTGTTGGCGTTGAAGGAGCACTCAACATGGTTCAATGAGGTGATAATTTGGTGGGGAATCCTTCCATCACTTCCCCCACTATTCCCCGAAGGGTAGCAAACTATACGGGTGCAAAGGTGCGCTAAAATAAAATGAAACATCCCAAAGAGCTTCATTAGGGCATTAAAGAACAAAAAGTACACCGAGTCGTGTGAGGTATTAATTTAGATGACGAAAGACTTTGGGCGCAATTTAACGGCCGCATAACGCCTGGTGCGAATCCGAGCGAGCTGGTTAGATCACAGGAGAGCCCGAAATCAGGAACCGAGCCGATGGGTTTCCGATCTAACCAGCCCGCTCCTGTTGCTGAGATCCGGAACCCGCCATGGCGTGTCGAGAAGCCAATCATCACCAATTAACGGGAAGGACCTCCTATCTAATGGCCTCCAATCATCTAACCGGCTCCCCAGCAAGTGGTCATGCGGGCCCGATTAGTACAGGTCTGCACAAACATGGAACTGGCGTCACAGCACCTGGGGGGGGGGGGGGTTACCAGATCATTGGAGGCCCCTGGGTGGTCAGAGATAGGGCAGGGTGGCCCCTCCTGACCCTCCCCTTGGAATGTGAATATCTTGGCACTGCCAGGCTGGCACCATGGCACTGCCACCCAGGCACTTCCAGGATGGCACAGCAAAGCTGGCAGGAGCACTCTCAGGGTGCCAGGGTCACAGTGCCAGAGCTTCCTTGACCAAAGAGGTATAGAGTGTGTTAAAGGAGGAGAGTTGGGCGGTTGTGGCAAGGCCATGGAGGAATTGGAAAAGAAGAGTGATCATTTTAAATTCAAGATTGTTGTTTGGCTGGGAACCAATGTAGGTCAGCGAACACAAGGATGTTCAGTGAACTTGGTGCGAGTTAAGTAATGGGCGGCACGGTGGCGCAGTTAGTTAGCCCTGCTGCATCATGGTGCCGAGGACCCGGGTTCAATCCCGGCTCCGGGTCACTGTCCGTGTGGAGTTTGCACATTCTCCCCGTGTCTGCGTGGGATTCGCCCCACAGCCCAAAGATGTGCAGGGTAGGTGGATTGGCCACGCTAAATTGCCCCTTAATTGGAGAAAAATAATTGGGTACTCTAAATTTATTTTAAAAAGTAATGGGCTTCAGAGTTTTGGATGATCTCAAGCTTACAGAGGGGAGAATATAGGATACCAGCCAGGAGTGTGTTGATCAAAGTAAATAACCTTTTAAAAACAGATAAACATCTGGCTATGAAAGGGATTAAATCTTTAAAGGATAAGTAGTGGATATAGAAGAACAAATGATCTAAGACTATGACTGATCTTTGACCTCTGCAACCTCCGCGAATAGAGAAGTGGCTTTGCTGTTCACTCAGAGATGGTGTCAGGAGGCCAAAATGGTTTTTTGCTTGAGGCTTGTTTATCTGCCAAATGGGCATCCTGCAGCTTTTTGACTGTCACGGCAGGGTGGGAAATTAACTGATTCCCACACAGCACGGTAAAAATAAAAGTTCAAAAATGCCGTGGCTGTTTCCGAAGTGGCTACGAATGGTCCCTTAAGGCCTATTTTTCAGTTGAGAAATCAACTGCCGTCAGTTGAAAATCCCCCCTCCCTCCCCCCAACCCAGCCAATGGTTGGAGCCTTACTGGCACCACAAGTTATTTTGCTTGTGGAATGCAATGGGTCAAGGAGGTATATTAAGATTGCTTTCCTGTGGTATTTACACTTTTCAGGATTAGGGGAGAGTTCTTCTTGGAAATTAAGCTTCAGTATTGCTGGGGGGGGGTAGGGGGAGGGGGGGGAATGTGAGGCGGAAAGAGACATTCTGTCGGAGCTTTTAATTTTGCACTCTTCCGGACATTTTGCAAGGAAACCCATATCAAGGAAATCAACAAATTTATATTGGAGGAGAAGAGAGTGCTGATTGGTTGGCAAGTGGATTCTGATTGGCTCCTACAGTATATTTTTATTGTTTTCCCTTACATTGGTATTCTTGTGAAAAATCCTGATGAGTGCATGACGAAAAACTTTGATGCAATACCTTTTTTTCCAGCAATACCCAAGCTCTGTACAAGCAAATGACTCTTTAAATTAAACTTTCTCGGGCTTGAGGAAAGAAAAAGGCAGCATTGTGCAAGTTGTATATGATCTATTCAGTCCAAAGGTGTGCAGGTTAGGTGAATTGCCCCTTTGTGCTCAAAGATTAGGTGGGGTTACAGGGACAGGGTGGGGCATTGGGCCGAGGTAGAGTGTTTTTGCGAAGGTCGGTGCAGAATCGATCGGCCGAATGGCCTCCTTCTGCACTGTCGGATTCTATTAGAAGCAGCAGACGGATGGGCTTCAACGAGTGACCATTGCTTGTATCTCATTGTATTAAAGGAGTTGAAAAGATGCAAACAACAAAAGCATTTGTTTCATTCATTACTTCTACTCCTGTTATTTAGGAGCTCTATGTATTCATATCCGGTCTTTTGGCCCCAACTTCTGCTTTCTGTGTTATACGTTTTAGTTTCCGTTGTATGAAGAGTCAATAGTCCTGTTCCTTTTCACCAAACACCATTTATTTCACTTCCACAGCCTCTGCACAAAACTCTTAACAACACACCACCTGACACAAGGGCCACCTGAAGTCCCTTTTCATATCAGTGTCAATCATTGGATACTTAAACTAAATGAGACAACTAATTGCAATGTCTCTTAATGCATTACTTAACTCTTAACCCATTACTTAACAGTCTGCAGCATCCTATTTTAAATAATTTCATTCCTCATCAATTATCATGGTTTCAAAGGCCACCCTCCCTCCCTCCGCCTACAGTACTTCATTTTAATTTACGTTTTGTCTTTTTGTCTGAGATCATGATTCTTGCAGATAATCGACAATCACTGCTGGTCAGAGAAAGAAGCTGTCCTGCAAATCTTCTCTGAACAGGTTTTGGCACCAGAATTCAACGTACAATTTTACAAAGTGAGATGCTGTTCCAGATGCACTGCAGATGCCGTGTCAGCATAATGTACGTGAACGATGCTGGATACTGTATGTGAGAATTGCACTGCACTAATCTACTCGGAAATCTCAAGATATCAAAAACCACAAGTGTTTTAAGTTAACATGCTGAACTCATTGGATTACCCTCTTAAATTAACAGAAATTTGAACTGCAAAATTTGTTATTGATTTGATCAATGGATCTCCCTCGACATTAGTCACAGCAAGCCTGAGACATACAATTTTGTTAACTTGGGCCAGTCAAACTCCCCCCCACCCCTTTTAGAGTCATGGCTAAATGAGGTAACTGCTCATAAGGAGAGCTCAGCACTGGGAACAGCTCGCTGGCAGAAATAGCTGGCCTGTCAGCTGGGAATACAGCGTAAGGAAGAGATTGCATTGCCAGCTTATGACCGGTTTGCCTCTCCAAAGAGTATTCTTCACTCTTCTCCAGTCGGACTGTGAGCATAAGGAAGAGTATTAGGTGCCTTCCATGCTGTTGGCCTTTGTAAGAGGTTGGGGCGAGCTCAGTTGGGAGGGAGTGTGGCGGACAAAGTTAATTTTGGTAAGTAGCGCATTTTATTTGGACCATCTGATTAATCATGAAGAATGATTGTACTTGCATATGAAATGATTCCTCCGCTGTTATGTTTATCTTGCTGTATGAAGGCATTAGATGGATTTCCAATTTATCAGAGCACCAGCTTTGTGAAGTGTTACCAGGTTAGTTTTAGTACTAAATGTTTGTACATGATAATAATGATCTTTATTGTCACAAGTGGGCTTACATTAACACTGCAATGAAGTTACTGTGAAAATCCCCTAGTCGCCACATTCCAGCGCCTGTTCAGGTACACTGAAGGAGAATTCAGAATATCCAATTTACCTAACAGCACGTCTTTTGGGACTCGTGGGAGGAAACCGGAGCACCTGGAATAAACCCAGCAGAAATGGGGAGAATGTGCAGACTCCACGCAGACAGTGACCCAAGCTGGGACTTTAACCTGGGACCCTGGCAATGTGAATCAACCGTGCGAACCACTGTGCTACCGTGCTGCCCTCTTTGCACTCTTGGGGGGGGGGGGGGGGGCTTGAGGGGTCAGGAATAGGTGGGAATATCTTTTTCTGGAGTGAGGTAACCTTGTGAACCCGTGTGTTTAAGAGTCTGTTTTGCCGAATGTGTGATGAACTGGATGAACATATTGTCAAAGCATTGTCAATTTTTCTTTTCACAAAGAAAAACTTCAGATGTTGAAAATCTGAAATGGAAACAAAGTGTGACTGATAAACCTCAACAGTTTCGATTTTGGTCGCGATCAGGAAATGAACAGCCACAGTGCACTGGTTAGGTTACTGTTCAAGTTTCCTCTAAATCTGATTTACATAATGGCCCATAACGTCCTGGCTCCCCAGTGTCGCACTTGGAGGGGTTGGCGTGTGGGCATACACCATTGATGCGCTGGGGAATGCCTCTTAGAGGTTCCCACGCGAGGGTTTACCCCCTGGACAATTGCGCTGAACTGGGAACCACCTGATAAAGTGATTTAATTTTGAGTTTTGTGTGCAATTCTGGTCGCCGCATTATAGGAAGGATGTGGAAGCATTGGAAAGGGCGCAGAGGAGATTTACCAGAATGTTGCCTGGTATGGAGGGAAGATCTTTTGAGGGAAGGCTGAGGGACTTGAGGCTGTTTTCGTTAGAGAGAAGAAGGTGAAGAGGTGACTTAATTGAGGCATACAAGATGATCAGAGGATTGGATAGGGTGGACAGTGAGAGCCTTTTTCCTCGGATGGTGATGTCTAGCACAAGGGGACATATCTTTAAATTGAGGCGAGATAGATATAAGACAGATGTCAGAGGTAGGTTCTTTACTCAGAGCGTAGTAAGGGCGTGGAATGCCCTGCCTGCAACAGTAGTGGACTCGCCAACACTAAAGGCATTCAAATGGTCATTGGATAGACATATGGACGAATAGTGTAGATGGGCTTTAAAGTGGGTTCACAGGTCGGCGCAACATCGAGGGCCGAAGGGCCTGTACTGCGCTGTAATGTTCTATGTTCTAAATTGCTAACTGAGGATGGTTCTACCAGAATTATCCTCATAGTTACTCTGAAGGAGTTTGAAGAAATAGAAACATTTCTAACTGCAGAGGTACTATTTTAAAGACCCAGATCAAGCCCCACACAGGACACTCCACTCATGTATCCAACCCCCCTCCCCACCAGCCGATCTGACCCTAGCCCAACCCGACCCAAAACTCAACACCACCTCCACACCACATCACACTGCGCCTTAAGAGTCTTCCCTAACCAGCTCAGATATTGCACATTTAAGAACATAACCTAAGTAATGGGAACAACTGTGGGCTATTCAGCCCCTTCTGCCTCCTCTGCCATTTAATGAGATCATGCCGAACTGGATCGTGGCATCAACTCCACTTTCCTGCCGTCACCCAAAACCCTTGATTCCCTTGCAATAAAAATGGTCTAACTTAGTCTTGAAATTATTCGATGACCCAGCCTTCATTGCTTGCTCGGTAAGAGAATTCCAAACACTAATGATCCTCTGAGGGAAGAAATTCCTCCTCATTTCCATTTTAAATAGTAAATGTCTTATTTTAAAATTGTGGCCCTTAATTCTAGATTCCCTCACGAGGATCATTTCAGCCTCTACCCTGCCAAACCCCCTCAGCATCTACCCTGCCGAACCCCCTCGGCATCTACCCATAGAAACCCCTCAGCATCTACCCTTAGAAACCCCTCAGCATCTACCCTTAGAAACCCCTCAGCATCCACCCTGCTGAACCCCCTCAGAGTCTACCCTTAGAAACCCTTCAGCGTCTACCCTGCCGAGCCCCCTCAGCATCCACCCTGCCGAGCCCCCTCAGCATCCACCCTGCCGAACCCCCTCAGCATCCACCCTGCTGAACCCCCTCAGCATCCACCCTGCCGAACCCCCTCAGCGTCTACCCTTAGAAACCCCTCAGCATCAACCCTGCCGAGCCCCCTCAGCATCCACCCTGCCGAGCCCCCTCAGCATCCACCCTGCCGAACCCCCTCAGCGTCTACCCTTAGAAACCCCTCAGCATCCACCCTGCCAAGCCCCCTCAGCATCCACCCTGCCAAGCCCCCTCAGCGTCTACCCTTAGAAACCCTTCAGCATCCACCCTGGTGAACCCCCTCAGCATCAACCCTGCCGAGCCCCCTCAGCATCCACCCTGCCGAACCCCCTCAGCGTCTACCCTTAGAAACCCTTCAGCGTCTACCCTGCCGAGCCCCCTCAGCATCCACCCTGCCGAGCCCCCTCAGCGTCCACCCTGCCGAGCCCCCTCAGCGTCCACTCTGCCGAACCCTCTCAGCATCCACCCTGCCGAATCGCCTCAGCGTCTGCCCTTAGGAACCCCTCAGCATCTACCTTGCCGAAAGCCCTCGGCGTCAACCCTGTCGAAGCCCTCAGTATCCATCCTGCTGTACCCCCTCGGCACTCACCGTGCTGAACCGCCTCGGCATCTACCCTGCGAAAAACCCTCGGCCTCTACCCTGCGAAGCCCCCTCTGCATCTACCCTGTCGAACCCCCTCGGCATCTACCCTGTTGAAACCCCTCAGCGTCTACCCAGTCGAAACCCCTCAGCATCTACCCTGACGAAACCCCTCAGCGCCAACCCTGCCAAAACCCCTCAGCATCTACCCTGACGAAACCCCTCCGCATCAACCCTGCCGAAACCCCTCAGCATCAACCCTGCCGAAACCCCTCAGCATCAACCTTGTCGAACCCCCTCAGCGTCTACCCAGCCGAAACCCTTCAGCATCTACCCTGATGAACCCCCTCACCGTCAACCCTGCCAAAACCCGTCAGCGTCAACCCTGTCGAAACCCATCAGCGTCTACCCTATCAAATCACCTCAGCGTCTACCCTGTCGAAACCCTTCACCATCTAAAAGATTTCAATGAGATGGTTTCCTATTCTTCTAAATTCTATGGGGGCGATTCTCCAATATGGAGCCCAAGTGTTCGCGCCGTCGTAAACGCCGTAGCGTTTCACGACGGCGCGAACCGGGCCCGGGTATGACCGATTCTGGCCCCCATAGGGGGCCAGCACAGCGCTGGAGCGGATCACGCCGCTCCAGCCTCCTTTCCGCCGCGCCAATCCGCGCATGCGCGGGGTACTTCTTTAGCGCGCCGGCCCTGACCAACATGGCGTTGGTATTCAGGAGCCAGCCGCGCCATTAAGTAGGCCCGGGGGGGGAGAGGCCAGCCCACAGATTGGTGGGCCCCGATCGCGGGCCAGGCCCCATCGGAGGCGCCCCCCCCCCCCCGGTGAAGGAGCCCCCCCGCCCCGGCCGTTCGCGCAGAGTTCACGCCGGCAGCGACCAGGGGTGAACGGCGCCGGTGGGACTCTGTCGTATCGGCGCGGCTGCTCGGCCCATCCGGGCCGGAGAATCGGCGGCCCCGCTGATTCCAGCGGCCCGCGGCCAGTGCCGCGCCAAACGCGCCGGCGCAAATGGCGCCGATTCTTCATATCTGGAGAATCGCGCGCCGACGCCGGGGCATCGTGGCGCGGTTGCGGCGATTCTCCAGCCTGGCACGGGGCTCGGAGAATCGCCCTTTATACCGTTCCTCACAAAAGTGGTTGTTTCTTGTGGGACCTAGAGGGCATAATCTCAGAATAAGGATCATCCATTTAAATTGGAGATCATGAGCAATTTCTTCTCTGGGGGTTGTGAATTTGTGGAACTCTTTACTGCAGAGAGCTGTGGAGGCTGGGTCGTTAAGTATGTTCAAGGCTGAGATAGTGTGGTATGGTGGCACAGTGGCTAGCACTGCTGCCTCACAGCAGCGGGAACCCGGGTTCGATACCTACCTCGGGTGACTGTCTGTGTGGAGTTTGCACATTCTTCCCATGTCTGCGTGAGTTTCCTCCATGTGGCCCGGTTTCCTCCCACTGTCACAAAGATGTACAGGTTAGGTGGATTGGCCGTGCTAAATTGCCCCTAGTTGGGGTTACGGGAATAAGGTGGGAGATTGAGCCCAGATAGGGTGCTCTTTCAGCGGGTTGGTGCAGACTCGACGGGGCAAATGGTCTCCTTCTGCACTGTAGGGGTTCTACGATAGACAAAAAAAAATTATCAGTAAGGAAATCAAGTGTTTTGGGGATAAGGCAGGAAAGTGGAGTTGAGGATTATCATCAGATTAGTCATGATCTCATTGAATGACAAAGCAGACTCAGTGGGCTAAACAACCCACTTGTGCTCCTATGTGCTGTGATCTTATGATCCCTTGGATCAGCCTAATGAACCTCCTCTGAACTGCTTTCAAGGCAAGTATAAACCCTCAAGTAAGAAGACCAAAATTGTACACAGCACCCGAGGTGTGGTCACAATAATGCACTTTAAAGTTGTAACAAGATATCCTTACTTTCACACTCCACCCCTTGCAATAAGGTTCAACATACCAATTGCCTTCCCACTTACTTGCTTTACCTTTTATGCTAACCTTTTGTGATTAATTTACAAAGCACCCAAATCCCTCTGTACTGTTGCATTCTGCAGTCTCTCTATTTTTAAATAACATCCTGCTTTGCTGTTCTCCCGGCCATAGGGAACAACCTCACAAAATCCCACATTATACTCCATCTGCCAACTAATTTGCCCTCTTATTTAATCGATCGATATCCCTTTGCAGACTTTATATTCTCCTCACCACTTGCTTCACTACCTATCTTTGTGTCGTTAGCAAACTTTGTCTAAGCACTCTGCCCCTTCATCCAAGATACTGATGTAGATTGTAAATAATTGAGACCCCAGCACTGGTTCCTGTGGCACTCCACAAGCTACAGTTTGCCAACCTGAAAATGTTTAGCCTATCCATGCTAATATATCATCTCCGCACTATGAGCTCTCACCATGTAGTTTTTAAGTGGCATCTTATCAGATGCTTCTCAAAAATCCAAATCATAGAATCCCTACAGTGCAGAAGGAGGCCATTCGGGCTATCGAGTCTGCACCGACCCTCTGAAAGAGGACTCCACCCAAGTTCAGCCTTCCACCTTATCGCAATAACCCCTTAAACTAACCTACACATCTTTATTGGACACTAAGGGGCAATTTAGAATGGCCAATCCACCTAACCTGCACGTGTTTGGACTGTGGGAGGAAACTGGAGCACCCAGAGAAAACTCACGCAGACACGGGGAGAGCATGCAAACCCCACACAGACAGTGACCCAAGGCCGGAACTGAACCTGTGTCCCTGGCGCAATGAGGCAGTAGTACCACATCTGCTGTTTCCCCCTTGATCCACTCAGCATTCCCTTTCTTAACATAATTCACAAAACCGTAAGACATAGGAGCAGAATTTAGGCCATTTGGCCCATCAGGTCTGCTCCGCCATTCGATCATGGCTGATATATTTCTCATCCTCATTCTCCTGCCTTCTCCTTATAACCCCTGATCCCCTTATTAATCAAGAACCTACCTATCTCTGTCTTAAAGGCACTCAGTAATTTGGCCTCCACAGCCTTCTGCGACATTGAGTTCCACAGATTCACCACCTTCTGGCTGAAGAAATTCCCCCTCACCTCAGTTTTAAAGTATCGTCCCTTCAGTCTGAGGCTGTGCCCTCAGGTTCTAGTTTCTCCAACTGGTGGAAACATTGTCTCCACGTTTACTCTATCCAGGTTTCTCAGTTTTTTGTATGTTTCAATGAGATCCCCCCCCTCATCTTTCCAAACTCCATCAAGTACAGACCTAGAGTCCTCAACCACTTCTCATATGACAAGTCCTTGATTCCAGGGATCATTCTTGTGAACCTTCTCTGGACCCTATCCAAGGCCAGTGCATCCTTCCTTAGATACGGGAGAAGGCAGAGAGTGGGGATACAAAACTGCTCACAATATTCCAAATAGGTCTGACCAGAGCCTTGTACAGCTTCAACAGTAGATTCCTGCTCTTGTATTCTAGCCCTCTCTATATGAATGCTCACATTGCATTTGCCTTCCTAACTGCCGACTGAATCTGCATGTTAACCTTAGCGAATCCTGAATTTGGACTTCCACGTCCCTTTGTGCTTCTGATTTCTGAAGCTTTTTCCCATTTAGAAAATAGTCTATGCCTCTATTCTTCCTGTCAAAATGCACAACCTCACACTTTTCTACATTGTATTCCATTTGCCACTTCTTTGCCCACTCTCCTAGCCTGTCCAGGTCCTTCTGCAACCTTTCTGAGTCTTCAACACAACCTGTCTCTCTACATATCTTTGTATCATCTGCAAACGTGGCAACAATGTCCTCAGTTTCTTCTTCCAGATCATTAACGTGTATCGTGAATAGCTGTGGTGTCAACACTGACTCCGATGGAACACCACTAGTCACCGGTTGCCATCCTGAAAAGGATCCCTTTATCCCCACTCTCTGCCTCCTGCCAGTCAGCCAATCCTCTATCCATGTCAGTACCTTGCCCCTAACACCATGGGCTCTTATTTAGCAGCCTCCTGTACGGCACCTTGTCAAAGGCCTTCTGGAAATCCAAATAGATCATGTCCTTTGTCTAACCTCCTTATTACCTACTCAAAGAATTCTCACAGATCTGTCAGACATGACCTCCACTTGACGAAGCTGTGCTGACTCAGTCCTTTCTCACCATGCACTTCTCAGTATTCTTCAATCTCATCCTTAATAATAGACTCTAAAATCTTACTAACAACTGAAGCCAAGCTAACCACCTATAATTTCCTGTCTTCTGCCTCCCTCCCTTCTTAAATAGGGGTGTGACATTAGCCCTTTCCAGTCCTCTGGGACCCTCCCTGCCTCAAGTGATTACTGAAAGATCATCATCGATGCCTCCACAATCTCCTCAGCTATCTCCTTCAGAACCCTGAGGGGTAGTCCATTTGGTCCAGGAAATTTATCCACCTTCAGACCTTTCAGTTTCCCCAGAACCTTCTCCCCAATGATGGCCATTACACTCACCTCGGTCCCCAGACTCTCTTGAAGTTCTGGTATGCCACTTGTGTCTTCCACCGTGAAGACTGGTGCAGGTACCCATTCAGTCCCTTTGCCAGTTCTTTGTTCCCTATTACTACTCCAGCCACATTTTTCACTGGTCCAATGTCCATTCTTGCCTCTTTCTTACCTTCTATATATCGAAAAAAATCTCTTGCAATCTTCTTTTATATTACTAGCTAATTTAAATTCCTATTTCATCTTCTCCACCCTTATTACTTTTTTAGTTGTCCTCTGCTTTTAAGGCTTCCCAATCCTCTGGTTTCCCACTAACCCTCGCCATATTGCATGCCTTTTCCTTTGCTCTTTATGCTGTTCTTGACTCCCCTCGTCAGCCATGGTTGCCTTGTCCTCCCCTAAGCATGTTTCCTCCCCCTTGGGATGGATTTCTGTTGTGCCTCCCAAATAACCCCCCAAAACCCCTGCCATTGCTTTTCCACTATCTTCCCTGCTCGGCTCCTTTTCCAATGAACTCTGGCTAGCTCCTCCCTCATGTCTTTGTAGTTACCTTTATTCAATTGTAAAACCGTTACATCTGATTCCAGCTTCTCCCTCTCAAACTGCAGGGTGAATTCTATCATATTGTGGTCACTGCCCCCCAAGTGTTCCTTCACCTTAAGTCCCCTAATCAAGTCTGCCTCATTACACATCACCAAATCCAGAATTGCTTGTTCCCTAGTGGACTCTTACCACCAGCTGCTCCAGAAAACCATCTCGTAGACATTCCATAAATTCCTTTTCTTGGGATCCGCTATCAACTTGATTTTCCCAGTCCACTTGCATATTGAAGCCCCCCATGATTATTTCTTACATGTCTTTTCTATCTCCTGATTTATTTTCTGCCCCACATCCTGACTACTGCTAGAGGGCTTGTACATAACTCCCATCAGGGTCTTTTTCCCTTTGCAATTCCTCAACTCTACCCACACAGGTTCTACGCCTTCTGACCCGATATTGCTTCTTGCTATTGATTAAATTAAATTCTTACTAATAATGCAATCCAGCAAAGATCTCCCAAATGTTCTGCTATTATTTCTTTAATAATAGATTCCACATTTTTCTCACTGACAAATGTTAGGCTAAGTTGCCTATGGTTTCTTGCTTTCTGTCTCCCTACTTTCTTTTAAAAAAAAAAAAAAAAAACATTTTATTAAGGCATTTATAATTTTATAACAATGACAGTAAACAATATAAATATAAACATAGTGCAAAGACCACTTCCCTCCCTCACAAGTCCCACCTCCTCTAAACAATACCACCTCCTCTAAACAATAATCTAAACACCCCCTCCCACCCAAACCTCTGCTGACAGTTAAGAAGTCGACAAATGGCTGCCACCCCTGGATGAACCCTCGCATTGACCCTCTTAGGGCAAACTTTATTTTCTCAAGTCTGAGAAACCAGGCCGTGTCAGTAAGCCAGATCTCTGAATTTGGGAACTCCAAGTCCCTCCATGCTAACAATACCCATCTCCGGGCTACCAATGGGGCAAAGGCCAAGACGGCAGCCTCTCTCTCCCCCTGGACCCCCGGATCTTCCGACCTACATTCTTTAAAGGCGGTGCTGCATTTGCAGTTTTTCAGTCCGCTGGATCTTTCCAATATCGAGGAAATTTTGGAATAGAATTCAAACAGTGCAGAAGGAGGCCATTCAGCCCATCAAGCCTGCACCGACTCTCTGAAAGAGCACCCTACCTAGGCTAACTCTCCCACCCTATCCTTGTAACTCCATAACTCCACCTAACCTGCATATCTTTTTGGACACTTAAGGGCAATTTGTTGTGGTCAATCCATCTAACCAGCACATCTTTGGACTGTGGGAGGAATCCAAAATACCCGGAGGAAACCCAAGAACACACTGGGAGAAAGTGCTAACTCCACACAGTCACCCGAGGTCGGAATCAAATCTGGGTCCCTGGCGCTGTGAATCAGCAGTGCTAACCACTGTGCCACCGTGCCGCCCGTGTCTCATTAATCCTGCCTGATTACAGGCCCAAAAAAGCCTGTTCCCCGATTGTTTCCACAATATATTGTTCTAATAAAGTGTTCCAAATATAATCTATGGACCTGTCGCCAAGGCTATATTTACAATTTTGATTTCACCAATCTATATGAAGATTAAAGTTGTCCACAAAATTTTTTTACAAGCTTGATTGAATTTATACCCTGCCTTAAGGTGTAGCCTTAGGGACCTTTGGAGACCTATAAACTACTCCTACTAGTGACTTATTTCTCTTGCTAATTCTTATCTCCACCCAAACTGATTCCACAGGTGGGATCCTCCGTTGCCTGACGGCGATATAATAATCGGCGATCAGGCGGAGAATCGACTCTGACACCCAAATCAGGGCTGGCAACCGGTTTGACACCCGTCAGCCATGCTCCTCCCCCTCGGAAATGGCGTAATCGTGCCACGCACTGTTGCAATGGCGTTGGCGCGTCATCAGCCTGCCCTCCCGCGATGCTCCGCTCCCGGTGGGCAAGGTTCCTGACGGCGCGGGACTGTGGTCTCAGCGGTTGGGAACCCGACATGAAGCTGCGGGCTGTGTCCAGCTCCGCCACATTCGGCCGGGATCTGTGGGAGGGCTGGGGGGACTGGTGGGGGGTGGCCAGTGGGGTCGCGAATGGCGGGTCTGGCACGCGCATGGCCGGCGCCTGTTGTACAGCACGACCGCTGCAGATAGTCAGCCATGAAAGATCCGGCCATTTTCAGTGTGGGAGCCAGGAGTTATACCCGGTGCCGCAGTTAGCCCCTCACGGTCCCGGAATGGGTGAGGGGTCAGCACCGATTTTTTTCATCGTAAACCTCCCCTGAATTTTCCGTTCGAGCAGGCACTTAGTGAAACGGAGAATCCAGCCCCACATTTTATCTTCTGCATCAAGATCATTTCTCACTACTATACTGATCTCATTCTGTGTTAACCGTGCTCTCCCCACCTCCTTTTCATTTCTTCCTATACTTTAAAAGTGTCAGATACCTACCGTTGAATGTTCAGTTCCTAGACTGGATATTGGCCTGGAAATGTGACCAGTTTTGTGGGGGAGACTTGTTGTGGGGAAACTGAATCATGAGCCAGTATAAAAGATGATGGAAAATATTGGTGCAAATGGATTTTCGACATTTCTCACAGAAAATTCAGGATATAAAGTTTTGCATGTGTAGCGTTCAGTAAGCATTCTAAAATGTAATTTTTCATCCTTAATTTATGTTTATGTGTTTGTTGACCATGTGTTGCAGAGTATCCAGATAGCGACTTGGTTTTTGGCTCCTTCTCCTCCTTCTTTCCTCCTCCACTGCAGTTGAAGCCAAAGAATTTAACACATTGAACTTGGCCAATTATGTTGGAAAGCAAAAAGGCAGGATCATAGAGATGTGTGTCCAGAAATAGTGAACTGCAGTTCTGGCTATCCTCTTTGTCAAAGCAACAAAAAGCACTTACTGTTCAAAGACATATTTTATGTTGTTGCAATACTTTTACTTCTGTTTGAGTAGTTTTCAAAACCGCCTTTATCGGAGAATACAAACTTTATCTCGGGAAGTAAGGTTTTCCTAAGGTCTCCTTTTGGGGGTCAGTGGCAAGACGTTTAAAGTGCTGATATACACTGAGGGGCTCAGGTAAGGGGTTGCGATTTCGGGGATGGAAATCCTGGGCAGGATTCTCCGTAGCCCGACGCCAAAATTGGGATCGGGGATCGGGCGGAGAATGGGTCCCGATGCCGAAATCGAGGCAGACGCCAGTTTGACGCCGCTTGGTGATTCTCCGTCCCCTCCAAATCGTGTCATCGGGACGTACGCCACGCGCAGTCGCAACCTGTCGGAGCGCCATCAGCCGGCCCAACCGCGATGCTCTGCCTCCAATGGGCCGAGTTCCCGACAGCGCGGGCCACGTGTGGTCCCAGTGGTCGGGAAGCTGGCGTGTCGGCTGCGGACTGTGTCCAGCACTGCCATAATCGGCCGAGATCCCTGCTGCTGTCTGGGGGGGCTTCTGCTACGGCTGGGAGGACTGGTGGGGGGTGGCCAGGAGGTGGGTTGTTTGGTCGGGGTGGGAGGGTATGCATTCCAGCATGTCCGGCGCCCTGTTTTCCGCCGCGACTGCTGCGGGTGTAGGCATGCAGCTTGTCAGCCCTGTGCATGTGTGGCCCGGGACCCGCCGATTTTCCGGTAGTTTTCCGCCGGTGTTCATTGTGGCGCTGGTGCTAGCCCCTCACCGGTACCGGAATCAGTGAGGGTTTCACACCGATTTTCCCGTCGTGGAACACCACAGATTCTCCGTTGGTGCCAGCACTTAGCCTCAGAAAAGGAGAACTCAGCCCCCTATCTCTGATGCTACTAGATGCAGGTACTGTTAGCTGCTCAAGTGCATCTCCATGTGGGTGAAGGGGGAGGGGGAATCAGAGATGTACTGTGCTCCACCAACTCGCCCATCTGTCCCCTCAATATCCCCTCAGCTAGAGATCGTGTGCAGCGTTGGATAACCTGCGGAACAAGGGCAAAATACTAATACAAAGAAGTATTACTCAGAAATTAAATCCTCGTCTTTGGTCTTTGCTCTTTTGTTTGGTGAGCCTTTTTAACAGTGGCCAGCATTCCTCTGTGAGGTCATTGCTTCGTGTCTTGAAGCACTGATCCCGGTTGGTTATGTTGGTTTTGGATTGCAGTTTGTGCGGTGTCCACAAACCTCTCCAAAGAATGAAACTTTCTCAGGCTAAATAGAACCGTCACACAAGAGGGAGTTTTTTTGGCCGGGTTCTATTCCTGAAGCAGTTTGCTTTGAAACCTCCTCCCAAGTTATGGATCAACGACAGATTTGAATACATTTGATATGACAGGTGACAAAATTGCTCTTAATATAAAACAAGAGTATGTCATAATGAACAACTTGCTTAAATATGTATAAAATCATAAAGGAATAAAATACTGCAGATGTTCACATCTGGAAATAAGATAGAAAATGGTGAATATATTCAGACAGCTCTGAAATTGAGGCTTTGAAACGTACAGGGCGGGATTCTCCAATAATGGGGCTATGTCCCAGGCCGGCGTGAAAGGCGGCGCCAACCACTCCGGCGTCAACTATCCCCGTTAATGGGGAATGCTCCCCTTCCTAGGGGGCTAGGTCGGTGCCGGAGTGGTCCCCGCAGCTCCAGCCGGTGCAGAACAGCTGGCGCGAGTTCGCGCTTGCGCGCTACGGCCGGCATATTTCCGCGCATGCGCGCTACGGCTGGCGTGATTCCGTGCATGCACGGGGGTTCCCTTCTCCGCACCGGCCCCCGGGCAATATGGCGGAGCCTTACAGGTGGCCGGCGCGAAGGAACTTAGGCCCCCACGGAACCAGCCCGCCCGCCGATCGGTAGGCCCCAATCGCGTGCCAGACCACGGTGCCCCCCCCCCCGGGTCGGATCCACCCGCCCCCCCCCCCCCCCTCCAGGACGGCCCCCGCAGAGACACCTTCCAGGTCCCGCCGTGTGGGACCTGGGTAAACCACGCCGGCGGGACTCTGCTGAACTCGGCGGCCACTCGGCCTGTTTGGGGCCCAGAAAATCGCCGGGGGTGGGGAGGGCACTTTCAACGGCCTCTGACCGGCGTGGCGGGAATCCTGCGGGCGCCCAAGAATCGGCGGGGGAGAATCGGGAAGTCGGCGTCAGGGCGTGATTCTCGCTTCCCCCCTGTGGATTCGCCGACCCGGCGCAGGGTCGGAGAATCCTGGCCACAGTGTCTGAACATTGTGTGATGTTTCCTGTATTTTTTTTAGAGGCGTGTACCTTATATTAATTGCTATGCAATACATATTTTTGTTTTTCTTTCCATATCGATGGGTGCTATTTTAAGAAATCAGGGGCGTCATTCTCCGCCGGCGGGAGTCTCCATTTTGCCGGCGCCCGGGGGTTTCCCGACGGCGTGGGGCTGCCCCACAATGGGAAACCCCATTGACCGGCCGGTGTTACGGAGACTCCCGCCGGCCGGTCGGCGCAGAAATGTGGCGGGGCGGGTAGGAGAATTTCGCCCCAGATCAGTGGTTGCACGCTCTCGCCACTGAATAAAATAAAACCTCCCTCACAACAGAGACTAAATCACATCGTCCAGACTGGCACTAGAACAGATAAAGGAATGCTATGTTGTTGGAGACCCCAGTCCATTACAGTTTCTTTTGCGCCAGTGGCGGTGGTGTCCCACTCTCGGAAGTTCCTTCTTAAAATTTACTTTGTGAGGTTGTCTTTTGCCAGACCCATCTTCTTTTGCTACCTGGCAGGGTGTACATTCAGGAGACAAAATATGTGTCCTGCCTGCAGGACAGTCTGATGCACAATCAATTACTCTCGAGACAAGGTGAGTCATAACGAATCGGCTTTAATCAGCTAGAACTGTACCCAGCAGCTTCGATACAGAAAGTGAAGGCTGCTGGGATGGCATAGGTTCTTATACCCCGCCTCTCAGGGCGGAGCTATGTACGTTAGCCAATGGTAGACTCCTAGGTCTAGCCAATGGGCATCCACCTCTCATGTACTGCAATACCTGGTATTACCACACAGTCTTCCCCCTGTTATGATGTCCTGCAGGTACATCTGACCAGTTCTTTGTAGCACTTTGTTAGTTATGTCTCTGTGATGCCCAGGATTTTACGTCGGCAGCGCTGGTGAAAGATGTCCAACTTACATGGCACTTTGCTGTTTTCTTTCATGCCTCATTGGTAGAGATTGCGATTGCTGCTACATTAGACATATCGAGGCATAGTTTCAGCTTCATGGCTGTGTTGATGGTGTTGGATGCTCAGACCGTGTAGAGCTGCTGGAAGATCGATACTCCATTACCTATTCTTGTGTAGGTGTGGATCGCTACATAGCCCACCCTGGAGATGTTGCTTGCTTCCTAGGTAGGGGATGTGGTTGACATCATCGATGTTCTGATGTTTGATGATGATGGGTAGGCATTGTTGCTGTACTGTCGGCACTGTCTTGGTCTTCTTCATAGATCAACCTCGCTGCTGCTACTCTCAAGGCTGGTGGTCATGTCTTGGAATGCACACGATTCTATAGTCGGCAAGGAAATTTGCAAAATCCAGGTCAGTCAATTGATGATGTTGACACAGGATGCCAGAGTGTGCAGCCATCATTCCCTTCCGCATGATGAAATCAGTAACCACGAAGAAAAGGAATGGAGAGGGTTTGCAGCCCTGCCATACTCCTGCGATGATGTTGAGGGAGTCTGTAGTGTCCATGCTAGTCTTGACATAGCAGCTGGAGTTGTAATCTAAGACATAGAACATCTTGTTCCAAGATGCCATGCAGTCTTGCAATGTACCAGAGTAACTTCCACTGGATGATATCAAAAGCCTTCTTGAAATCCAATTAAGTTGATAACAAGTGTTTTCTCAAACTCCAAGCTCTGCTCCGATGTTCCTGAGTGTAAAGATCTGTTTGCAGCATAATCTGCCAACCCAGCAACCTGCCTGTCCTTCAGAAAGAGTTAGTCCTGTTTTCAATCTATTGAGGAGCATTGTGCTGAAGACCTTGGCAAGTACTGACAGCAGTGTTATTGTGCCCCTCCAGTCGTTGCAGTTGCTGAGGTTGCCTTTCTTTGGCTATCCCCTTAGTTGGATGTAAACCTTCTTATTCGCAGAAGAACAGAAGAGTTCTCAGTGTCCTGTCCAATATTTATCCCTCAAGCAACCTTACTAAATTAAATTACCTGGTTATTATCTCATTGTTTGTGGAGTCTCACATATGCAGATTGGCTGCTGCAATTCCTACATTGATTACAGTGACTACACTTCAAAAATACTTTATTGACTGTAAAGCTCTTAGCGATGACCTGGGATCATGAAAAGCACTCTACAAGTCCAAGCCCATCATAAGTATTATGATGTGTTTGTGTAAAGTCCTGATGAACTATTTTATTTCGAATTAGTTTACACGTGTATTGATCAGCACACTGAAAAACACCAATTTGCAGAACTTCAGCCGTCATATTTTCATGGAAAGAGTGGTAAGAAAATTCACACAGACCTGCACAGGGGACTTGCATACCAGGTTCAGGTGACATTACATTCATGCAATAATGTTGCATTTTGATATGTTATAGGCATGAATTGTGTTGTATCACTGTGATTGGGTAGCATTGTATTTGGGTGTTGGTCTGGAATTCCTCAGGAGAACGTTTTCAGCCTTTTGTTCTGTCCCAAAATGCTTTACAGGGAAAGAGTGCTGTTTGCAAACTCAGCAGCCAATTTGCGCAGAGCAAGGTCCCACGAAGAGTAGCCTTGACCAGTCTGCAGAATAAATATCAGCTAGAGTCCCATTTGAAAACTCCCATCTTCCTTGGTTTGACATTCCATCCAAAAGACAATGCTTCCGATAGTTTGGCACTCCCTCAGCCGGGACTGAAGTGCAAGCCCGGATTATGTGCACAAGTATTAGGAGAAAGCTCTGAACACTTGGTCTTCTGACTCAGCTCCAAAGCTGGCCCCTGCCAAAAGTAAAGGATTATTTTCATAAATCTTTTAAAATTCAGCAGAGTAAGCTCAATTATCCCCATATAATGACGCCACAGTTGCTGGCCAGATAATTGGGAATTCCCCTGTAAATCACACCTGGAGGCCGCACTGCTGTATTGATGATACGCACGTTGCTTATATGGGGCTGGATTCTTCGGTTTCCCCCAGCCGCGTGTTTCCCGACGACACGCCGTTCGCTGGCAGCCGGATTTTCTCTTCCCTCTGTTTGTCAATGGGATTTCCCATTGAAGCCACCCGACGCTGCCGGAAAAATCTGGGACGGTAACAGAGGATCCCGACGGCCGGAGAATTGAAGCCACTATGTCACTGCCCTCCACTCGCTGCATACGCCATCCTGTTTCTATCGGACAATGTTGCTGCAGTTTTGGTCATGAATTCTGTGTGTTGTATTTGGTAGCGACTCAAAGTAAACCTTTTTGCGGAGGAAGTAGATTCTGTTTGCTTTCCTGTTTACTACTTGTAGGAGTTCTTGAGCTCCCTAGCCCCAACCATCTTCGGCTGCTTCATGAATGGCCTTCCCTCCGTCATAAAGTCAGAAGTGTGGATGCTTGCTGGTGATTGCACAGCGCACGGTAACACTTGTAGCTTCTCGGAACTGAACCAGGCTATGTCTACATACAGCAGGACAGTGCCCCAATTCACTCCCTCCACCACTGGCATAACGTGGCTCCAATGTGTGCCATCCACAGACAGCAACCTGTCAAGCCTTCTTCAATAACTCTCAGCATCTTATCACCTAGGACAAGGGCAACAGGTGCAAGGGAACATCACCGCCCACAAATTCACCTTCAAGTCGCACACCATCCTGACTTGGAAATGTTCCTTCATCATCACTGGATCAAAATCCTGGAATTCCCTATCTAACAACATTGCGGAAGCGTCTCCATCACATGAATTGCAGCAGTTCAAGAAGGCAACGCACCACAACCTTCAATAAAGGAACCAGAGGTGGTCAATAAATGCTGAATGTCCACGTCTGCTGTAGAAATGGCGGCAGGTTCACATTCTGCAGATTGGGAAAGTGTTCTCCCACCTTTTCATTTTTAACACCATCAGCCACCACCAGCTGTCCAGAGTGGAGTGTTAATCTGAGAGGTTGTCTCATTTCCTTTGTCTATTTAAGATGCCTTGGGATTTACGCCATTTGCATTTCTTTTTTGCCTGCCACAGCTGTTCAAACACAATGGCCCACTCAAATGTGGTTTGTGGGCATGAAATTTGATTCAGTTGCTTCATGTAATCAAAGCAAAGACAAAACAAGATTAACCATTGCTGTCCGGGAGTTGGGGCTGTTGCCTCCCATCTCTTCAGCAAAGGAGACAAAAGATGGGATAGTTCCATAAATAGCAGAGGTGGGTGAGGGGTTTACCCAAATTTGTTATTCTTGAAGAGGCTCTGTGTTTGGTTAGGCTCTTGGGAAGGTTGGTATACCGTATCTTTCCCAAGTGCTGTTCACTCCTGTTGATATTCTTCAACCTTGTGTTGCTATTCATACTGACTGAATTGGCTCAACATGTTTAGCAGGCTTTGATTGCCAGTGCAGAGACCCACAAAAAGTCAGTATTGAGGTAAAAACCCCTTCAAATAGCCACAACTAACTTTTCATTACTGATAATTCATTACAGTAAAGATCTCTGAACATCGTTGTGTGGGGTATGTTGAAAATATTGGACGAACCACAGTGTCCTCCAGTTAAAGATTGGGTAAACCAAAACCATTAGCTTCAGCCCAGTAAGATTTTAAGTGCTTTCATGGTGTGTTTTTTTTGTTCAGATCTTGGTGAATGGCAAGATCAGTGTTGCTCGGACTTTTTTTCCATCTCGCTATAACGAGAAGGTGCTGTGAAAGGCAGGTCGGGCAATATGGATCAATACGGGCATCTTCTCAGCTGGAGTGGACAAAGTGGGCTGGATTCTGCGATTCTGGGGCTATGTCCCCACGTCGGCAGGGGAACGGTGGAGTTTTACGCCATAAATACTGGTGCAAAACGGCCACCAATTTCCCGTTTTGCTGGAGGCTAACGGCTAGCAGGTGTTATGGGCCAGGGTATAGAGAACTCCAAAGTATTATTATATCATGGAGATCACCTGATCCACGACTTTTGCTAGATTGTGGTATGGGGAGCACACGGCCCACTCTACAGGTGTGGTGCAGCGGAAATTTAAAAGTAATTTTTTAAGCAAAACAATGTTTATTTTTTGAACTCAGTTAATCTTTTTAAAACATGCAGTGAACATCTTAGCACCCATCAATTCAAATACACCTCCCCCAAAGAATATAACACTCGAAGTAACCTTAAACCTTTGGGCAGCACGGTAGCATAGTGGTTAGCACAATTGTTTCACAGCTCCAGGGTCCCAGGTTCGATTCCCGGCTTGGGTCACTGTCTGTGTGGAGTCTGCACGTTCTCCCCGTGTGTGCGTGGGTTTCCTCCGGGTGCTCCGGTTTCCTCCCACAGTCCAAAGATGTGCGGGCTAGGTGGATTGGCCATGCTAAATTGCCCTTATTGTCCAAAATTGCCCTTCGTGTTGGGTGGGGTTACTGGGTTATGGGGATAGGGTGGAGGTATGGGCTTGGGTAGGGTGCTCTCTCAAAGAGCCAGTGCAGACCCGATGGGTACACTTTAGGTTGACTATCAATTGGGCGGCACAGTAACACAGTGGTTAGCACTGCTGCTTCACAACTCCAGGGTCGCAGATTCCCGGCTCTTGGAATGTGCGGAATCTGCACATTCTCCCTGTATCCGCGTGGGTTTCGTCCAGGTGCTCCGGTTTCCTCCCACAAGTCCTGAAAGACGTGCTTGTTAGGTAATTTGGACATTCTGAATTCTCCCTCTGTGTACCCGAACAGACGCCGGAATGTGGTGACTAGGGGCTTTTCACAGTAACTTCATTGCAGTGTTAATGTAAGCTTACTTGTGACAATAATAAAGATTATTATTATTATTATTATTACTATGCTACCTAATCCACTGTGCAGGTCTCCTGATGGAATGTGATTGAGTTACAACTTATTGAGTTTCCAAGTTGTCCTATCGAGTGGCAGGTGTTGATGATAAATTTATTTTGTCCACACACTTTTTGATCTTCTTTGCCTAACTCCCACTCTGAAATTATTTCACAAAGGCCTCCATCCCCCAGGTGCTGGAAATCTGAAATAAAAACAGAAAATACAGGCTGGACTCAATAGCATAAACAATTTATGTGGAGAGAGGTTAACCGATCTGACGAGAGGTCATTGACCTGAAACATTGAGATTCAGTGGCACTGGTTTTCTTTTTTGGATGCTACAAGGCCCTGTATAGTTCCAAAATGGCTCACACCTCTGGCTTCTGAAGTGTGCTGGATGCTATATTGGCATGGGGATTGACGTCCACCAGGTGCAGTACAGGTAGTGCATGACAACAATCAACATGTAACGTTGATTTGATGCCAGTGTTACTATTTTGGAACCCCTCCAGGCCCTCCTTTTTAATGTTGCGTTAAATGATATGAAGGAACTGAACCAGCACAATCTAAATATATAATCAATTACTTACAGGTAATTTGCGGGCATTTTGGGAACTTTTCCACACTTCCGGAATTAAATTGTCATACATAGGGTGATCTGGCAGGTGCTGAAGTATTTATTTTTGGTAATGCAAAGGCTTGTGCAGAAACCTGTTTCTTGGGTGGCCGAGTAAATTTTCGTCTTGGAAAGGAGCAGTCTGGGAAAAGGATTAGAGGCCACTCAGAGCAGGACCAGCCACAAGGAGAGGAAGGAGAGGGAAAGGGGGTCTCAGCAGGAGCCCATACCTGCCCAAGGTGTTCAGGAAACAGCTCTCCTACCTGAACCCCAGCAGGTGCCCGCACATCATGAAGGGGGTTGTCATTGATATCTGACATCTACTGAGACCACACCCCTAACTTCAGAGCAGGACAAGGATAGCATGAAGAAGTTTGAGCAATTTAATTCAATAATCAATTACTTACAGGTTAGTTGCTGAAATATTGTTTTCCTAGATGTTGCCACAGTTATAATATAATAACCCTAATAACCCAATACAGTGGCTGTGAGGATGACTGCGGCTATGAACTTTTACGTGGCTGGCTTCTTCCAGCATGCTGCTGGAGATATTTTGACCAGGATGCTCTGTTTCGAGTCTGCCCCGCTGCCGCTACTAGCGAGGATGGAGAATTTAGCGCTCAGTCCAATCTCCCATTCACTGCAGCGTCCCGCTGCCATGAAGGATGGGGAATCCCGCTCTTTGTCTCAGTTTGCAGTTCACTTACGTAAGGTGGTGGCTCGCTTGATGCAAAGATGGGTAATTTCATTTTATTCTCTCTTGCTCGAAGAACTATCTTCCCATTCTGGAAGAATTAAAATAAATTATTGAAGAGTCTGTATTCTTCTCTTAGATTTTCCCACCTGGTGGCATTGACTATGTTCCCTTGGTATCTGTCTCGTGTCATTCAGAAATAAATATAGATGAAATATTACGTCAGATTTTATTGTAAAGAGTGGAAGCCACAGAACCCAATACCATGTTCCATTTTGTGTACACTGGATGGCGCTAATATTAGATTACTCCAATGACCTAGACATTAATATCTCTGTGAGCCTACACCGACTGACTACCATTGTGAACCTGTGCTCATTTTATACCCTTCAAATGGAAAGAACGGATTAGCTTCCCACCAGGTCAACGGGGAAGAAGTGTAAATGTGAGAAGCAAACATTTGCGTGCATCAGTCAGATGGCACTAAACGATGTTGCAATGAGTTTCAGCTTGTCAAAAACACTTGCCGTTTGCTTCCATAGCTCCGTTTTCTTCATTTTTATTTTCAGGCACTGAAATCTGAACCGGTTGCACAGGTCTTACCCCATATTTACCTCCCTCGTAAACCGGGCTTTCCTTTCATAAAGCCCCTGAGCTAGCTACAAAAGCTTTAAATATGTTAATGCATCTGAATAGAATAAACCAAAGGAGCCTAAATAGTTCTGAAGTTATTCTTTGTGACAATTTGAAAAATAAGATTTTAATTCCAAGTGGGGGGGAGGCACAGTGACTTAATCAGTGCATTGTTCAGTTTTAGGTTGTTTGTTTGGGGGGGGGGGGTTGCCATTTTCTTGGTCAAAACAGTGGGCAGTTACAAAGGTTTATAAATAGATACCACTGTCAATATCAGTAGTTTTTAAATCCTCTTTTAGATGCCATAATTCAAATGTTTGTGGTTTGGGTCTGGTGCATGCTATAGTTACATTGGAATTCTATACATCAGCATCCCTTTTCACCATGGATGCCAATCCGGAGGGGTCTTAGCTGGAAAGGTTCAGTCGCAAGCTGGGCAGACAGCAGCTTTTGTATTTTGCCTTCCAGGATATGAAGTGATGTTTGTGCATTATCCTTACACTTTGCAGTGGAAGAGTTTACTGTTATCATCTGCACTCTCTCCCACGCACACCTCCTTCATTAAATTGGAGATCATTTTAAGTTTATATTTTACACCTTTCCATCCCGGTAGGTGTTGACTCTTGCTGAGGCATGGTTACACTAGCACCAGTAGATACGAGGCCATTCGTCATAGTCCACAAAGGACCACAAGCATCTCTTTCTCTCCAGTAAATAGACATTATTTATGTGTAGCACATGTTGGTATCAGCAGGCTGGAGATGATGAATGATCAACCACAAGTAGCGCCCCGCCTGAAATCAACAGTTTTAAGCCAAAGAGAAAATGCAGAATCACGTAGGGGGAGAAAAGAGCTAACGTTTCGAGTCCAGATGACCTTTTGTCAAAGCTATTTTTTTCAACCGTTTTAAGACCTGTTACGGCTAGATTAGGAGGGATGAACTGACTCCTCACATTGTGGCACGCTCGAGTTGGCTATGAAAGAGTTTGCATTTAAAAAGGAGGTGATATTGCCAATTTAATATGTGCTTAACTATTTGTAGATCAGAGCAAGAAATAAGCCAGCCAGGTTCCTTAAGTTAACAAGTAAGGAGTTTGTTTTATTGCTAAAACTCACTCTGGTAAAGGTGCAGAAATTATGAACGAAAGCTTTAAAATGTACAAATGTGTCTAACTACCTACTGATACAAAAACAACACACAACCCCCCCTCCCACACCAAAGCAAGCACAAGGAATAAAATAATTATTGCAGAATGTAAAATCTTTTCAAATCTGGAGAAATAACAAGCAAAGTCAGATAAAACGTCTCGTGGATCGTCCAGAGGCTTGTGTAAAGCTGAAGGGTCCTTTTCCACAGTGGGACAGTTGATCGGCAGTGGCTGATTGATTTGGGAATTCTCCTTTTACGAACTCTTGGTTTGCAGCAGTGAAGTTTTCTGGTCGCTTTTAAAATCACAAGCCACTCGACTTTGATGAGAGTTGTTTCAGGAGAAAGAGAACACAGGGATAAGGCAATTGCCCCTGTGGCAGTCTCTCTGACTATTGGAAATAAATGATGGGCGCGATTCACCGATCGCGGGACTAAATGTCGATGCCGTTGTGAACGCTGTCGCATTTCACGACCACGCGAAACGGGTGCGGGCAGTAGGGATTCTGGCCCCCCCAGGGGGCCAGCACGGCGCTGGAGTGGTTCACGCCGCTCCAGCCTTACATACTGGCGCGGACAGTGGGCGCCGCCAACCCACGCCTGCACAGTGGCGAAGCGCCAACTGACGCATGCGCGGTAGGCTCACGGAACGCTCCAGCCCCGAGGCAACATGGCGCGGGGGCTCTAGGGCTGGAAGCGGAACAAAGTAGGCCCGGGGGGAGAGGCCGGCCCGCCGATCGGTGAGCCCCGACCGCGGGCCAGACCCCATCGAGGACCCTCCCCCCGGTGAAGGAGCGCTTTTCCCCGCCCCACAGGCCGCCCCCCCCCCCAACCCTTCGCGCAGATTTCCCTGCCGGCAGCGACCAGGGGTGAACGGTGCCGGTGGGACTCTGCCGTTTCCACGCGGCTGCGCCAAATGCGCCGGCGCAAATGGCACCAATTCTCCGCATCTCGGAGAATCGCGCGTCGGATAGGCGTGGTGCGGTTGCGGCGATTCTCCGGCCCGGCGCGGGGCTGGAAGAATCGCGCCCGACATTTGTATATTTTTTTCGCCCTGAGAGCTGGATCACATGACCTCTCTCTCAGAGCTCCACTCAATCTCCTGGGAGTAGTCATGACTCTTATATCCTTGGGCACTCCTGGGTGCTATTCTGTCCACCAGAGCCATTGGCATGTTGGCGTCTTGAAGACAGGGATACCCACTGGATAGATGGCTGATGATCTTGATGTGAACTCCGTGGGTATAGCTGAGCTGTGTTACAGTGAGAGCCACACTTCTCCCAGGCTGTTGGTGGGCAGGCCACAGATCTGCTCAAAAAGAGATTCCAATGCTTGAACAATGCAGGTGCTCCCTACAAATTCACCGGCTCATGACTCTCTAATGGCCAGGATCAGCAGCTGGAGAGGTGTGGGCAACTCCAGTGCCGTGCTGGCACCCTATAGGGTCTAGAATTGCTTATCCTGAGGCCGTGTTGACGCCGTTGAGAAACGCGACGGTGTTTCCAACGGCGCCAACACTTAGCCTCAGGATCAGAGAATCCCACCCCAGGTGTTGGAAAAATTAAGGTGGTCTTTCAGCTGCTTTGCCGAGACAAATAGTTAAAGGGTGGAATATGACTTTTTTTTCTATCACTTGGGGAATGGGACAGGTGTGCTCAGCTGTTGCTCTCTCCCTGGCAAGGGTTCTGAATGAGACACTGATGGCATAATAGTCCACAGAATGGGAAACGTGCCCTCACCCTGCTGCTGCTTCAGTGTCTGCTATGGACGCTGCCATCTGGTGCTGTCACCAAACGTGGATTTCTCGTAAAGCTGCCACCACCCCAAAGCCTTTTAACGGGTAGCCAAACCTCACTCCCGACGAATGTCTTACCCAATTGGTTGTGCTGCCCCCACCCACTTTCCCAGCATCAATTGGCCAACCTTCTGGCTGGGTGGTCATTAATTGGCCAGCCGACTGTTGCTTCACCTCATATAAATAATGGATTTTGGGGTGGGGAGGGTCAGGAGCAAGCAGATGATGCATTTCCTGCCCAGTCTCCCTCACCCTGTGGAAACTGTAAAACCCAGCCTGCTGTTGCAGAAACCAGCGAGATGAAGAATGGTTTTCATTAGGAAAATACAGACACAGATTTATTTCCTGAGCTCTATGTATAAAGTGGAGGTCTTGTGGCACAGTGGGTCTGCCTCTGAGCCAGAAGCTCTGGGTTCGAGTCCCACCCCAGGACTTGGTGGCCAAGTAAGGTGTGTTCATAATGCAGCCAATCAGGATGAGTGTCAAGTGGCAAATCCTTCCAACAAGCCAATGGCTGGTGGTTGGAGCGGGAGACACTCCTCGTCAGCCAGGCTTGATGTGGAGTGACACCTCTCAAGCTATAAACCCCCGGCGACAGGCTAGCTACCTGTTCCGGGGATTACTGGCTATGAAAACAGACACACGTCTGCTGTTGTGCATCACTGGGTGTGAGAATGTGTAAAGAGATTAAGGAAGATGTTATGAACGGTATGCAGTGCTACAGAAGGACCGGCCTTCTGAATTTTGGCTTTGGATCAATAAATCAGTGGAGCCACCTATAAACAGTTATGTTCTTTTGGGGGCAATAAAACTGAATATTTGTATTTGGAAAAAATATATGCACTTCAAGTGAGAAATGGATACTAACAGTTGCTTGGACAGCAGCTTCTCCCACCTTACTTTTTATGGATAAATGTGTATGAGACACAACATGGGGCTATGATATCAGTGTGGCAATGAGATGAAGTTCCAAACTGGGAAAGCAGTATGTGGATTGCAATACAAGAGCAGTATGTCAACATAAATTATTCCAGGTTTTATCAGGCTTAACGCTCATACTGGATTCAATCTACGGTTAATTGTCAGATATAATCCAAAAACTTTAATAGTGCATTTTTGAAAATTTTAAATTACTTTACACGTAAACTTCAATTTGTAATTTTAGAAACTCTGTCTTGTAAATAAATGAATGATACCTCACGTTCAATGCCCCAGAAAAAGAACTTGATCTAAATATATTTCAGTCTTGAAATACACAGTCATGACCTTATCCAAAATTAAAATTATGCTTTTGGCTGCCACTGCCCCTCACCATTTTAGTCCCACCAGGGCACATCCCACTCCACATTCATCTCCTCCATGTGGCTAGCAACCCAGAGAATCTACCATGGCTGGTTGGGCGGTAAAATTCAAGCAATCTTGTAAATAATGACTGGCACTAGGAAATGTACGATGGCACAGTGGTTAGCACCGATGCCCCACGCCACAAGGGACCCGGGTTCAATTCCAGCCTTGGACAACTGTCTGAGTGGAGTTTGCACGTTCTCCCTGTGTCTGCGTGGGTTTGCTCCGGCTGCACCGGTTTCCTCCCACAGTCCAAAGATGCGCAGGTTAGGTGGATAGGCCATGATAAAATTGCCAGTAATGTCCAAAGGTGTGCAGGTTATGTCGGGTTATGGGGAAAGCGTGGTGGTTTGGGCCTAGATAGGGTGCTCTTTCAGAGGGTCGATGCAGACTTGATGGGCCGAATGGCCTCCTTCTGCACTGTAGAGATTCTATGGATCTATGGTTGTTATTTTGTCATTAGCTGGTGCACTGATGTCCCTCATGAAGGAACCTGGCACCCTCCCCCACCCGATCAGGCCTACACGTGACTCCAATCCCACATTATGGGCAGGATTTACCGGCTGTTCACTCTGGCGGGCTATTCCGGTCCCATACTGGCGAATGGGTTTCCCGGCGATCAGGGGTGCAGTCAGCGGGAAATCCCATTGACAATCGCAGGACCGGTACATCGCGCTGGTAGGCCAGCTCCGCTGCTGAAAACACGCGGCAGGCTGGTGCGTAAATCCCACCCTACGTTGTGACTCCAGTCACTAGTTGACCCAGGGATGGGTAATGGATGCTTGCATGTTGGCATGCATTCGTTGATCATTGACATCTAGGAATAGCTGATGGTTGGTGTTTGTATAGGTGTGAAATGATGAACTCGTAGTTAACAATTAATCATAGAGAATCGAATTTACAGTGCAGAAGGAGGCCATTCGTCCCATCGAGTCTGCACCATCCATTTGGAAAGAGCACCCTACCTAAGCCCACACCTCCACCCTATCCCCGTAGCCCAGTAACTCCACCTAACCTTTTCCGACACTAAGGGCAATTTAGCATGGCCAATGCACCTAAACTGCATATCTTTAGACTGTGAGAGGAAACCGGAGCACCCGGAGGAAACCCACGCAGGCACGGGGAGAATGTGCAAACTCCACACAGACAGTGACCCAAGCCGGGAATCGAACCTGGGACCCTGTAGCTGTGAAGCAACTGTGCTAACCACTGTGTCACTGTGCCGCCTTTTTAATTGTGGTTTTAAAAGAAAATCTTTGCTTTTATTCTTGTTTCTCTGGAATTTGATCCATAGTCCTTGTTTTAAATGGGCATTAGAGGGCAGCGCGGTGATGCAATTGTTAGCACTGCTGCGTCACAGTGCCGAGGACCTGGGTTCGAACCCGGCCCCGGGTCACTGTCCGTGTGGAGTTTGCACATTCTCCCCATGTCTGCAAGGGCCTCACCCACGCAACCTAAAGATTGTCGTGTTGGGTGTTCTGCTACATAGACGAACCAACACGGTTGCAGATGGTACAACTCAGTTTTATTACTAACAATAACAACATCTGTAAACTGGTTACTGTGGTTCGTTCATTACCCTCTAACCTGTGGACCTAGCCTTAACACTATCTTGGAGAAGCACTCAGCACATGGTGAATGTCTGAGTGGCTTGCTGTGAGCTCTGTGCCCTGAGCTGTCTCCTGCTGGAATGAGCGGGAAGTGTTGTGTTCCCCGTTTTATAGTGTGTATGTGCTTGCCTGTGATTGGCTGTGATGTTGTGTGTGTATTGATCTGTCCATCAGTATGTATGTATGTTTGCACCATGATGTTTATCTGAATATCATGACAAAGATGTGCAGTGTATGTGGATTGGCCACACTAAATTACCTCTTGGGGAAAAAAAAGAATTGGGTACTCTCAAATTTTTTTTTTTGAAATGACATGGACATTAGATAGGGTGAGCAATAAAATAGACATATTTCAAAACAAGCTACTTGGGAGCAGAGTGGAGACTGGTGGGAAAACATCGGTGGTCATGGAGGAACAAATTCAGTAATTATGAGCGAAAATTTGTCAAAAGAATAATAGCAGTATAATAAGGAGCAACCCCTCCTCCATAGGGTGCACTGTTCTCCCTCTCGCCTTGACACGGAAATTACTAAACTTGCT
Organism: Scyliorhinus torazame; assembly: GCF_047496885.1. Lineage (NCBI taxonomy): Eukaryota > Metazoa > Chordata > Chondrichthyes > Carcharhiniformes > Scyliorhinidae > Scyliorhinus > Scyliorhinus torazame. The sequence continues at coordinate 261,911,779 of NC_092707.1, forward strand.
GTACTTGTCCCGTTTATCTCTGAAGACAACTGAAAGGGCCAGAATTCCCCATGCCATGGCAATCACAGTCGGATTGCCACTCTGCTCCTTTTTACCTACCTTTAGTCGGGAGCTGCACATTTCGCCCCTGACCTTCCAACTCGGGTCCTCCTCAGAAACGTGCAGTGCAGCTGGTTCCCGAGGCCTACAGTCCAGGCTAACAAATAGGGAAGAAAGGAAACCATTCTCCCCATTTTTGTAGCACCAGATGCCATAAAGCAGGTAAGTTTAAAGGATTGAAATTCTGGCAATTCCTATGCTGTCCTGGCATTGGGAACTTCTGGGGGAATCCCCCCTCGCATCTTCTGGGGTATGTTCGGGGTATGAATGACTCCCCAGAGATGGGAGGTTCTGGGCCAGAAGTTAGCGCTGGTGCAGTCAGCACCTGGTGAATTTTCGACAGCGTGGTAAGCGACAATTACTGCTGAACAGCCTCTTTAGTCCTTAAATTTTAATCTCACGAACGTGGAGACTCATTCTCTGAGAAGAAAATTAATGTTGGAGATTCTTTTTGCCTGCCTCTTTTACTTTGTCATAATCCCATCTGTATTTTCCAGTTTTGATTTAAATGATGTAAATCTAATTTATCTTCCTTGCTTTATGCTTCCTAGTTTGGGCTCTGCATGCCTCAGTGAGAGTTCTTTGGTTTGATTGGTTGAAGAGCCGAACTGTGATGCCATATATCCCCTCCGGAGGGCATTGCTTTGGGAAAGCCACCTGATTAGAGCAAGTCTTGCTTTAAAAGCCTGCAAAAGCTGTCAGCAAGCAGCTGTCAGCAAAGTTTTTTATTAAACAATTTTAATGAAGTATTTTTGGATTCACAAACAACCACAGTATAAAAAAATAGAGTACAACGAACAATAGTCATAATGCAGCCGCCGACATCCGTCCCTCCAAGGCCTGCCTATTTCACCCCTACTCTAAACTACTGTAACCCCCCCCCCCCCGCTGAAGATTAATTCTCCGCAAAGAAGTCAATGAATGGTTGCCACTTCCGGACAAACCGGACACCGACCCTCTCACGGCGAACTTGATCTTTTCCAGGCTGAGATAGCTCGCCATGTCGGTTAAACAGGCCTCCGGCTTCGGAGGCCTAGAATCCCTCCAAGCCAGTATTATCCGTCGCCAGGTTACCAAGGAGGCAAAGGCCAGAACATCTGCCTCTTTCTCCCCCTGGAAACCCGGGTCTTCCAACACCCCAAAAATTGCTATCCCTGAACTCATTTCCACCCTTGTCTTCAATACCCTGGACATGACATCCACAAACCTCTGCCAATATCCCCTAATTTTTGGGCATGCCAGAACATGTGGACATGGTTCGCTGATCCACCCGCACATTTGACACACTTGCCTTCTACCCCAAAAATCTGCTCATCCGGGCCGCTGTCATGTGCGCCCGGTGTATCACCTTAAATTGGATCAAGCTGAGCCTTGCGCATGTAGTGGTCGTGTTGACCCTGCTCAACGCCTCCACCCTCCATCTCACCCCCCAGTTCCTCCTCCCACTTACGCTTCAGCTCCTCTATATATGTCTCCTCCGCCCCCATTAATTCTTTATCGATGTCCGAGACGCTCCCCTCCCCCACCCAGCCCCGAGACACTACCCCATCTTGAATCCCTCTTCGTGACAGGATTGAGAAGGATGATACCTGCCTGCGCAGAAAGTCAAGTACCTGTAGATATCTGAAGTCATTCCCTGCTGCCAGCCCAAACTTCTCCTCCAGCGCCCTCAAGCTGAGGGAGCTCCCTTCCAGAGACAGGTCCCCCATCTTCTCAATTCCCGCCCTTTGCCATACCCAAAACCCCCCATCTAAGCTCCCCGGAGTAAACCGATGGTTATCACATATTGGGGACCAAACCGATGCACCCACTGCACCAACGTACCTCCTCCACTGACCCCAGATCCTCAGGGCCGCTACCACCACGGGACTGGTGGAATATCTCACCGGCGGGAGCGGCAACGGTGCTGTTATCAGCGCCCCCAGGCTGGTGCCCCTGCATGAAGCTGCCTCCATCCGCTCCCAAGCCGCCCCCGTCCCCACCACCCACTTCCTTATCATCGCAATATTGACCACCCAATAATAATTACTATAATTTGGCAGGGCCAGCCCCCCCTCCCCCGATTCCTCTCGAGCATCACTTTTATCACCCGTGAGGACTTACCCGCCCAAACAAAGCCCAAAATTATTTTGTTGATCCTCTTAAAAAAGGACCGCAGGATGAAGATCGGGAGGCATTGGAACACAAAGAAAAATCTTGGCAATTCCGTCATCTTAACTGTCTGCACCCTCCCCGCCAGTGAGCGCGGAAATACATCCCATCTCCGAAACCCACCCCTCATCTGCTCAACCAACCGGGACAAGTTCAACTTGTGTAACCGGCCCCAGTCGCACGCCACTTATATCCCCAGATATCTAAAATTGGCCCCCACCAACCTGAATGGTAACGTCCCCAGCTGGCCCCCCTGACCTTTTGCCTGGACTACAAACATCTCACTCTTCGTCATATTCAGTTTGTATCCCGAAAACCGGCCAAATTCCCCCAGAATCGCCATAATGTCCCCCATTCCTGCCCCTGGATCTGCTACTTATAGGAGTAGGTCATCCACGTACAGCGATACCCTATGCACCACCCCCCCTAACCAGCCCTTTCCAACCCCTTGAAGCTCTCAGAGCAATTGCCAGCGGCTCTATGGCTAACGCAAACAGCAGTGGGGAAAGGGGACATCCCTGTCTTGTCCCCCGGTGCAGCCTAAAATAGTCCGAGGTCATCCTGTTAATCCTTACACTAGCCTCCAGGGCCTGGTACAACTACCTGACCCAGTCGATAAAGCCCCTACCAAACCCAAACTGTCCCAGCACCTCCCATAGATAGTCCCATTCCACCCGGTCGAACGCTTCTCTGCATCCATAGCCACAACTACCTCAGCTTCCCTTCTCTCCGGGGGCATCATAATCACATTAAGCAGCCTTCTTATATTGGCCACCAACTGCCTACCCTTGACAAATCCGGTTTGGTCCTCCATAATCACCTCCGGCACACAATCCTCAATCCTGGAGGCCAACACTTTGGCCAGCAGCTTAGCGTCCACATTAAACAATGAGATCGGCGTTTAGGACCCACATAGCTCCGGGTTCTTGTCCCGCTTCAATATTAACGAGATGGTGGCCTGTGACATCGTCAGAGGCAGCAGCCCTCTATCCCTCGCCTTGTTAAGAACCTTGACGAGCAACGGCCCCAATATCCCCAAACATTTCTTGTAAAATTCCACCGGGAACCAGTCCGGCCCCAGGGCTTTACCCGACTGCATTGCCTTCAAGCCCTCAGATATTTCTTCGGCCCTAATCGGAGCCCCCAACCCATCCACCAGCTCCTTGCCCACCTTTGGGAAAGTCAGCCCGTCCATAAAGCGTCTCATCTCCTCAGGCCCCGTGGGGGGTTCCGAGCGATAGAGTCCGCTGTAAAAGTCCATAAACGCCCTGTTTAGCCCAGCCGAATCCCGACCAGGTTCCCATCTCCGTCGACCACTTTATCAATTCCCCTGGCCGCCTCCCTCTTCCTCAACTGCTGTGCCAGCATTCTGTTGGCCTTCTCCCCATGTTCATATAACGTCCCCCTCTCCTTTCTAAGCTGCTCCACTGCCTTGTCCGTGGGCAGCACCCCAAACTCAGCCTGCAGCCTTCTGCGTTCCCTTAACAGTTCCACCCCTGGGGTCATTGCATACCTCCTATCTATCCGTAAGATCTCCTTGATCAGTCGGTCCGTCTCTGCCCTGTCCGTCCTGTCCCTATGAGCTCGGATTGAGATCAGCTCCCCTCTCACCACTATCTTTAGCGCCTCCCAGACCACCGCTGCTGAGACTTCCCCCGTGTCATTGACCTGCAGGTAGTTCTGCATGCACTTCCCTACTCTCTTTGACACCGCTTCGTCCGCCAACAAGCCCACATCTAATCGCCACTGCGGGCGTTGGAAGCTCGCCTCACTAACCTGCAGTTCCACCCAATGTGGGGCATGGTCCGAAATAGTGATGGCCGAGTACCCCGTGTCCACCACCCCCGCCAGCAGATCCCTACTCAAAATGAAAAAGTCAATCCGGGAATAAATACACTTTATGTACATGCGAGTAGAAAGAGAACTCCCTAACCGTCGGCTGCCTAAACCTCCATGGGTCGCCCCCTCCCATCTGCTCTATGAACCCAACAGCTCTTTTGCTGTCGCTGGCACGCTCCCCATTTTTGAACACGACCGGTCCAGGCCGGGATCGATAACCGTATTAAAATCCCCTCCCATCACCAGCTTGTGCGAGTCCAGATCCGGTATCTTCCCCAGTACCCTCTTAATGAATTCAACATCGTCCCAATTCGGCACATACACGTTAACCAATGCCACCTTCCTCCCCTCCAGCTTACCCCTCACCAGGACATGACCCCCCCCCCCGGTCCGAGACTATACTACCCGCTTGGAATTGCACCCGCTTATTAATTTAAATCGCCACCCCTCTCGTCATGGTATCCGGCCCCGAATGGAAGACTTGACTGACCCAACCCTTCCTCAGCCTAACTTCATCCGCTACTTTCAGGTGCGTCTCTTGCAACATCACCACGTCCGCCTTCAGAGTCCTCAGGTGCGCGAACACATGGGCCCTCTTGACAGGCCCATTCAATCCTCTAACACCGTGCCCCCCCGCCGCCGATCAGCCATCCCCCTTCCTATGCCCACCCCCCCGCCCATGTGCCGCACCACCATCTGCCCGCCTCCAGGTAGCCTCCACCCCTAACCTCCTCTCTCTCCCCGAACCTAGGTCCCTCCCTCGTCAGCAGAGTAATTTCTCCCACCCCCCCCCCCCAAAGCAACATCACCCTATAACCCAACCCCAGCCCTGTATTGAACCGAACCAATACACCCCCCCCCCCACTGTGCTTCCGTAGACTAGCTCACCCAGCTAGCCTGGTGACCCTCGCCTCCGGCGCCAAAAAGTCTCCCACCTATTGTTCCCTACCCCCCCCCCCCCATCAAAACCACTTCCCTCATCAAACCAAAACCGAACAATCTCCTAATTAACATAGGAGACAGCCCAAAACAGATAGAGACCCCCACAAAGAACCCCCTCAATAGTGCAAATTAAAGTAATACAAAATAAAAAGCCCACATCAACCACCCCCATCAAAACACCGAGAAACCCAACAAAAACTGAATAACTTTTACTCCCCAATCTTCATCCAAACTTCAAAAACAGAAAAAAGGCAACAATCAAACCATATATATATCGTTCAAGAAAAGAGAAAGATACTGCCACTTAAGTCCGAAAAGTTCTCAGTTCTGTGCCAGACCCTTCTTCTTGGCCAAGTCCATCGCCTCTCCGGGCGACTCAAAATAGTGGTGCTGGTCCTCATGTGTGACCCAAAGGCGTGCGGGGTAGAGGAGCCCGAATTTCACCTTCTTCTTAACAGGATGCTGTCAGCAAAGATAATGGCAAGTGCTGTCACTTTACCAATGACCGCAACATCTGGGCCATCGTAAAAATGTTCTATCACAAAGTATTAAATATATATTTTAATTAAATCATTACTTGTGTTCTTTTTATGTCTGCTGGATACTGTTGCTCCTTGGTGATTGTGGTGTGATTTGGTAAATAACTTTTTTTTTTTTTAGGGAATTATCTACAATCCTTAATAGTAAAGGTTTACCAATCCTTCAGTACTTTTAACAGTGCTGTTAGAGTCTTAACTAGGAAAGTCAGTGAGCCATGACACAGTCAACTCCCACCAAACTGTTACCAGATTTCTTGGGATTTTATATGTACGAATCTTTAATTTGAAGTATTTTCATTGGATCACTATTTCTACTTTGTCTCTTTAATCCATGGTACATACACACTCAATTCACAGAAATGCATGTTCATCTTCATTGGCCATGCTAATTTTGACTAGTCCACAGAAACGGTGACATTCCATTGCACAACCACTTGGATTTGTGTCCAAATCCACACATCACTTAAATGTTTTATCTCCTGCCCAGCCTTTTCCTCCCTGTTTCTCCTCTGAGGGATTTTCTTTTTTATTAATATAAATTTAGAGTACCCAATTTTTTCCAATTAAGGGGCAATTTGGCATTGCTAATCCACCTACCCTGCACATCTTTGGGTTGTGGGGGTGAAACCCACGCAAACACGGGGAGAATGTGCAAACTCCACGTGGACAGTGACCCCGAGCCGGGATCGAACCTGGGACCTTCGCGCCGTGATGCAGCAGTGCTAACCACTGCGCTACTGTGCTGCCATCTCAGGGATTTTCTACTGAGGTATTGTTCTTTGGTGCAGGCGTCCTCTCTGGGTTTCTTCTGTCCCTCAATGGTTTCTTGCATTATTGTTCAACCAGGTCTCTGTGATGCCTGATATCATAGTCTTTCTTTTAACAAGGAGATCAATATCAGTCTTATTTAAATTCCATCTTTTTGTGCAATGTCCCATTCTACTTGTAGTGATATCATGGTTGTGTTGTAGTTCACTGACTGGCCACTAGGAGTCTCACTAGTATATAAGTGAATGTTAGTCAGCTGACCCCTCAGACTGGCTGGGGGAAGTAAAAGAGGGAGCTTGCATTTGCATACTTTTGCTGTTGTTCATCTGGGGCGGGATTCTCCGACCCCACGCCGGGTCGGAGAATTGCCGGGGGCTGGCGTGAATCCCGCCCCCGCCGTGTCCCGAAGTCTCCGCCACCCGAGATTCGGTGGGGGCGGGAATCGCGCCGTACCGGTCGGCGGGCCCACCCCCACCGATTCTCCGGAACGCAATGGGCCAAAGTCCCGCTGCTGGAATGCCTGTCCCGCCAGCGTGGATTAAACCACCTTTTGAACAGCGGGACAAGGCAGCGCGGGCAGGCTCCGGGGTCCTGCGGGGGGGGGGGGGGGGGGGTGGTGCCGTGGTGCGATCTGGCCCTGGGGGGTGCCCCCACGGTGGCCTGGACCTCGATCAGGGCCCACCGATCCGCGGGCGGGCCTGTGCCGTGGGGGCACTCTTTTTCTTCTGCCTTCGCCATGGTCTTCACTATGGCAGAGGCGGAAGAGACCCCCTCCCCTGCGCATGTGCGGGGATGACATCAGCAGCCGCTGACGCTCCCGTGCATGCGTCACCCGGCGAAGACCTTTCGGCCCCGGCTGGCGTGGCGCCAAAGGCCTTTCCCGCCAACCGGCGGAGCGCAAACCACTCCGGCGCGGGCCTAGCCCCTCAAGGTGAGTGCTTGGGCCCTAAAGGTGTGGAGACTTCCGCACCTTTGGGGCGGCCCGACGCCGGAGTGATTCCCGCCACTCCATTATGCCGGAACCCCCCCCTGCTGGGTTAGGGGAGAATCCCGCCCCTGTTGTCTCGTATATGGTTTACCCCATGTTAATGTTAATAAATCGTTTGTAACTTTCACTACAAGTGTTCTTGTAATAAATCACGGCATCCAACCAGAACATTAGACTGCTCTTTGTTCATTGAGGTGCCGATGTGGACCACGTCTTCAGGCCAATTTTCCTCCGTCCCGTCACATTTTCTGCATATTTCTTTGTGCTCTCTGGATCTCCTGTGACTACTCATCCCCTCCTGGGTAGTGTCTTTCTTACCCCCAATTGCACCACGTTGCTTCCCTGTTAATTCTGATTTTCATCCGCTGCGTCTCCATCTTTCTTCTCATTATCTGCAGCTGTATGCATATAGCACAAGTCCAGACATACAACTTTCCTGTAGTGGTTTATTTTGCGACCATTTTGGGTCACCTAACTCGCTTCCTCTGACCCAACATTTCACTCCTCCAGACGACGTGACTTCAAAGAAAATTGGTTGCATTGTAAAGAACTGCCAATTTGCTATTGCGTGACTGCAGATGGCCAATTTTAACCCCAGAGACTTAACAGAATTGAAGGTACAGTACAATTGAGAAAAAGAAAACTCAGCAAGAACACAATTATTTAACTTTCAGGCCTCTATTGAGCTATCGCACAACTGTTTGATTTTCTCTCCCAATGTGAGAGAAATTAAAAACAACCTGGCACTTCAAATGCCAACCTTGTCATGATATCCGTATTAACGTATCATGGTGCAATCACACACACACACTGATGGACAGGTAGTTGGACCAACCAATACACACACAACATCGCAGCCAATCACCAGTGGGACCACATTCACTATAAAACAGGGAACATCACAGTTCCCGCTCATTCTACCAGGAGGTAGCTCAGAGCTCACAGCGTGCCACTCAGACATACACCATGTGCTGAGTGCCTCACTAAGATAGTGTCAGGGCTGGGTCCACAGGTTAGCTAGTGAAGTACGAAACATAGCCAGAAGTTAATAGTTATTATTGTACAGAATAATAAAACAGAGTTGTACCATCTACAACCGCGTTGGTTCGTTTGTGTGTCGGAACACCCAACACGACAAACCTGATTACCGTGACCATCCCACAAGATTTTGTAATGCTTTAGGGATCTAGCATGCAGTGCGGGGGGGGGGGGGGAAGAGAGAGAGAGGAGGAGGAGGAATAGAGACTGTGGCCAATCAAATGGACATAATCACTACAATTATAGCATCAATCAAGACTACCAACAAGCAAGGCTGCAGCCCTTCAAGTGTTAGAGACACCACAAATAAACTTGAAAGACAGATAACACCTAGAATGATGGAGTCTTCATCATCTTTGCGGGGATCCTAGTAAAAGGTTGACGCATCCACTTTATGCCATAGTTGCTGTATCTAAGTATTTTGTGTAAAAGATGGAGGGTTTATCAGTTGGAACACATTGTCCAGCTGTCTCCTGTGTAGCCAGCTGCTGTTTTTCTTTTCCTTGAAAAGAAAAGGCAAATTCTCTGGAGTATAAATCTTGAAGTTGGATGTCTAACTTTTCTTCTCAATCTGAGCTGTGTTTGTTGAGAACGATAGTCAATGGACTCTGCACTTCAGGCAAATCTGGTTTTCCTTCAGTAGAACAGTGAAAGTAGCTCCTTAAAAAGAGTTTTCTGAGTATTTATTGGAATGCCCTTAAAAGTAATCTAAGCAACAAATTTGCATTTGTCCCAAAGGCATTAGCTAACTCATAAACTAGCTTAAAGAAGAGGCTAAAAGACCATGGCAGGGATTCTCTGTAGCGGGTCAGCCCTGCTACCTGGCTAGTCATAGAGGTTTACAGCATGAAAACAGGCCCTTCGGCCCAACTTGTCCATGCCGCCCAGTTTTTACCACTAAGCTAGTCCCAATTGCCCGTATTTGGCCCAAATCCCCCTATACACAACTTTCCCATATCACTGCCTAAATGCTTTTTAAAAGACAAAATTGCACCCGCCTCTACTACTGCCTTTTCCTAATTATTTTAAACCTCTGCCTTCTCATTCTTGATCCTTTCACAAGTGGGACCGGTTTCTCCCTATCTACAGTGTAGTGGGCAGCACGGTAGCATTGCGGATAGCACAATTGCTTCACAGCTCCAGGGTCCCAGGTTCGATTCCGGCTTGAGTCACTGTCTGTGCGGAGTCTGCACATCCTCCCCGTGTGTGCGTGGGTTTCCTCCGGGTGCTCCGGTTTCCTCCCACAGTCCAAAGATGTGCAGGTTAGGTGGATTGGCCATGATAAATTGCCCTTAGTGTCCAAAATTGCCCTTAGTGTTGGGTGGGGTTACTGGGTTATGGGGATAGGGTGGAGGTGTTGACCTTGGGTGGGGTGCTCTTTCCACGAGCCGGTGCAGACTCGATGGGCCGAATGGCCTCCTTCTGCACTGTAAATTCCATGATAATCCATGATGTCCAGAGCCCTCACGGGTTTGAATAGAAGTGTTTAAAATTAGGAATTAATTTGATAGGATGGATGTGGAAAAACTGTTTCCAGTTGTGGCTGAATCCAGTCCAAGGGTCATAAATGTAAGAAAGTCACAAACCGATCAACTATAGACATTAAGAGGAATTTCTTCACACACAACGCAGAACCTATTGGCACATGGAGTGGTTGCCTAAAGTTTGCAGTGGCACATTTACATGAAGGAGAATGGAACAGGGAGATATGGGGGAAGAGACGGTCAGAATTGGAGGAGGCTTGTGTGGAGTATAATTTCCAAAACTGCACTGTTACTGTGCTGTTGATTCTACATCATTCTATGTAACATCTCTCAGAATTATCAAAAGTACATTGAATGTTGCTATGAGGGCAAATATACCAGTCGTTATGTGCACAATTAAATCATATTGAGGATCCCAGAGTCCTTTGATGGAGTGGCCCCTTTTTTTGTACCACTTTTTGCAGAGAAAACTGCAGCTGAAAATGCTCCATGTTGTTCGGCAGCCATCGATTTTCCCGATGGCGGTGAAGCAACCGTTTTATAGTGTTGCCTCATTGAGGCAACAATAGTGTTGCCTCATTGCTGATAGTAAAAGTCCTGCCAACACAAACAGTGCAGTTTTGAAACTCACTGGGCATAAGCACTGAGGTCAGCCGTGGGAATTTCCATAGCATCAGTTTTGTCGGTGGGCATTCTGCTCATTGTATTCTCGGAAAAATTGAATCCGTGATTTTATTGGAAACTTTGCACTTGCCTACTTGTTTTTTCTCTTTCAGATGTTCCTTTTGCGTCCTGGTAACACCAGTTGGTATACTAATATGTAGCAGTATTTCTGATGGTGAGTCTTTGTGCAGCACTTCAATTCTTCTTTCTAAAGTCAAATTGAGTGTGGGCTAGCGTGGGTTAATGTGGACCATGCCGAGCTCTGGTCAGGTCAAAAGACGTGATCTGCACTTGAACGGAGTGAAATTCAAAACATTATTTCAGTGGGAAACTGGTGGATCTGTCAAATAGGCATTCTATTGAATAATGATTCAGTCAAAGACAGATGAGGGCCGGAATTCTCCGACCGTTGGGATTCTCTGTTCCCGCCAGCAGCAACCCCCGCTTGGCTTCAATGGGAAATCCTATTGATAAACGGCAGGGAGATAGAATCCCAGCGCCAGCGAACGTTGTGCCACTGAGAGACGCCTAGCAGGGGAATCAAAGAATCCTGCCCCAGATTTTTTGTCAGTAAATAATATTTTGTGATGGGTTATAAGACAAATTTGAGACAGGACAAGTGGTGGGCAGAGCATGATTTGGAGGAATAGGTGAATTTGGGCCTATGGTTCCCGAAGATTTCCACTGCTGGGGTTTTCCTTCTGTTCTGTCTGGGCCTGTAGACTAATTGGTCCAGAGTAATTTCCACGATTGGTCAACAACTCAATTATTGATATATCATTGGATTGGATTGGATTTGTTTATTGTCACGTGTACCAAGGTACAGTGTAAAGTATTGTTCTGCATACGGTTCCCCTGATCATTCCGTACATGAAAGAAAATACATAGGGCAAATGTAAAATACACAATGTAAATGCATAGCCACCGGCATCGGGTGAAGCATACAGGGGTGTAGTATTAATCAGATCAGTCCATAAGAGGGTCGTTTAGGAGTCTGGTAACAGCGGGGAAGAAGCTGTTTTTGAATCTGTTTGGGCGTGTTTTCAGACTTTTTTGTATCTCCTGCCTGATGGAAGAAGTTGGAAGAGGGAATAAGCTGGGTGGGAGGTGTCTTTGATTATGCTGCCCGCTTTCCCAAGGCAGCGGGAAGTGTAGACAGAGTCAATGGGTCGGAGGCGGGTTCATGGATGGTTAAAGGCAAATTAGATGAAGCTTGGCTATGATTAAGGAAATGGCTAAAGTTTATGAACTCAATGTGGGTCAGTACCGTTGGATTTTATTGCAGGTTCTATTCCTATCAGAAAGCGAAAAAGTTAAACCACAGTTTAGAACAATAGATTGCTCATGTTTTAAAGTAAGTTTTTTTTCGCAAGATGGGACAAGCTAGCTACGGTTGACTGGAAATAGAAACTGATGCACACAAATATAATACAATGGGGATTTAAAACAAAATAGTTTGTAGCACTATATTTCATTAAAACAAATTATTAGATTCAAGAGGCCATGAATAAATAAAAATAAAAGTCTAGCTGTTGATTAATCACAGTTAACTTTTGTACTTAAAAATTTTTAACACACCAATTGTGAAATTAGAGAAATAATCGTTGTTTCAAAACAAAAAGCTTGGATACTCAATCCTTTCCTCTTAATGAGTAGGCACCCCTGACAGAAAAGGATTATCAAAATTGTGGATGGTGATTAAAAATTGGCAGAGATATTTAATAAGGACAGTGCTTCAGATCAGATATGACCACAGGCAAACAGATCACAGAAGAGGTGAATCCTAAGTAGTTGAGAGGAATGAGAAATATTTGGCTAGATTTTCAGGGAGTCAGGAAGACTCTTGCGGACCTTTCAAAATGGTGGACAGGACCAGATTCCAAGATCCCTGACCCGATTCCCAGGGTTTTCCATTTTTCCCCCAAGGCCTCTTTAGGTTCATAAAATCATAGAATCACTGCAGTGCAGAAGGAGGCCATTAAGTCCATTGGGTCTGCATCGATCCTCTGAAAGAGCACCGTACCTAGGCCCACATCCCTACCCCAACCCCATAACCCCACCTAACCTGCACATATTTCGGACACTCGGGGGCAATTTTGCCAAGGCCAATCCACTTAACTTGCACATCTTTGGACTGTGGGAGGAAACCAGAGCACCCGGCGGAACCTCACGCAGACAGGGGAAGAATGTGCAAACTCCACACTGTCACCCAAGGCTGGAATTGAACCAGGGTCTCTGCTGCTGTGAGGCAGCAGTGCTAGTCACTGTACTGCCCATTGCAGGCTGGTTCAGTTTGTGAGCCTGCATGCACCCTGCATTCTCATACTGGCCAGCTCCATTGCAGGGATAGGTCAGCTCCTTTGCAGGGATAAGTATACCCTAGTCCCCTGCAATTGTCATGCAGTCGGGCAACAAAATGTTGTGCTTCATAGCACGTCACAGGTGTCATGAACCATAGTCTGCATGAGGGAACATTTTCAAAGGTAAGCTAAAAAGGTCCTCCTCATGCCCCCATGAAATGGCATACTTGTGGCAATCATCTGGACTTTTTAAGTATCAACGGAAGGAACTGCAAGCTCTTGAAACCTCTTTACCTTGTGTAAATAAACATTGCACAATTTTTTTTTTAAACAATATTTTTATTCTCCTTTTTCACATTTTCTCCCGAATTTACACCCACCAACAATAAACAATAATCAGCAACAGATATGTCAATCCCCATAACAGTAACAACAATCCCATCCTCCCACCAACCCCCAAACATCAGTCCACATGTTTACATAAACAAATGACAAAAAAGGAATCAGGGATTACCCATAGTCACCCTTCATATACACAACACCCCTCCCCCCAACCCCCCCACCCGTCCCCCCCAACTAATCTTCGATGTTATCCAGTTCTTGAAAGTGCATAATGAATAATGCCCATGACTTGTAGAATCCCTCTGTCCTTCCCCTCAGTTAACCTTGTCAAGGGTCACGTATTCCAACAGGTTCCCCCGTCACGCCAGGGCACAGGGTAGAGAGGCTGCTCTCCATCCCAGCAGGATCCGCCTTCGGGCGATCAACGAAGCGAAGGCTACGATATCTGCCTCCGTTCCTGCTTCCAACCCTGGCTGGTCCGACACCCGGAATATGGCCTCCCGGGGACCTGGGTCCAGTTTCACGTGCACCACCTTGGAAATTACCCTAAAAACCTCCTTCCAGTAATCCTCTAGCTTTGGACGGACAGGACCAAAACATATGAACGTGATTAGCGCCCCCCCCAAACCCTCACACACATCTTCTGCCCCTTCAAAGAATCGGCTCATCCTCGCCCTCGTGAGGTGTACTCTGTGTACCACCTTCAGCTGTATCAGCCCCAACCTCGCACATGAGGTGGAGGCATTTAATCTCCGGAGCACCTCACACCAGACCCCCTCCTTTATAACCTCTCCCAACTCTACCTCACACTTTGCTTTGATCCCTTCCAGTGGTGCCTTATCCTCTTCCAAAATAGCTCTGTACACCGCTGACACTACCCCCTTCTCCAGTCCCCTTGTCGTCAGCACCTCCTCCAGCAATGTGGAGGCCGGTTCCTCCGGGAAGATCTGTATCTCCTTCCTGGCAAAATCTCGAACCTGCATGTATCTAAACATTTCTTCCTGCTCCAGCCCATACTTCGCTTCCAGCTCCCTCAATCCTGCAAATCGACCCCTAAGAAACAAATCTTTTAGCATCATAATCCCCTTCTCTTCCCATTTTTGAAAACTTCCATCCCAGTTCCCTGGCTCAAATCTGTGGTTTCCCCGAATCGGCATTTCCCTTGACCCTGCCCCCAACCCGAAGTGTTGGCGAAACTGCCTCCAAATTCTCAATGAAGCTATTATTACCGGACTCTCTGAGTATTTCCCCGGGGCTATCTGGAGCGGCGCTGTTGCTCGTGCTTTCTGTCCCGACCCCCTGCACAAACTCTCCTCCATTCTGACCCACTGGGAATCAACCCCTCTGACCCAGCACCGCACCTTCTCCACATTCGCCGCCCAGTAGTAGTACATCAGGTTCGGGAGACCCAAACCCCCTGCCTGCCTTCCCCTCTGTAGCAGCACCTTTCTCACACTGGCCACCTTCCCTCCCATTATGAATGAGGTAATCCTTCCCTCAAACTCCCTGAAAAAAGCCTTTGGTAGGAAAATCGGTAAGCATTGAAAAATAAACAGAAATCACAGCAACACATTCATTTTAACCACCTATACCCGACCCGCCAGTGACAGAGGAAGGCCATCCCACCTTGCCAGATCGGCTTTCACTTTCCCCACCAAACTAGTGATGTTGTACCTGCAAAGACTCCCCCACTCCCGGGCATCCTATGCCCCCAGATACCTAAAGTGAGTCCCTGCCCTACGGAATGGCAGCCCCCCCACCCCTGCCCCCACGGCTGAGACACCACAAAATACTCACTCTTGTCCAGGTTCAACTTGTACCCCGAGAAAGACCCAAATACTCGCAGTGGCTCCAATATCCCTCCGATCGGCGCACTCGGTTCCGACACATACAGCAGCAAGTCGTCGGCATATAAGGCCACTCTATGCTCTATTCCCCCCACACTATTCCTTTCCATGCTCCCAAACTTCTTAATGCAACGGCCAACGGCTCAATCGCAAGTGCAAACAGCAGGGGGGACATAGGACATCCCTGCCTCGTCCCACGGTGGAGAGAAAAGTATCTCGAGCTGATGTTGTTTGTGCAGACACTCGCCTGCGGCTCCTTATATAATAACTTTACCCAGTTCACAAATCTTGGTCCAATCCCAAACCGCTCCAGAACTGCCATCACGTACCCCCATTCTACCCGGTCAAACGCCTTCTCGGCGTCCAATGCCACAACCACCTCTGTTTCCTTCCCTTCCGCCGGTGCCATAGCGACGTTCAAAACCCTCCTAATGTTCGAAAAAAGCTGCCTCCATCTCACGAACCCCGTCTGATCTTCACCTATCACCTTCGGGAGGCTCTCCTCCAGCCTACCCGCCAGTACCTTCGCCAATACTTTTGCGTCCACATTCAGAAGTGATATGGGCCTGTACGAACCACACTCTGTCGGATCCTGATCTTTTTTTAGCAACAGGGAAATCGATGCCTGCCCTTAGGTTTGTGGCAACACCCCCTTCCCTATCGGCTCTTCAAACATCCCCACCATCAGGGGTGCCAACTTATCCTTGAATTTTTTATAATATTCCACCGGAAACCCATCCGGCCCTGCCACCTTCCCCGACTGCATCCTCCCAAACACATCCTTTACCTCCTGCTCCACTATTGCTCCTTCTAATGTAGCCCTGTCCCCCTCCCCTAGCCTCGGGTACTCCAACTCATCTAGAAATTCCTGCATCTCACGGTCTCCCCCGGGTGGCTCTGACCTGTACAGCCTCTCATAAAACTCCTCAAAAACCTTGTTAATCAGCTCCGGAGCCACCACCAACTTCCCTGCCCTATCCCTCACCTGAAGAATTTCCCTTGCTGCTGCTGCCCTCCGGAGCTGACCTGCTAACATACCTGCCCTGCCTTATCTCCATGTTCATAAACACCCCTTGCTCATCTCAGTTGGCGCACCACCTTCCAGGTGGACAGGCGGTCGAAGCTCGCCTGCGGTTCCTTCCTCTTTTCCAGCTTCATTGGGTTCCCATCTTCTGCATAACTCCTATCTACCTCCAACATCTCATCTATTACCCTCTGCCGCTCCAACCTCTCCTCTTTGTCCACCCTGGCCTTAAACAAAATTACCTCCCCCTTCACCACCGCCTTTAGGGCCTCCCAGACAACTGCCTTCCACACCTCACCTGTACAGTTGAAACCTACATATTCCTTAATTACCTTTTCAATTTTCTCACAGAACACTTAGTTCCCCAAAAGCCCCACATCCAGTTTCCACCCCGGCCTCTGCGCTACCCCCTTCTCCAGCACCATATCCACCCAATGCGGAGCGTGATCTGACACTGCAATTGCCAAGTATCCCAGCCCCTTGACCCCAGCCAGCAAAGCCTTTCCTACCACAAAAAAGTCGATCTGCAAGTATACCTTATGGACTGCTGAGAAAAACGAGTACTCCCATTCCCTTGGGTGCAGGAACCTCCAAGGGTCCACCCCTCCCATTTCCACCATTAGCCCAGCCAGCGCCTCCCCCCCCCCCCCCCCCCCCCCCCCCGCGATAGGACCAGCCAGCACGGCCGTGATCTGTCCAACCTTGGCTCCTGCACCAAGTTCCAGTCACCCCCCCACAATCAGCTCGTGTGTGTCCAAGTCGGGAATAGCTCCAAACACCTCCTTCGCGGATCCCACATCGTCCCAATTGGGACTATATACACTTAATAGCGCCACTAATCTCCCCTCCAGTGCCCCTGTCACAATCACATATCTACCCCCCTGATCTGCCACCACCTTCTCCATCTGGAAGCGTACCCTTTTGCTGACCAACACCGCTACCCCTCGAGCCCTTCCATCAATCCAGAGTGAAACACTTGACTAACCCAGCCCTTTTTAAGTCTCACCTGGTCCTTCACCCTCAAGTGAGTCTCCTGCAGCATTGCCACATCGGCTTTCAAACTTTTAAGATGTGCAAGCACCTTGACCTCTTGACCGGACCTCCTAACCCTCTCACATTCCACGTGACTATCCTTACTGGGGGTCTCTCTCCCCCCCCCCCCTCCTCCCCCCCCCCCCTCCCACCCCCCCCCCCCCCCCCCTTCCCCCCCACACCTTTCTTATCCATCATCATCATACCACCTGGCCCTGCTCCATAAGCCTGACCCGCCCCTGTCTATAGTTAACATCGAACCCCTTCCCCTTCCCCCCTCCCAAGAACCCCCCCCCTACATTTCCCCCTGAAAAAACAAAACATTGCACAATTGACGGCATATCTTGACATGAGATTCCAGGGAGGATGCATAGTGGATATAACTTGGCACGGGAGCAAGAGAGGCCATGATGGGCCAACATACCTTGGCATAGGGAGCACGGAAGGCCATGGGGCTGGGTGAGAGGCATAAAATGGCACGGTTGGGACATGTTGATTATGTAGGGATGAGAACTACGGGGCTACTTGTTTCATTATGCTTGAGATGAAGTCCCACAGCACTGAGGTGGGCCTTTTAAACAGCCCGCTCTTGCACATGGTAATCCTTGTGACTCCCTGTGAGCTCCTTCCCAGGTCAGCTGGCCAAATGCAGCCCATCCACACAATGAAAATCTCGCTTTGTGGTCACTTTCTTCCGAGGCAGTGATTTGGATGTAGGTATTGTTACTTTACTATTTTCAGATGATATCGGTGCAGTTAATTCTTTCACAGATTAATAAAGATAGTGGCACATGGATACCATTTAATATGGGGATGGGTGGGCAAACTGACAATATCTGAAGGTGTAAAGTACTGTATTATGTTTTATGTTTATAAAAGCTGGCATCAATTTTGTACTCTTAAAAGATGTAGGTTTAATGTTGCAAAAGGGCTAATGGATTTGGGGGTACAGATTCATACAACTTAATGGTTAGCACGTTGTGCCAAGGCAATAAAAACCTGAGTGAATTCTAGGTTTAAAACTAGAATTACAGAAAAAAGGAGCCAATGTAAAACTTCTAAGACCATGTGTAGTATTAAGTTGCTCACTATAGCGGGTATATTGAGATTTAATTGGAGGTACAACACAGATTCTGCTGCCTGGTAGGAACAAATTCAAAAGAGACTTCAAAAAGACAGGCCTCGTGAGAGCAATGGAGATTATGGGTTATGTGGTGGAAGGGTCCTAAATTGTAGAAAGATGTAATAAGTGAATTGTTTCCAGACTTTAAGGAATCTAGAACAAGGGGACATCAATACAAGATTGAACATAAAAGATTTAGAGCAGAGAGCAAACAAATTTCTTTAATCACAGAGTTATGAGGATGTAGAATTCAATTTCCTGGTTAGTGGTTGAGACAGAAACTGTGCCAATAGAAAATAGGAGAGGAGTAGGCCATTCAGCCCTTCTAGTCGAGGTTAGATTGGATAGGTGGATGAAGGAAACCGGTTGAGGGATGTGGGACCATAGCGGATAGTTGGGATTAGCCTTATTTATTTATGTGGGTAGTAACTGCTGACTCCGGTCATTTGGTCCAACCAGCCTATCTCACTGTTGTAACAACAACTTATATTTATATGGCACTTTTAAGGTAACAAAATGTCCCAAGACACTTCACAGGAGCATTATAAAACAAAATATGACACAGAGCAACATAAGAAGATATCAGGCTAGTGAACTGGTATCACTAGTGGCGGCATGTGGCTCCTTGGTTAGCACTGCTGCCTCATGGCCCAAGGACCCGGGTTCGATCGTGGTCCCGGGTCACTGTCCATGTGGAGTTTGCGCATGCTCCCCATGTCTGCATAGGTCTCACCCTCACAACCTCCCCCAAAAATGTGCAGGGTAGGTGGATTGGCCACGTGAAATTGCCCCCTTAATTGGAAAAAATTGGGTTCTCTAAATTTATATGAAAAAACTGGTATCAGGAGGTAGATTTTAAGGAGTGTTACAAGGAGGAAACGAAGACAAAGAGATGTAGAGGGAGAATTTTAGAGCTTGGGCCTAGTAAACTGAAGCATCCACCAATGACAGAGCGATTAAAATTGGGGATGCGCAAGAGGCCAAAATTAGATGAGCACTGATACCTCAGGGAAGTTGAGTGGAGATGGGGGTGGCAAAGGCCATTGAGGGATTTGAAAACAAGGATGAGAATTTTAAAACCAAGATGTTGCTTGACCAGGTGCCAATTTGGGTCAGCAAGAACAGAGGTGATAGGGGAACTGGAGTTGGAGTGAGTTAAGAGACAGACAACAGTGTTTTGGATGACCTCAGGTTACATCGGGTAGAATGTGGGAGAGCAGCAATGGAATGTCTGGGAATAGTCAAGTCCAAAAGTATTAAAGACATGAATGAGCATTTCAGTAGTGGATGAGCTAAGTCCACAGTGGTCTTAGCACTGCTGCCTGGGTTCAATTCTGACCTTGGGTGGAGTTTGCACATTTCCCCTCATGTCTGCGTGGGTTTTCCTCCGGATCCTCCGGTTTCCTCCCACATTCCAAAGTTGTGCAGGTTATGTGGATTGGTCATTCTAAATTGTCCCTTAGTGTCCAATGGTTAGGTGAGGTTATGGGGTTATAGGAAAGGGCAGAGTGGGACCAGGTAGGGTCCTCTTTCAGAGGGTCAGTGGAGACTCAATGGGTCGAATGGCCTCCTTCTACACTGGTAGGAATTCTGTGACATTCTATGACAAGGCGATATTACAGAGGTGGAAATAAGCTCTGTGTATTTTTGCAGTTAGGGTTTTCCTCACTCTGAATACAGAAAAGAACATTCAGCACTCAAACGATTGATTCAGAGATTCACCCTGCACATAGATCATGGGCTGGATTCCCCGTTCCTGAGGCTGCGTGCCGACGCCAACGGAGGACCCATAGTCTTTCACGCCGGGAAAATTGGCGCAAAACCACAACGATTCCGCTAACGGTGTGGGGCTAGCACCGGCGCCGCGTGAGACACCCGTGGAATGTGCGGAAAACAGCTGGAGAATCGGCGGGTCCGTGCTGCACAGCGCAGGGCTGACAAGCTGCAGCCGTGTGTACGCCTACACCCCCCCCCCCCCGCCACCCACACACACGCACCGATCGTTGCCGGAAAGGATGGCATCGGCTGTGCTGGACCACGTACCCGTTCTCCACGACCCCCACAGCCCACCTCTTGGCCACCCCCACCACTCTCCCCCCCCCCCCCCCCCCCCCCCCCCCCCCCGCCCCTGGCAGAAGCCCCCGCCAGTGGCATGGATCTCGGCTGAGCATGGCGGTGATGGACACTGACTGCACGCCCTCTCTCTCTCTCCACATATGGCTCGCACCATTGGGAACTCGGCCCATCGGAGGCGGAGCATTGCAGGTGGGCCCGCTAATGACATTCCAATTGGGTTACGACTGTGTGCCCGCGTGTCTCGATGACGTTGATTTGGAAGGGGTGGAGCATCGCAACCCAGCATCAAAACAGCGCCTGCACGATTTCGCCATCCGGGGCCATTCTCTACCCGATCGCTGTTCCCATTTTGGTGTCAGGAAACTGAGAATCTCACCCCATATGTTTAAACCCCAATCAGCATATCGTTACCTCCTTAACATATCTTGCCGTTCCTTTTACTAAGTGCAGGAAATCATCAAGATTTGGCCTCTTACTTTTTGTTTCTTAAAGTAACTTATTTACTCCAATTGTCATCATAATTTGTTACTTTCTGTCAAATTATTCCAACCTTCACTGTCTTTAAGCTATGTATGTACTGAACATGCCTCCCACCCAACCTCAATGTGTATACAAACAGGTTAAAGCAGAAGACACCAGGACATCTAGGTAGCAGCAATGTCTGCATCTCCTTAGTTATTTTGTGGAAAAGAGTATCGAAGGTGTCATTTATTTCACAGTAAGTGAGACCTCAAAGAAACATTGAATTGTGAAGATTTCTTTGAACTTATTTTCAGCATGCATTTTTGATTCATAGGATTCAAAAATATTCTTTGATGACTGGGAAAGTACAAAGGTGTAAACATTTCCAACTTCAATGCACTAATAAAGGGCAGCATTTCCTGGCCGTTCCCCACCGGCAGGATCTTCTGGTCCCCTTGATGGCGTCCCCCTAACTCAGGTTCCCTGGCAGCAGAGGGTGTTAACAATGGGAAACACCATTGACAGTGGCGGGGCCAGAAGATCTACCGCTGGCCAATGGCGGCCCCGCCGGGGGGGGGGGGGGGGGGGGGGGGCACGAATGCTTATAGAACTTTAGATTATTTGGATGATAGAGTCCCTACGTGCAGAAGGAAGCCATTCAGACCATCGGGTCAGCACCAACCCACTAAAACAGCACTCGAACCAGGCTCCTTGCAACACTGTCACCCCATCTAAACCGCACATCCCTGGACACTACGGGGAAATTTAGCATGGCCAATACACCTAATCTGCACATCTTTGGACTGTGGGAGGAAACCAGTGCACCCCGGATGAAACCCAGCAGACACGGGGAGAACGTGCAAATTCCACACAGACAGTGACGCAAAGCTGGAATTGAACCCAGGTCACTGGCACTGTGAGGCAGCAGTGCTAACCACTGTGCCACCATGCAGCCCATGCCAGAATGGAATATATAGAGAGTACATGTTATTGTCATTGCCAACTTTCCTCTCCTTATTTCGAAAGCACAGTTCCTTTTGGCGGGTCACGATCCTGTGATTATTAAATAGTTTCCAGTACCTCGATGGAAATGACCATTCATGTTGACCTACGAGTGTGTGCAGGCTATTGATCTGAAAGCATCTCAATTTAGACTCACCCTGTCGTTTCCTGACACCCAAACAAGCGCAGCCAGTATAGTTTCTGGATAGCAATAGTTCAGGAATTAGAAACCTTGCCCATTATTTTGCCGCAACCACCGCCTTCCACCCCCTCATTTTTTCCGAGTTGGAAAGTCCTTGCCATTATCTAATTAACACAGACCAGGGGCGTCATTCTCCGACCCCCCCCCGCCGGGTCGGAGAATCGCCGGGGGCTGCCGTGAATCCCCGCCCCCGCCGGTTGCCGAAGTCTCCGGCACCGGATATTCGGCGGGGGCGGGAATTGGGCTGCGCCGGTTGGCGGGCCGCGCCAGTTGGCGGGCCGCCACGGTTGGCGGGCCCCCCCCGCTCGATTCTCCGGCCCGGATGGGCCGAAGTCCCGCCGATAAATCGCCTGTCCCGCCGGCGTGGATTAAACCACCTTTTGAACAGCGGGACAAGGCGGCATGGGCGGGCTCCGGGGTCCTGGGGGGGCCTGGCCCGCGATCGGGGCCCACCGATCCGCGGGCGGGCCTGTGCCGTGGGGGCACTCTTTCCCTTCCGCCTCCGCCACGGTCTCCACCATAGCGGAGGCAGAAGAGACTCCCTCCACTGCGCATGCGCGGGAAATTGTCAGCGGCCACTGACGCTCCCGCGCATGCGCCTCCCGGAGATGTCATTTCTGCGCCTGCTGGCGGGGCAACAAAGGCCGTTTCCGCCAGCTGGCGGGGCGGAAATTCCTCAGGCGCCGGCCTAGCCCCTCAATGTTGGGGCTCGGCCCCCAAAGATGCGGAGCATTCCGCACCTTTGGGGCGGCGCAATGCCCGTCTGATTGGCGCCATTTTGGGCGCCAGTCGGCGGACATCGCGCCGTTTCGGGAGAATTTCGCCCCAGAAGTCAAACTAGTGACTTTCCCAGTTTGCATGACATTCCTCCATCACTTTGACATTCCCTCTTCCAATTCCATGGATTATCACTAGCCATCTCCAAAAGCGTTAATTTACACAGCCAATCTAGCTGCATACTGAACTCACAGGGAAACACTTTTTCATTTGGATTCCTTCTGCTTATTAGAGAGAGAGAGAGAGAGAGGCCGCGATTTAACAATAAACAATCAGAGTTCCATTTTGAGCGTGTTTAGCGGGGTGTTTCCCAGCGTCTGCAGCGTCGAGAATAACGATCGCCTGGGAGACCCGCCCGCCGGCCCCTCCCCCCACCAAAATTACACCTGGTCCATGTTTGTGGAAAGCAGTGCTAAACGGCGTCACAGCGAGATCTCCCAGGTGCGGGCGTACGATCCAACGTGTTGGGAAACTCCGGCACAGACATATTCAAGTAAGGTTAATAATAATCTTTATTGCCTAGGAGAGGTTATGGTTGATCGGCAGGGGAGGGCTGCGGGGTGCCAGGCTGGTCACGTGGAAGGTTCGGGGGCTGAATGGACCAGTCGAAAGGGCCCGTGTG
This sequence comes from Scyliorhinus torazame, assembly GCF_047496885.1. NCBI lineage: Eukaryota > Metazoa > Chordata > Chondrichthyes > Carcharhiniformes > Scyliorhinidae > Scyliorhinus > Scyliorhinus torazame. The sequence continues at coordinate 261,935,099 of NC_092707.1, forward strand.
TTTGTGCACTTGAGGCAATTGAAGGCGGACGTGGCTATGTTGCAGGAGACACATCTGAAGGTGGGGGACCAGTTTAGGTTAAGAAAGGGATGGGTCGGACAGGTGTTCCATTCAGGGTTAGACTTTAAAACGAGGGGGGTGGCAATCCTGGTCAATAGGCGGGTGGCATTCGAGGTGGGGAATATAGAGGCGGACCCGGGGGGGGTAGATATATTATGCTTAGTGGGAAATTGGAGGAGATAGCTGTGGTATTGGTAAATATATATGCCCCAAACTAGGATGACATTGAGTTTGTCAGATGGATGCTGGGGAAGATCCCGGACCTGGACTCACATCGATTGATTATGGGGGGAGATTTCAACACTGTCCTGGATCCAAGGCTGGATCAGTTGAGTTGCAGGAGTCGTGGGGGTTTATGGAGCGCATGGGGGGGGGGGGGGGGGGGTCCGTGGATATTTGGGATGCTAAGGAGTTTTCATTCTACTCTCATGCATAAGGTATATTCCCGGATACCCTTCTTTGTGTTGGACAAAACGTTGCTAGTTGAGGTAGTAGATGCTGAATAATCAGCAATTGTGGTGTCAGACCACGCCCCACACTGGGTAGACCTGCAAGTTAACAAAGGAAAGGCCCAGCGCCCGCAGTGGAGGCTGGATGTGGGGTTGTTAGCGGAGGAGGAGGTGTGTGAGCGGGTGAGGGAGGCCATTCGGGGATATATAAAGATCAATGACACAGGTGAGGTTTCGGCTGGGGTGGTGTGGGTGGCACTGAAGGTGGTTATTAGGGGGGAACTCATCTCAATTTGGACCCATAAGGAAATGGTGGAGTTAGACAGGCTGGTAGGTGAAATTTTACAGCTGGACAGGAGGTATGCGGAGTCTCCGGATGATAGGCTTGTGAAGGAGCGTCAGAGACTGCAGCTGGAATTTGGGCTCCTGTCCACAGGTAAGGCGGAGGGACAGCTGAGGAGGGTGAAGGGGGCGGTGTATGAATATGGGGAAAAAGCCAGCAGGATGTTGGCACACCAGCTGAGGAAACTGGAGGGGGCGAGAGAGACTGGGAAAGTGAGAGATACAGGGGGGAAGGTGGTTTTGGATCCAGCGGGGGTGAATTATGTGTTTCGGGACTTTTATAGTGGATTGTATAAACCGGAACCCTCAGCCGGGGAGGAGGGTATGAAGCGATTCCGGTGGGGCTGGAGTTTCCGAGGATAAATGAGGAGTTGGTGGGGGGTTTGGGAGCCCCAATTGGGCTGGGGGAGGTTATAGACGGATTGGGGGCGATGCAATCGGGTAAGGCCCCGGAACCTGACGGATACCCGGTTGAGTTTTATAAAATGTTTTCCGGGCTGTTGGGGCCGCTCCTGGTAAAGGCTTTTAATGAGTCCAAGGAGCTGGGAGTGCTCCCCCCAACGTTATCGCAGGCATCGATTTTCCTTATTTTGAAGCGTGCTTCCGCTGTCATTGGCGGGGAGGGTACAGACTGTGACGATGACAGCCCTCCCGAGATTGCTGTTTGTGTTTCGGTGTCCCGCAATCTACATCCCCAAGACATTTTTTAGGAAGATGAATGCGGCGATCTCACGTTTTACATGGGTCGGGAAAGCCCCGAGGGTGAAGAAGGTCCTCTTGAGCGGGGACGCGGTGAGGGGAGCTTGGCCCTTCCGAACTTTATTAACTATTACTGGGCGGCCAATATTTTGATGATTAGGAAATGGGTAGCGGGGGAGGGGTCGGGATGGGAGCGAGTGGAGGCGGCATCTTGCAAGGGCACGAGACTGAAGGCTCTGTTAACAGCACCTCTGCCTTTCTCGCCGGCTCAGTACTCCACAAGCCCAGTGGTAATGGCAGCCCTGAGAGTGTGGTCACCGATCTGTGACAGTGGCCGGTTTGCTCCAGGGGGGCTGGACGGAGGCTTTAGGAGGTGGCAGCGGACAGGGATTGAGAGGTTTGCGGATCTCTTCACTGAGGAGGGTTTCCCGAGCCTGGAGGAGCTGGAGGAGGAGTTTGAGTTACCGTGTGGGAACGGATTCCGGTACCTGCAGGTACTGGATTTTGTCCGGAGGCAAATTCCAAGCTTTCCTCGCCTCCCTCTAAGGGGACTACAGGATAAGGTGATGTCTAAAACAGGGGCTGGGGAGGGGAGGGTCTCGGAAATACATAAGGAACTGATGGAGTGAGAAGGGGCCCCAATCGGGGAGGTGAAGAGGAAGTGGGAGGAAGAGTTGGGACGGGAGTTGGAAGTCGGGCTATGGGAGAAGGCCCTGAGGAGAGTCAATGCATCCTCGTTGTGCGCCAAGCTCAACCTAATCCAATTCAAGGTAGCCCTCAGGGCTCATATGACTGTGGCGCAGATGAGTAGGTTTTTTGAGGAGGTGGAAGACCGATGTAGGCGGTGCGGGGGGAAGTCCGGCAAATCATGTACATACGTTTTGTGCTTGTCCGAAGCTGAAGGGATTGTGGCAGGGATTCTCAGATGTCATGTCAGAGGTCCTGAAAGGAAGGGTGACTCCAAGTCCGGAGGTGGCAATATTTGGAGTGTCGGAAGATCCGGGAGTCCAGGGGGGAAAAGAGGCTGACGTTTTGGCCTTTGCCTCCCTGGTGGCCCAGAGACGGATTTTGCTGGGATGGAGGGACTCGGAGCCTCCAAAGTCGGGGTGTGGGTCAGTGACATGGCAGAGTTTCTCAGGCTAGAGAAGATTAAATTTGCCTTAAGGGGTTCATTACAGGGGTTCACTCAGAGGTGGCAGCCGTTCATCGACTTCTTTAAGGAAAACTGACTGTCAGGGGGGGCACGGGGGGTCAAAGCGAGGCATGGAAGTAAAGAATAAGGGCAGGGAATCTAAGTTGGGTATGTTATTGTGGGTTTTTTGCGTTTGTTGGACTGCTCTGTTGTTTAAAATGTTAAAATTATAAATGCCTCAATAAAATATTTTCTAAAAAAAAAAAAATAACAATCTTTATTGTCATAAGTGGGCTTACATTGCAATAACGTTACTGTGAAAAGTCCCTAGTCGCCACTTTCCTGCACCTGTTCGGGTACACGGAAGGAGAATTCAGAATGTCCAAATTACCTAACAGCACGTCTTTCAGAACTAGTGGGAGGAAGGCACACAGACATGGGGAGAACGTGTAGACTCCACAGACTGTGACCCAGTCGGAAATCGAACCTGGGACCCTGGTGCTGTGAAGCCACAGTGCTAACCACTGTGCTACTGTGTTGCCATAACTGCTCACTTCAATATGTAAATCTGTCTCCTGCCCAGAGAGGGTGCGATCCAGATCACGACGTCTCGCAAGATCGTTTTGGATCTCATGGGGTGTCCTGAGCGTCGTAAATCTTGTGAGAGTCCTCTCCTCTTGCAAGATTTACCATCCTTGTCCTGTCACCGAGTCGGGCGTGACGAGGCCATACGATCGTGGCCTGAGCTTTCATTCGATCTTCTTTGACTTTTGTCATAATATTTACATTTGTAGAGTGCTTTTCATAACCACCTGAAGCATTAAAGTGCTTTACAGCCAATTAAGTACTTTTTGAAGTCTAACTGTTGTAATGTAGGAAACGCAGCAGTCAATATGTATTCAGCAAACTCCTACAATTAGCAATGTGATAATGACCAGGTCATCTGTTTTTGATGTGTGAGATTGAGGGGTAAATATTGGCCAGGACACTGGGGATAATTCTCCTGCCACCTTTGAAACAGCGCACTGGGATCTTTTAAATCCAAAATAAAAGCAAAACACTGCAGATGCTGGGAATCAGAAATAAAAAGAGAAAATGCTGGAAAAGCTCAGCAGGTCAGGCAGCATCTGTGGAGAGAGAAACAGAGTGAACATTTCAAGTCCATTGATCCTTCTACAGCCTGTTTAAATCCACCTGAGTGGGCAGTTGAGTCCTTGGTTTAACATCTCATCCGAAAGACAATGTAGTGATATGCATCAATGTAAATACACAAGGGATTAATGTAAATACACTACGACTAAGTAAACACTAGAGGGAGCACCAGAGACGTCATAACATGCAGACATACAGCTAATGAACACATAGAATAGGACATGACCAATGGGCAGTCAAGATACCCAGAGGTGACACTACCACACGGGGGCATTACACAACCCATATATAAGGACAGGACACACATGCTCTGTCTCTTTCCACAGGCGACACCTAGAGAGTAGGACAGGCGCAGATCAGAAGCATCACATCCACCACGTGGCTAAGAGCAGACTGGTTAGTTAGACTGAGTTACTGTAGCAAGATTAGCAGGAGAGTCGAACTCATAGAAAACTGTGCTAATGGTTCAATAAATCACATTGAACTTACTTCAAAGTCTGAAGTATCTTTTGGTCAAAGCTACATCGAGTTGCAGCCTGTGTTATCCCAGAGTACATAACACAACAGACAGCACCTCCGACAATGCAGCACTCCCAGCCTTGACTTTTGTTCTCGAGCCTTGGAGGGACTTGAACCTAAAACCTTGTGATTCAGAGCCAAGATAGGACAAATAGGAAGATGGGAATTTCTCAATCCATTGGTCTCGGGGCTGGTTTAGCACAGTGGGCTAAACAGCTGACTTGTAATGCAGAACAATGCCAGCAGCGCGAGTTCAATTCCCGTACCAGTCTCCCCGAACAGGCACCGGAATGTGGCGAGTAGGGGCTTTTCACAGTAACTTCATTGAAGCCTACTTGTGACAATAAGCGATTATTATTATTATTATTATTATTATTATTATTATTATTATATCATTATCCAGACTGTTTAAGTGTGACTGGACTGTCCCTTAAGATTTGATTTGATTTATTGTCATGTGTACCGAAGTACAGTGAAAAGTATTGTTCAGCGTACAGTCCAGACAGATCGTTCCATACATGAAAAAACAAAGGACATACATAAATACACAATGTAAATGCATAGACATAGACAACGGGTGAAGCAAACAGAGTGTAGTGCTACTCAGTAAAGAAGATGTGTCGAGAGATCAGATCAGTCCATAAGAGGGCCATTCAGGACTCTGGTAACAGTGGGGAAGAAGCTGTTTTTGAATCCGTTGGTGTATGTTCTCAGACTTTTGTATCTCCTGCCCGATGAAAGAGGTTGGAAGAGAGAATATCCCAGGTGGAAGGGGTCTTTGATTTGCTGCCCACTTTCCCAAGGCAGCGGGAGGTGTAGACAAAGTCAATGGGTGAGAGTCGATTTTGCGTGATGGACTGGGCTTGTGTTCACGTCTCTCTGTAGTATCTTACAGTCTTGGGCAACCAGATAGGATGCTTTCTATGATCCATCTGTAAAAATTGGTAAGAGTCAAATTGGACATGCCAAATTGCCTTAGTTTCCTGAGGATGTATGGTCAAGGTATTTCATCAGTTTGGAATCTGACTGTGGCATGAACCCAAGGTGTGAAAATTTGAGTTTGTTAAATCCATATCCTTCTACTATATTTCAATTTTGCATTTATATCAGATGTACATCTCACCTTAATTGGCGCCCAGAAATAACGGGCGGAATTCTCCGTTCCTGAGGCTAAGTGTCGGCGCCAACGAAGAATCCGCAGGTGATATACGATGGGAAAATTGGCGGGAACCCCCAGTACCGGTGAGGGGCTAGCACCAGTGCCGCATGGAACACCCCAGATCACGTGGAAAACGGCCGGAGAATTGCCGGGTCAAGGGCTGCGCATGAGCAGGGCTGACGGGCCACACCGGTCGTGCTGGAATCCTAACCCGCCCACCCCAACCCCACAGCCCACCCCCAGGCCACTCCCCACCACCCCTCCCAGCCCTAGCAGCAGCTGCCCCAGCCAGCGGCACGGATTCTGGACGAATGTGGCGCCGCTGGACACTGTCCGTAGCCGGCACGGCAGGTTCCCGACCACTGGGGACATGTGGCTCGCTCCGTCGGGAACTTGGCCCATCGGCGGCAGAGCATTTTGGGTGGGCCGGCTGATGATGTGTCATCAGCCTTGCAACTACGTGCTGCGCATGCCCCGATGATGCCGATTTGGAGGGTGGGGGCATCACGATCTGGCGCCAGCCCCGATTTCGGCGTCGGGCTACGAAGAATCCCGCCCAACACCTTTTACAGTCAGTTAATGCCATTTTAATTCCAATGGATTGTTGAACACTTGAAAAGGGAAAATAACTTGCCTGTCAATGCCATGGACCTTTGTATTGAAGGTGATTCATTCCTCTGGATTCTTCCATGGCCGTGTGGCACTTTTCAATAAGTGTGAATAATATAATTCAATAAGTGTGAATTCCTGGTGCCCAGGAAATTTCCAAACTCTGCTGAACCAGCCACTTGAGTCCCTCTGTGGGAATAACTAGGGGAAAGCCTTCCTCTGCCTTTTAGGGCCTCAGGTTCTTCCCTCTGCTTCCCTGCAGCAACATAGCTGAAAATGAGACCCAGCTGGGCAATGGGAGGAAGCCTGGGTTCCATCATACTCCTTACGACTCAGTAGTCGACACCAACATGTCTCTTTGTTGTGCCAATGCTTAAACAAAAATCTATTGCAAGCACAAGTGTAGTAAGAACGTATAAAACAGGAACGAGAGCAGCCAGGTGGCTTCGTGAGCTAGCTGTTTCAGTTACAGCCTTGCAGGATCTAGAGAGCTCAGGGGAATCTTGGCAACTTTGTCATGGGCACACGTAGTATTGGCAAAAGGGGTTAAACATGTATGTCTGGAAGGAGCTGGGTGAAGGATGTTGTGGAACCTATTTCTGTAGTGCTGGAGTTCTCAAAAGAGACATTACCCAGCAGCCTGGAAATAAATAACATTTGGTTGGAACCCAAACAGAAGTGGGTTGGCAAAGGAAAGTTGTTTGATAGCAGACCCAACTTTTTCCTTTTAAATGACCTCATTACAAATGATCTCTGCAGAAGTAATTTTCTTCCTATTGGCTCGCCCAGCAGAGAGGCTTGCTATGAGAACCTGGACAGCAGCCCACAGGGAGAAAAAAAAGGCGCTACTTTGCTTTGTTTCTGCTTTGTGTCTGTGCTTTGTGCAGAATGCTGTTTCTGTTACACTTCTTGCGCCGTGTTTATAAATAATCCTGAGCTGTTTTAGGTAAGTACGTTTGGAGCACTGGCTCTTCTAAGTAAATTATCTCTGATAGTGTTTTCTTTCACCCCGTTCATAGGGCTGACTGGGGTTAGGCAGCCTTCCGATGATTTGAGTTAAACACCCAAGGCAGTATATTACTTGCATGGGTAGAGTTTATCTTTTTTGTTTCTCATTTCATCAGAAAATTTGCAGAAACTCTGTTTTTTCTTAGCCCCACGTTTACTATTCTAGACAGTCATAAAATACTTTAAAAATACATTTATTTAATATTTTTAAAGTTTGATTTGAACAAAATGTAACATTGCAAGGAAAGGCAACTTCCTGGAACTAACAGCTGTGGTTAGGATAATGAAAAGAAAGTACATTGTGGCTGGTGATTCCTTCAAGGTTTGTCATATCTCCTGTGAAGTACCTTGTGATGTTTTTACTGTGCCAAAGGTAATCTATAAATGCAGGTTGCTGTTCTTATTGTTGAGTTAGTGTGGTGGTATGTATTAGGGGTAATACGGTACACCATGAATGCCGAGGAGCTATTGGAGGGCAGATGCTGGGTCCCGATTGGATCTGCCGCCTACTCGGCTCCACCCAGATAGGCGGGGTATAAGAATCCGTTTTACTCCTCGCAGCTGCATTCTGTGACTGAGCTGCTGAGGAACAAGTCTGAACAAGTCTGCTCAATAAAGCCTCGATTGAAGTTCTCTCCGTCTCGCCTCGTGTGTGATCGATGGTGCTACAATTTATTGAGCAGACTTGTTCAGCAAGTTGATAGCCGCTGGGAATTCTTCCGCGCCCTCGATGAGTGAGTAGATTTCGGGACTCACCCTGGAATGCAGGACCTGCATCTTCTGGTCTTCTGTTGGTCTGCCGGGTGCCGTTCGGAGGTATCCCTCAAAGCACGCCAGCCAGTGCTTAACCGCCGATGTTGTGTTAGCTGTTTGGGCGCCGATTTGCAGGCACTCCGGGGCGATCCGGAGCTCCATATTCCTTTTTAAGTCTGCTCAATTCCTGCTCAGAAAGGGCATAGCCTCGAGCAGGACGACCAGCTACAACCCCCGGGGAAACGGACAGGTTGAGAGGGAGAATGGAACAGTCTGGAAGACCGTCCTACTGGCCCTACGGTCTAGGAGCCTCCCAACTTCCCGCTGGCAGGAAGTACTCCCGGTTGTCCTTCATTCTATCCGGTCCCTGCTGTGCACCACCACGAACCAAACACCGCACGAGCGCCTCCTTGTCTTCCCTAGGAAGACCGCTTCTGGAACGTCACTTCCGACCTGGCTGGCAGCCCCGGGACCCATTCTGCACCGGAAACATGTGCGGGCGCACAAATCAGACCCACTGGTGGAGAAGGTACATTTACTCCACGCAAACTCACAGTACGCCTGGTGTACCCAGACGGCCGACAGGACACGGTCTCTCTGCGGGACCTGGCGCCCGCCGGAGCTTCCCACACCCCCCCAACACCAATCACCTCCCCCCTCACTCCGGCCGGTGCACCCCACAGCCACCCCCTTCCCGGGGAGATTGGTTCTCCTCCCAGGCCCGTCCAGGAGTAAGGAAACAGAAGGGGACAGCGCGATGCTCCCAGAGTCGACCGGACCCGAGCCAGCATCACCACCACCACCCGGGCTGAGACGATCGGAAAGGGTGACCAGAGCACCATCTCGACTCATCGAATCGACTTAAGATGTATATAATTCAGTGGCCCAGTAAAGCGGCATTGTTGTAAATAGTTAACGCTGCTAATCAGGTAAAATGTGAATAATTCAGTGGCCTAGTAAAAGCGGCATGATTGTATATAGTTCAATGGTTAAGGCACGGACCCTGTAAACCCCTACCACCATACCACCCACCACCCCGCTGGGTTCTTTTTTAACAAGGGGAGAATGTGGTGGTGTGTATTAGGGGTAATATGGTACACCATGAATGCCGAGGAGCTATTGGAGGACAGATGCTGGGTCCCAATTGGATCTGCCGCCTACTGGGCTCCATTCAGATAGGTGGGGTATAAGAATCCATTTTACTCCCCGCAGCTGCATTCTATGACTGAGCTGCTGGGGAACAAGTCTGAACAAGTCTGCTCAATAAAGCCTCGATTGAAGTTCTCTCCATCTCGCCTCGTGTGTGATCAATGGTGCTACAGTTAGTTAGAGTCTGTTGATGCTTAGGCTGGTATTACCAGCTCTTAATTCAATAGATTACTGAAATTAAATGGAATGCTGCATATGTTTTTGTAAGTGCCACAGCAGTGGATAAAAGTTTGCCTAACTCTGTTCAAAGGTAAGTAATGGTATCAATTTGTCCTTAATAGGCTGCGATTTAGTGAGGCATTTATTGAGATGTGGAGTTAGAGGTTGCATGGTCGATACTGCTTGGTACATGCACTAACTTATATTTGTGTTGTGGTGTATTGCAAGCTAGCTATGTGAGGTGTTATTGAGTGAGCTCGCACAGGCCATCTTCGTAAAAACTTATTTTAGAGTACTTTAAGTTTCCCCCAGCAATTCCCTGTCACCCGGAATAGTTTCCAAAACCAGAGGTGATACACCATCTACATTTTGAACAACACTGCATCTTTCCATATGGGAATAATGATTAGCATTTTATTTTTTTCTTGTTTTATATTGTATGGCCAAGTGTCAAATTAGAACTAATCAGAGCTTTGACTGTTGGTTGAAATATTTTGAGATTGTTTTTGCATTTTGTTCTTTCAAACTTTTCACATAAAAGTAATATGTTCATAATTGCGAAGTGCAGGAGGGACAGAGTAATGGAAGGATTAATGAATGGGGTGAGATGAATTAAGGTGAGGGGAGGCTTGTGCGAAGCACAAACACCAGCAATGACCTTTTGGGCCAATTGATTTGTTTCTGCACTGTAAATTCTATGTAAGAAAAAGAACTGTTAACTTGCATGTAACACGTAACTAGCGTAAACATATTTTTGTGTGGATTATTCGGACCTATGTTTTTATTCATTCAAGGGATGTGGGTGTCACTGGTTAGGCTAGCATTTATTGTCCGTCCCTAATTGCCTTGAAAGCAGTGAGTCACCGCCTTGAACTGCTCATCTGTACTTGCAAATAAATACAGGCATCTGCCAACAAAGAAACTTCATTGCAATAATGGGTTGCACCAAAGCAGCGTTAGGTTTTTGAAGTGTTGTTGCTGTGGCACTCAGTGCTAGAAGCATAGACTTGGCAATCCTGCACAACCACTTGAACGAACTGACAAAGCAGCCTAAACGAGTTAATACCTTTGTTAAAATAGTGACCATAAAAATGTCACATGAGTACATTAAAAGTTCAAATGCTCTTAGTGTCTGACGTAATTTCTGTAGACCTTTGGGTGACAATCCTCAGAGGAACCTGAATTTCTCGACAGAGCGAAGGTGGTGCGGAGAACCTGTCGCAAGTTAACATGCTGCCTTCCTACATCATATGTTTAGTGCGTTTTAAAAGCAACTATGGATGTAGTTACAAAGAACAACAATTATCCATCATGTCTGGCTTAGCCATCCAGCTGTTTTGACTGTCAGCTGGAAGCATTACCGCAATTCATCATAAGTGAATTTGGTTCAAGCATTCCTTATGATACTACGATTGCCGTGTTTTGTGTTCTTCAACTCCAAAGTGCTGCAGGTCTTGGCACATGAGCCTGCAAAGTCTGTGATGCATTTAAGCCATTCCAAGATTTAGGGGTGTGCACTCAAATTGAGCTATTGGATGTTGGTTGCAAATTACATCTTCTCAAGTTTGTCTCTTTTTTTTATTCCCTTGCCAATCCCTTAGTTATAAACAAATGACTCAATTTCACCAGATAAATGCTGCCCATTAGGATTTTATGTGTTTAACCTACTATCCCAATATTCCTCATGATAATCTAACTATCCCAATATTCCTCATGGTAACCTTTCTCAAGTTATAGTTACAAGAGATACAAAGTGTCAGGTTTACGAATGTTACGGTAAATCTCAACGTGGCAAAAATCTCATTTCAAAATGGAATTTTACAAAGGCAAGCCAGTTGGTGGAAAATGGTCAAAAGGGGAGCAGAATAATTAGTGACGATTATTCCTGTGCGGCCCAGGGAGCGTGGAGGTCCTGTCGGTCTTGACAACAGGACCTCATTTGATTAAATGCTGGCAAACTCCCACCTGACAGCATGCCAGATTAACTGCCTGGCCCATGTGCGGGAGCAGCAAATATCGGCAGGATGCTAGTCAGGAGCATGTGGGGATGGTCACTGGCACTCCGTGAGTGGGTCAGGTGACTCCTATCCTGTGTTCGGTGGAGGCAGAAATCAAGGCTGCAGGGACCTGCAGTTGACTTTCGGCAGTCAACACCTCCCAGCCAACAGTTTAATTTCTCTCTCCGGGTGTCCGGGTGGACAATTTAGTTGAATTTGCGGCAGAGGTGATATAATCGAGCCACGACTTTGAATTTTAATTAGGACCCCCCCCCCCCTTTTTGTTGTGGGAGCTTCATTGATCATCTGGTTTGATTTTCTAAGGGTTTATATGGAGGGGAATTAAGTCAGGTTGGTGAACCCACTATTTAAACACAACCTTCAGCTGACTATTGGTGGGGTGGTGTTGAAATCTTGGATCCTTACATTTACATAAAAGTAGGACTTTGTGTGAAAAGATCCCCTTGGTTTGCCACAAACCAGCAAGTGAAGTGGTTCGGGGGGAAGGGTGCGTTGGTGTCACACACCATGAACCCAATTTTAACTCGCTCAAAACCCATTCATTCAATGTTGGGGCCCAACAATTCTGAGCTGCGATGGTTGATTTTTCTTGGACATTGTGCTAAGAACTGAGATTTGTGAATATGCAAGTGTTGGGCACCCTGATAACGTGGTCTGCACCTCTCTCAACACTGGGGTTCCTGGGGATTTTCCGTGGGGTCTGAGCTTCCTCATTGAAATGAGGTGCGGAGGTGCAAACCACAAGCTACAGCCTTTATTTCCTTTTTTAGGTGACCAAGTCCAGAAGTGCACAGAAAAGGCTGGGTGCGGTGACCTGCTTCCAACCCCATTGACAGGACAACACAATATGGATTTGCATCTGTGTATATCCCCAGCACGCTTGTTTGTTTGTTCGTATGTGTGTTGGAGGGGGTCGGAGGCGGAGGCGGGTGGGCTCCTTTGCCACAAACAATGGGGAGCGGCAACATTACCACAATGCCAGGTTTTTGCTACTCTTAGCTATTAGTAACAGCACATCATTGGCAAAAACCAGCACAGGGCAATTTGAAATAATCTTTATTACGGCAATAAAGTTACTGTGAAAACCCCCTAGTCACCACATTCCGGCGCCTGTTCGGTTACACTGAGGGAGAATTCAGAATGTCCAATTCACCTAACAGCACGGCTTTCGGGATTGCCCCTTCGTATGGGTGTGGCAGCATCTAGTGTGAATCGAAGGGAGAATAATGAGCAAACGTGGGAGCAAAGACATGCACAACAGTTATTGTTAACTTTCTCAGGAAATGATATAGGTTTAAATAAAAATATTATTATTTTGCATTGCGTACAGGAGTAACTTTTTGGGGTCGATTCTCCGAGCCCCGCGCCAGGCCGGAGAATCGCCGCAACCACGACACGATGCCCCGACGCCGGCGCGCAATTCCCCGAGGTGCGGAGAATCAGCGCCATTTGCACCGCCGCATTTGGCGCGGCACTGGCCGCGAACCGCAGGAATCGGCAGGGCCGCCGATTCTCCGGCCCGGATGAGCAGCCGCGCCGATACGACAGACTCCCGCCGCCCCCCTCCGGGCCTACTTTCTGGCGCTGCCGGCCCCTGAACACCGACTCCATCTTGAGTCGGGGCCGGAGCGCTAAAGAAGTCCCCCGCGCATGCGCATAATGGCGCGGCCCAACTGCACATGCGTGGGTTGGCGCGGCGGAAAGGAGGCTGGAGCGGCATGAACCACTCCAGCGCCATGCTGTCCCTATCAGATGTAACCGGGCCCGGTTCGCGCCATCGTGAAACGTGACGCCGTCAACGACGGCGCAAACACTTGGGCCCAATATTGGAGAATCGCCCCCTTTGACTATGGAGTCAGTTCTTGAATATGGAGTATTTTGAACTAATCGTAGCGATGTTCAAGTGCCAGTTACAATATAGAGTCCAATGCTGAATATGCCTAGACTTGTAACAATTGAAAGCAGGAGTCAAATAAAATTATTGAATACACATTTCAATGTTATGTTCTTTCCTAGGAGCAGCAAGTTGAAGAAGATTGCATTGGTCAATTAATAAGAAATAATTTTATAATGGTATTTTTACTATAATAAAGATGAGAGGAAATCAGTCCTAGACAGTTCCTTTTATAGTTTTTTAAAAAAAATGTTAGCTTGTACTTAAAAGGTAAATGCAACATACAGATGTCATACAAAATTGGCCACTGGGAGTATAGTAAGATTTGGAAACATTTTACTGGGATTCCCATAGTGAGTTTCCATAGTTTAATGCATAGTCCAGCAATGTTAATCAAACAAATAGTGGCCAACTCTGCAACTTAACTTCAACATACTGGACACAGTATATATATTAGGTTGCAAGCACTGCGAGTGCTAATGGTTCTTAGTGTGAGGGCCTTGCGCGGCCAATGATGGACTCAATGTGAACTTGCTGGATTTGGGTTTGAATGCTGGTGGGACTTGCTGGTGATTTTGCTTTTGTAAATGCAGAATGCCTACTTTATAGAGACTGCCATTTGTACTTTAGAAACCAGTGGCATTAATGTGGCACATGCCCCAATCTGATCGAAGTTTTGGTGTCTGAAGTCCATGGGCCAGAGCTAAATGAGGAGAACTTACCTGTCAGTATCCTGTGAATGAGGTGATTAAAATGACTTGAGGGCTGGATAGGATAGTAAGAGAGGCACCCTGATGGGGGAAGCCAGGTCAAGATGGCATAACCTTTAAATTAGAATGAAACCTTCAGGAGCAATGTCAGGAGGTACTTTGCACAAAGGGTATTGGAAATCTGGAATTCTCTTTTTCACAAAGCTGTCAAGGCTGGGACTGGATTTTCCCAGCCCGATGGAGACTGGCTGGGAGGTGGCGCTGATAAAATGGTGCTCGGGGGCATCGGAAGGGGTGGTGAATGTCTCCCCACCCCCACGACACAATACCAGTGGCAGGTAACTCAGCAGCATAGCTGTCCACTGGGAGGCAAACTCCTGGACATTTCCCACCCTTGCTGGAATTGGAGAGCGGGGCTGCAACCATGTGGGGAGACTGGCAAGTAAACCTGGGCGGGAATTCTTACCTCATCAGGAAATCCAGCACTGGAGGCCAATTGAAAATTAGAAACGGATTTTTGTTAGGCAGGAAATTGAGGGGTGTGATGATTAAAATTTGTGAGTATTCAGTTCTGAGAAAGCTGTGGTCCTGGATTTGATTTCGCCGGCGAAATCGCGTTCGGCGATTGGCCGGAGAATCCGTTTTTACGCCGAAATTGGGGGCGCCACAGTTTTTCAGATGCAACGCCCCCTCAAAAATGGCGTAATCGCAGAGTACACCGCACGTCACCTGAGGCCCTCCTCTGATCCTCCGCCCACGATGGCGCGACTTCCCGACGGCGTTGGTCGCATGTCCTCTCAGTTTACGGGGACCTTGCGTGGTGGCTGCGGACTCTGTGGGCTGGGGGAACTGGTGGGGGGTGGTCCGGTGGGGGGGGGGGAATACAATCGCGGATTACACCGCACGTCACCTGTGGCCCTCCCCTGATGCTCCGCACACGATGGCCCGGCTTCCTGACAGCATTGGTCGCGTGTCCTCTCAGTTTTCGGGGACCTTGCGTGGCGGATGTGGACTGTGGGGGCTGGGGGAGCTGGTGGGGGGTGGTCCGGGTGGCGAGGGGGGTTACAGGGGGGCACTATCTGGCAGGCCGGGTCTGCGCGCGGCCGGCGCCATGTTGTACGTCGCAGGTTGCAGCCGTGCACATGTACGGCCCGGACCCTGCCATTCTCCCTCTGTATCTCCATGTAAATCCAGGGGCTTAACGTGGCGCGGTTGCTAGTCCCCCACCGGGCGGAGCATAGGTGTGGGGGCGGCGCCGACGTTTTGGCTGTAAGACTAGACTCTTCCTCCAGATATAGCCGCAAAATTGGAGAATCCAGCCTGTGGTCTTTACATGGGATATATAGTGCAGAAATAGACCACTTAGCCCAACTAGTCCATCCCATTGTTTATGCTCCAGTCCAGCCTCTTCCTGTTTTTAATGTTTAAATCTACCATTGTGACCACCTAATCTCTTCTCCCTCAAATGCTTATCTAGTTTCCTATTAAATACACCTATTCTATTAATTTCAATCACTCCCATTGTTAGTGAGCGTTCTCCAAGGTGGCCTTCAGGACGCGCGACAACGCAGAATCGCCGAGCAGAAGCTTATAGCCAAGTTCCGCACACATGAGTGCGGCCTCAACCGGGACCTGGGATTCATGTCGCATTACATTCACCCCCCATACCATCTGGCCTGCGAAATCCTCCCAACTGTCCTGGCTTGACACAATTCACATCTCTTTAATCTGGGGTTACCCCATCTCTGGATCTGTAAAGATTTAATCACCTGCAAATGCTCGTATTCCAAGCATTGTCTGGCATCTTTGAATCTGTCTATATATATATGTTTCTGGAACATACCTTTTCCTTCACCTGAGGAAGGAGCAGCGCTCCGAAAGCTAGTGACATCGAAACAAACCTGTTGGACTTTAACCTGGTGTTGTAAAACCTCTTACTGTGCTCACCCCAGTCCAACGCCGGCATCTCCACATCATGGCTACCATTCTTTGGGTGAAGACATTCCTTAAGAATTCCCAATGCATTTCTCAGTGACTATCGTTTATACTGGTGGTCTCAGTTATGCTCTTCTGCAAAAGAGGAAACATTCTCTCTATCCACTGTATCAAAACCTTTCAGAATTTCAAAAACCTTGATTAGGTCAGTCTTCTATTTTCAAAAAGGAACAGACCCAGCCTGTCAACCCTTTCCCAATATGTACACTCACGCATTCCAGATATTATCCTTGTTAATCTTCTCTGAACCCTCTCCAGTGCCTTCTGTATCCTTTTCATAATGTGATAACCAGACTGTGCATAGTACTGTTCAGGTTCGATACTAGTTTAACTTTCCTGTTCAAGACTTCCGGTTGAGGCTATGCTGAGCTAAGTCACACGTTCGGCAGCTCCCGTCAGAAATGGACTTTTGGGCTCTTTTTAGGGGCCCCAGTGGAATTTGTTCAATGGTTCCCAGTATGGGAAGGCGACAGTATGATTCCCCCAGCACTGTATGGATGGGACCAGGAGTGGAGCGGTGAAAAAAGTGATTTTGGTGCAGCGAAAAGTGCGAGGGAGGAGAACCAAGATGGCGGCGGGTGGAGACCAGGCAGCGTGGGTGCAATGGTCGCAAGAGCAGCAGGAGTTCCTCAAGCGCTGTTTTGCGGACCTGAAGACAGAGCAGCTGGAGCCGATGAAGGCATCGATCGATAAGCTGGTCGAGAAGGCCTAAGGGGCGGCGATCCGGGAGGTGCGGCAAAAGGCCTCGGAGAACGAGGATGAGATCTTCGGCCTGGCGGTGAAGGTGGAGGCGCACGAGGCGCTGCACAAGAAGTGGCAAGAAAAGTTTGAAGACATGGAGAATCGGTCGAGGAGGAAGAACCTTCGGATTCTGGGTCTCCCGGAGGGGGTGGAGGGGTCGGATGCTGGAGCATACATGGTCACGATGCTGAACACACTGATGGGCGCGGGAGCTTCCCCGAGGCCCCTGGAGCTGGATGGGGCTCACTGAGTCCTGGCAGGGGTAAGCAACCTCGCAACGTTTAATCTGTCACACCCCTTCAGAATAGTGGGTGGGATTCTCCGAAATGGAGGCAGAGTGTTCGCGCCGTCGTGAACGCTGTTGAGGTTCACCGAGTTGAGATGCACCGATCGCGGGCCACACCCCATTTGAGGGCCCTCCCCCGGTGCATGATCCCCCCTCCACCCCCCGCAGGCCGCCCCCCTCCCCCAGCGTTCCCGCGCTGTTCCCGCCGGCAGCGACCAGGTGTGGACGGCGCCGGGGGGAACCCGCCGTTTTGGGCTGGCCGCTCGGCCCATCCGGGCCTGAGAATAGCAGGGGTGCCGGAGAATCGCCATTTTGGGTGTCTCGGCCGATTCTCCGGCCTGCGCCGCGTGAAACTCAACGGGGCCGTTCTCGCCGCTTGGGAGAATCATGGGAGGGCGTCGGACCGGCGTCGCGGGAAAATCTGGCGACCCAGGCGATTCTCCCAACCGGCGCGGGAGCGGAGAATCGTGCCCCATGTATTTTTCAATGAACTTGTCTCTCACTCCTTTTCAGCTGAAGGGTCCAGCAGAGACCTATAAAATATCAAAGGACAGCACGAGGTGGTGCAGTGGTTCGCATTGCTGCTTCATGGCGCCGAAGTCCCAGGTTCGATCCCAGCCCCGGGTCACTGTCCGTGTGGAGTTTGCGCATTCTGCCCTTGTTTGCGTGGGTTTCACCCCCACGACCCAAAGATGTGCAGGGTAGGTGGATTGGCCACCCTAAATTGCCCCTTAAATTGGAAAAATGAATTGGGTACTCTAATTTATTTTTAAAAAGGTAGGTTTTCAAATCAGGTAAAGGAATTAGTCAAACCCTATCACGCTCACAATTTTACAGTGTGCTTGGAGACACGGAGGAGAATCAATTTTTAAATAGATTTGCATCTCAACAAAAATGAGCATTGACAACAAGATTTGTCTTAAATAAAGATAATAAAACTTTGGACTGAAGAAACATTTGGGATAAATTCCAAATAATGGTCACATTGTCAAACTCTAAATAGATAAGAGGCAATTAGATTCCCTGCCGTCGTGAAGAATGTTGCAACTACAACATTGCTAATTGATGCAGAAGCAATTTAAATGTGTTTATTTCCTTTGCTTTGGTAAATATTTTTAAGCTTCGCTAGTTCATCACCCTGAAGGCCTTTGAATTGAGAATGGGTGCAGATTGACTTTTAAGTACCATGTTTAGAAACTGATAGTTGGGACCTAGTTGCTTAGATTTTTTTAATGTTAGAACTTAGAATGACTGTCCACCATAACACAGTCTGAAAGTGCCCTGGGGGTTGTTTTAGAAAGTTGTGCTGTGACTGAGACTACCGCTCTGTGCAGCTGATAATATTATGGCTTGCCAAATAATTAAGCCTGCCCAGCAGTGCTAAATTCTAATATTTCATTTTAAAATCCCTAATAATACTGCCTACTGAAATGGAATGTTCCTAACTGATGGCATACCATAGACGTGTCCAGGTACATCACGCTACCATTTATTATATATATTATTGTGGTGGCGTGGTCCCTTTAAGGGGCGATCCCTTGCAGGCCATATGACCAGCTCAGGGCCTATCATGTGTGAGTGCACGAACCCCAACCAATGTTTTAGAGAACTCTGGGCGGGATTCTCTCAGCCTGGGGCCAGGCTGGAGAATCGCCGCGACCGGCGTGAATCGCGCCACGCCGCCCCGACGCCGGGACGCGATTCTCTGCAGAGGCGTGGTCGGTGCGGCGCTGGTCGGGGACCGCTCTACGGGGGTCCCCCGGCGATTCTCGGCCCGGGATGGGGTGAGCGGCCGTAACAAAAAACCCGAGTCCTGCCGGCGCCGTTCTTACCCGGCGGGACCTCGGCGTGGAAGGGTCTGGGGGGCGGCCTGTGGGGGGAGGGAGGGGAGGTCCGTCCCCAGTGGTAGAGCCTCCACTGTGGCCTGGCCTGCGATTGGGGCCCACCGATCGGCGGGCCGACCTCTCAGGCTGGGGGCCTCCTTTCTTCAGCGCCAGCCCCTGTAGCCCTACGCCATGTTGCGCCGGGGCCGGTGCGGAGAAGGGAGCCACTGCGCATGCGCGCATTGACGGCGGTGCCACTGGGCATTCGCGGACCCCACGGCGCCTAGTTGACGCCGGGATCGGCAGCTGGAACGGCATGGGTCGCTCCAGTGCCATGCTGGCCCCCTGTAGGGGCCAGAATTGCTGATCCTGAGGCCATGTTGACGCCGTCGAGAAACACGACGGCGTTTACGACGGCATCAACACTTAGCCTCAGGATCAGAGAATCCCGCCCTGTGCCTGTGTAGTTAACCTTTCTGCTGTTCTTAATAAACCTCTTTTTGTTACACAACAAACCTCCTCAATGTCGCCTCAAGCCACCACAAGTCCCTAATACATTATAGTATGTACTACCCTTGAAGGGGAATAAATGGCAATGCAGCAAGGAGCATGATATTCGAAAATTGTCAAATATTGCTCTCAACCATGTCAATTTTAGGAGTTGTAGACCTTTGGCTACAATTGGGTCTAGCTCCAAATGGTGTACTGCCATTCGGCAACCAGAGTGTTATTGTTAGGTGCTACTCCCATCTGTTGCTGATGGCGGGACTTCGAAAAACATTTCATGAAATGCTTAAGAGTTTTATATTTTCTAACAAGGAATATACTAGCTGATTATAATACGGAATATAAGGAGAGGCATGGTTGCACGGTGGTTAGCACAGCTGCCTCACGGTGGGGTGGTCCCGGGATCTATCCCGCCTCGGGTCACTGTCCATGTGGAGTTTTCACATTATCCCCGTGTCTGCGTGGGTTTCACCCCCACAACCGCTAAATTGCCCCTTAATTTATAAAAAAAATAATTGGGTATTCTAAATATATATATTTTTTTAAAATATGGAATGTCTGGTTGAAAGAAAACAAAGTTCATAATGAATATGGGGCACAGAGGTAAGAGAACATTAGAAAGAAGTAAGTTGCTGGACAATGTATTAATTAAATCAGCAGCATTTCTAACGGTAGATTTAAACCATATTCTGAGTTTGTGATTTTTGCTGGCTGAAATTAGAGAGGGTACAGAAGCGATCTACAAGGATGCTGCCAGGACTGGAAAGATTGGATAGGCTGGGATTGTTCTCTTTAGGACAGAGGAGACTGAGGGAAGATTTGATTGAGATCTGCAAAGTTGAGAGGGGCCTGGAGAGAATGAGCGGGAAGGGCACATGTACTTCAGCAGAGGTGTCAGTGACTAAGGGGAATAGATTTAAAGTAATTGCTGGAAAGATTAGAGGGAAGACGAGGAAAGAGTTTACACCCAGAGGGTTGTGAGGTCTCGAACTCACTGCCTGAACGGGTAGTCAAGGCAGAAACCCGCAACTCATTTGAAAAGGTGTCTGGATCATTAGCTCAAGCGGACTAAATGTTGGAAAGTGAGATTAGGCTGGGTGGCTCATTTTTCAGCCAGCAGGAACACGTGGCCTCTTCCTGTGTCATAAGCTTTTTGTGATTCTGGGAAAGGTATATTCTGTACATAAAACAACAGTCAGAATGATAAGTCATCTCTTCCAAACCAGGAACAAAACAGTTGTAATTCAAACATTCCAAAATTATTTGTTTAATCATTCCCACAAAAACGTTGGTATGTGGAAAGCACACAGTCTGCTTCAAACGTCCCAGCAATATTTGTATCATGAGATAATTGACCTTCTTTTCTTCCTTCCTTTCCTCGTGAGACACACCTGAAAACATTTCCTGACTCCCTTGCACCCTTTATCTTTACTGCCATTTAATTAGCAGGTATTGGGTGCGATCCAACGGCCACGCTGTGCCGGAAAAGCAGCTGGCCACGACGCAGCATGACCGTTGAAAGCCGGGAGACCCCGGGCGCGATTCTCCACTCCCACGCCGGTTGGGAGAATCACCTGGGCCGCCAAAATTTCCGGGGACGCCGGTCCGACGCCCTCCCGCGATTCTCCCAAGCAGTGGGAATGGCCCGGTCGAGTTTCGCGGGCCGCAGGCCAGAGAATCACCGGAGACACCGAAAATGGCGATTCTCCGGCACCCCCGCTATTCTGAGGCCCGGATGGGCCGAGCGGCCAGGCCAAAATGGCGGGTTCCCCCCGGCGCCGCCCACACCTGGTCGCTGCAGTCGTGGGCAGTGCGTGAACGCTGGGGGGTGCAGCCTGTGGGGGGGCGAGGGGGGATCCTGCACCGGGCTTCACCTGGAATGTGGGGTGGCCCGCGATCGGTGCCCACCGATCGTTGGGCCGTCCTCTCTGAAGGAGGACCTCCTTCCTTCCGCCGCCCCGCAAGATCCGTCCCCCATCTTCTTGCGGGGTGGACTTAGAGAGGACGGCAACCACGCATGTGCGGGTGACGCAAGTTATGCGGCGCCGGCCGCGTCATCTATGCGGCGCCGCTTTTACGCGGGCGACAAGGTCTGGCGCGTGTAGATGACGCGGCCCCGATACTGGCCCATTGTCAGGGCCTGAATCGGTCGGGACCGGGGCCGTTCCACGCCGTCGTGAACCTCAACGGCGTTCACGACGGCGCGGCCACTTCGGCGTGGGATTGGAGAATCCCGCCTCAGATTCTGGCTTGCCACGCCTCGCGAGATCCAACCTGATCGCACGAGACATTGTGATGTGAATCCTGCCGACAATGGGCGGGATCACAGTTTGGCAAATCTGCATATTAGAGCGAGGCAGTAAGCCTCACTCTAATGTGCATATTCCTGAGGTATCTGGGGCTTTGGGATTTAACCACTTCGACTCAGAGACCTCAGGCGACCGCTGTTCAACACTGGTTCCCACAGATGGCATAGGTGGTGCCAGGTTGGCAGTGCCAAGGTGCCAAGTTGGCATTTGTTTGCATACACGCAATCGAGCCGGGGAGGGGACACTCCCATAGTACATTCGGGCAGGGCGGTAGGTCGGGGAGCATTTCGGAGGCCTCTGAGATCGGGAGGCCATATAAAAATGGCGTCCCGATTTCACGCTTCACTGGGGAGTTCCAGCGAGCGGAGCTCCCACTGTACAAAACATAGCTATGTGTGGCTTCTTCCACGCGTTCATCGTTCAGGCCCTTTACTCATTGTGAGTTGCGTTTGGTTTTCGGCACTGCGAGCGCCGGGAGACACGAGGCTAAATACGCTTGCTTCGGGGACTTTGTTCTCTTTTGGGAGAATTGTGTGCATGCTGTTATTGCTATTAAACCTGGAGTTAAAGGAAAGTCACATGGATTCCCAGAAATGGCTGCGAGTGTAATCCTAATGCTGACGTTAATCATAAGGTTCATCATGGCGATTGTGGATTACAATTCTAGGAATTATAACTGTCATGTACTTTATGTTGTGACATTGTTGGGCGTTTCCAAAATTCTTGTTGTTTATATAACTTGGTGCTGATTTGTGTGAAGTGAGTCTCGAGGCGCTTGGGAGATAATTGACCTTATTTCCCAATTTTCAGGTGAGACTCACCTGAGAACTATTCCTGGCTCTCTTGCATCCTTTACTTTACTATCTATTAATTAGCAGATATTGCATTATTGCACTTAATCCTGGAGTAAAACGAAAACCACGTGAATTCCAGGAATGGCTCTTAGTGTAATGCCAGCCCAACCTCTTGTTGCTTTCATAACATAGCAGTCATCCACGTAAAGTGGGCCTCGAGGCGCATTTCCACGCTGGGGATCAAGGCACTTGTGAATTTTGAATTGTTGACTATGTGACTAAACTCCTGAATTCTTAGCTCAGTCCAAGGAGGGATAACAACTGTGGTTGAATTTGAACACACAATTGACCAACCTTTAGGGACGAAGTTGCTAGTTTCCACATAATCATTCACTAAATCACAGTAAATAAGATGCAGATATTATGGGTGGGATTCTCGCCAGAAAACGGGTGAGAATCACTCCGGACTTTTTCCTCGAAGGTCCGGGGCAATTCTCTGTTTTCCAGGGGGCCCGGCATGCGTCACACAGCTCTGGCTGCCGGCCGGGCCCTGCTAGCCAGACTGAGCGGCCGCGCACATGCAGTGCGGCCGCAAGCGGGTCGGCGCGGGCGGAGTCGCACAGCGGGCCCACGCGGAGGAAGGTAGGTCCCTAAGACCGGCGCCGTAGGACTGGCGGGTCCACGGAGAATCGTGGAAGCACCATCACGCCGGATTTCCGGCGTGAACGGCTATTCTCCTCTCCCGCACCGGGCGCGATTCTGGCGCGCGGAGTCGGAGAATCCTGCCCTATATATATTTAGTTCCCCTATTCTCTGAGTATTTGCATTTTTAATATTCCACTTTGTATTTTGAGTTTTGAATAGAGTTTTTAATGAGTTGCATTATAGTGGTAGATTTTCCTTTTAGTTACTGATACCCCTTCATTGAATTCTCAAAGTTGCAGTCGGCATACAATGCAGTATGACATGTGAATGAACTGGAAAAGAGAATTTAGAAATGTAAGTTCCACCAGTATGCAATCCATTGCATTGATAGGCCCAGGCATCTGCAATGACTGAGATATTCTGATGTTATGGTGCAGCACAGAGGTAATTCCATTGTTGCATCATCTACCTTAAGAAGATCTTCAGACACCTTCAAAGACAAGAAAGATGATATCAAGACCATGGCTCGCAATTGTTCTCCTCTGGCACCCTCCTAGTTAAGAGCAGCATCAGTGGGAGGTAGTCACAAATGTATTGAGGAAGTCACAGATGATTCAACCACTTTGTGCACTTTAAGGCAATGATTAAAATGATGGCTTTGCGAGTCCGAAATAGAAAATGTTCATTTACCAACATTTGAAATTATTAAACAAGGAAAAAAACTAGTGTGTCCTTAAATGTGCTGAGGTGAAAAGTCGATTCTGAAGTTGTTTACTCGGAAGGACTTAATCTCTGGCAAACCTGATTGTTTGGACACATCTAATTTCTTTATCCTTCCTGTTTAGATTAGGAGCAATTTACTTGCTCTCTTGTTCTAAACTTTGTCATCGAGTCCATCGTTTCTACGCAGCAATGAAGCCAAAGAAAAAGAATGTTTGTAGGGTGGGGCTGGATCGCTTTGTGCTTTTCTTGTAAGTGAACAAAGTATTTATGCTTTATAAGAATGATAAAAGCAGTCAGCTAAGGACTTAGACATTTCAGTCTTAATTGTGATTTTAAGTGTAGATCCAAAATAGTTTAGGTTGGAAAGTGTAGGGTGTTTCATGCATTTCTAAACAAATGGCAGTTTTAGTCCAACCATTCATAGGTAATTATTCTGGGTGTCTTGATGGGCATTAGACCAACTTTTCCTGGCCAAGCCTTTTCATCCATTTCCCGTTGACGTGCAGTAAAATACCAAAATCAAGAAAACTATCACTATCTACATCCTGATGCTCCTGTGGGAAACCACTAGGTCCTTTTTTGGTTTCTATGAAAAACACTGAGCATTGACTCGGTAAGATTTTATATTAGCTGGTTTGGCAATAACTTAATCAGAGTATAGGCAAACAAATATTGGAAACATACCCAGCCATGCTTCACCTCCACCTCTTTGAGTAGTTTAGTGGATAATTCTAGAGGAGTGTATTGTAAATGTTCAAA
This sequence comes from Scyliorhinus torazame, assembly GCF_047496885.1. Taxonomy (NCBI): domain Eukaryota; kingdom Metazoa; phylum Chordata; class Chondrichthyes; order Carcharhiniformes; family Scyliorhinidae; genus Scyliorhinus; species Scyliorhinus torazame. The sequence goes on from NC_092707.1 coordinate 261,959,553, forward strand.
GTTCATTCTTTGACCCCAAAATGACTCATCTATTTAGTTTCACCTGTGCCATGTCTTTCAGGACTTAGTTGCTCAGTTACTCGACATTGAAACTTGTTTTGCGGCAGTACAAGTCGGGAATTTGGTATTGTGATTTTTCTGATGCAATTAGGTGCCTTTCCGATTGTTTTTTTAAAAAATTTTATTAAGGTTTTCACAGAATATCAATAACAAAATGAAAAAGGAACCCAACAGGGTTAAATATAAACCACAGTCAAAATACAACCCTCCATAATCCCCCTCCCCCTGTACGAAAATAATAAATTAACACCCCAACTTAACAGAGAGCCAACATAGCAAATATATACACCCCCTCAGATCCCCCAGTGTAAATAAACATAAATAAAGTAACCCCCCCCCCCCCCCCCGAGTTGCTGCTGCCATTGACCAATATCTACCGTTCTGCCAGGAAGTCTAAGAACGGTTGCCACCGCCTGAAGAACCCTTGTACCGACCCTCTCAAGGCGAATTTCACCCTCTCCAATTTAATAAACCCCGCCATATCGTTGATCCAGAATTCCACGCTTGGGGGCCTCGCTTCCTTCCACTGAAGAAGAATCCTCCGCCGGGCTACCAGGGACGCAAAGGCCAGAATACCGGCCTCTTTCGCCTCCTGCACTCCTGGCTCCTCTACCACCCCAAATATTGCGAGCCCCCAGCCCGGTTTGACCCCGGATCCTACCACCCGCGACACCATCCTTGCTACGCCCTTCCAAAATTTCTCCAGCGCTGGGCATGCCCAGAACATATGGGTGTGGTTTGCTGGGCTCCCTGAGCACCTAACACACCTGTCCTCACCCCCCAAAAAACGGCTCATCCTTGTCCCGGTCATGTGTGCCCTGTGCAGCAACTTAAACTGTATGAGGCTGAGCCTCGCGCACGAAGATGAAGAGTTCACCCTCCCTAGGGCATCTGCCCACGTCCCTTCCTCGATCTCCTCTCCCAACTCCTCCTCCCACTTACCTTTCACCTCCACCACCGAGGCCTCCTCCTCCTCCTGCATCACCTGGCAAGTGTCCGAGACCTTCCCCACTCCCGCCCATACCCCCGAGAGCACCCTGTCCTGTATTGTGCGTGGCAGCAGCCGCGGGAATTCCACCACCTGCCGCCTGGCAAACGCCCTTACCTGTAAGTACCTGAAGGTGTTCCCCGGGGGGGAGTCCGTACTTCTCCTCCAGCTCACCCAAGCTCGCGAACTTCCTGTCCACAAACAGGTCTCCCAACCTTCGTTTCCCTTTCCTATGCCACCCTGAAAACCCTCCATCTGTCCTCCCTGGGATGAACCGGTGGATCCCCCGTATTGGGGTCCGCACCTGGGGCCCAACTTCCCCCCTGTGCCACCTCCACTGCCCCCAGATTTTCAGGGTAGCTGATATACCGGGCTCGTGGTATACCTCCTTGGAGGGACCGGCAGCGGCGCCGTTGCCAGCGCCCCCAGACTCGTACCCACACAGGACGCCGTCTCCAGCCTCTTCCATGCAGCCCCCTCCCCCTCCATCACCCACTTGCGCACCATCGTCACATTGGTGGCCCAGTAGTACCCACAGAGGTTGGGCAGCGCCAGCCCCCCCTATCTCTACTCCGCTCCAGGAACACCCTCCCCACCCTCGGAGTCCCTCGTGCCCACACAAACCCTGTTATGCTCCTGTTGACCCGTCTAAAAAAGGCCTTCGGGATAAACACGGGGAGGCACTGGAACAGGAACAAAAACTTTGGGAGCACCGTCATTTTGACTGACTGCACCCTACCCGCCAAGGACAGCGGCAATGCGTCCCACCTCTTGAACTCCTCCTCCATTTGCTCCATCAGCCTTGTGAAATTAAGCCTATGCAGGGCCCCCCAGCTCCTGGCCACCTGGATCCCCAAATACCTGAAGCTCCTCTCCGCACTTTTTAGTGGGAGCTCGCCAATCCCCCTCTCCTGGTCCCCTGGGTGAACCACGAACAGCTCGCTCTTCCCCATGTTGAGCTTGTACCCCGAGAAATCCCCGAATTCTCTGAAGATCCTCATTACCTCCGGCATTCCCCCCACCGGATCCGCCACATATAACAGCAAGTCGTCCGCATAGAGCGACACCCTATGCTCCTCCCCACCCCGCACCAACCCTCTCTAGTTCCACGACTCCCTCTGTGCCATAGCCAGGGGTTCAATCGCCACTGCGAAGAGCAGGGGGGGACAAGGGACACCCCTGCTTCGTCCCTCGGTGCAACCGAAAGTACTCAGACCTCCTCCTGTTCGTGGCCACACTCGCCATCGGGACCTCATACAACAGCCTGACCCACCTGACAAACCCCTCCCCAAACCCAAACCTATTCAGCTCCTCCCACAGGTACCCCCACTCTACCCTATCGAAGGCTTTCTCAGCGTCCATCGCCACCACTATCTCCGCCTCCCCCTCCCTCGCCGGCATCATGATAACGTTCAGAAGCCTCCGCACATTCGCGTTCAACTGCCTCCCCTTCACGAACCCAGTCTGGTCTTCGTGGATGACCTGCGGCACACAATCCTGAATCCTCGTGGCTAAGACCTTCGCCAGCACCTTGGCATCTACGTTTAGCAGCGAAATCGGCATGTAAGACCCACACTGCAGGGGATCCTTGTCCCGCTTCAGGATCAAGGAGATCAATGTCCGGGACATCGTCGGGGGCGAAGCCCCCCCCCTCCATTGCCACATTAAAGGTCTTAACTAGCATCGGGCCCAACAGGTCCATATATTTTTTATAAAATTCGACCGGGAAACCGTCCGGCCCCAGTGCCTGCCCCGCCTGCATGCTCCCTATCCCTTTGGTCAGCTCCTCCGGCCCAATTGGCGCCCCCAATCCCGCCACCAGTCCCTCCTCCACCTTCGGAAACCTCAATTGGTCCAGAAAGCGGCCCATCCCTTCCTCCTCCAATGGGGGCTCGGACCAATACAATTCCTCATAAAAGTCCCTGAAGACCCCATTGATGCCAACCCCACTCCGCACCACACTCCCTCTCCCGTCCTTAACTCCCCCGATCTCCCTAGCTGCGTCCCGCTTCCGGAGCTGATGCGCCAGCATCCGGCTTGCCTTTTCCCCATACTCATAAATCGCCCCCTGGGCCTTCCTCCACTGCACCTCCGCCTTCCTGGTGGTGCCTTTCCGATTGTTGTGTAAATACCTCTAACCCTCCTCTCCTGAAAAAGGTGTCTCACTGTGGTTCCAGGGGGTAGGGAAGATAGTGGATCAGTACCATGAGTTTCAGTAGCCTTTTCAACCCCTGGAAGCATCATAGCTGATTTCTGATCTGGTCTGCCTGTGACATCCACATAGTAATACCCAGAAGCCGTATGATGGTTATTGTGATTGGAAACCCGAGATTACTTCCCTCTTGCTTTATTGAAGCTAATTGTATAAGGGGTAATAACAATCCTCGAACCTCGGCTGAAGGTTCCAGGATTGTTTTTGGTCAGTGTATAATTAGCCTCAATAAAGCAAGAGGGAATTCATAATAATATAAAAGTAAAATATATAACAGAATTCATTTGGGATTTCCAATAAATCAGTCTTACACCAAATTTAACTGCCTTCATTTCTTGATGTCACTAACAGTATAGAATAGGTTAGAATGAAAAGTTACACATAGATGTTAATTGGTATAGATTTCGGAGAGTGAGGTGCAGTAAAGGTTAGTTAACGTCTACCTGAATTGGTTAACTAGTAATAGAAAGATTCCCATACCACTGTCATGTTCGCTTTCTAGAATGCTTCCATTGGTGCTGCCTTTATAGCATCGTCAGGATTCACCGGCAGGAACCCATCACAAACATAAAATCCTTGGAAACAACTTCTCCAGACTCAAGACCATCCTTCTGTGAAGTCAATTGTGTTGGGCAGGTCACGTTGCCTGGTTGGATGACAGCCAGCTGCCTATGATCATGTAGTGCAGAGAGCTGGCAAATGGAACAGAGGCGCCGCGCTCAAATGTTTTGACAACTCCTTGAAGAAGCTCCTCTTCGTGTGTAACATTGACGATCATCAGTGGGAAGTGCAGGCACTAGATCATGATGCCTGGAGACACTGCACCGGGACTGTTACAGACACCTTTGTCATCAGCAAAAAACAGCATTCACGAGAAGAGGAGGAGAAGGAAAGGTAAAACTGTCCCCAGCAACAGCTGCACCTTCACTTACACTCGCTGTGGGGGAATCTGCCGGTCACGGTTAGGCTACAGATGGGCCTGCAATCATAGAGCACAATCTTTCCAAAAATCTTTATCAGCGAAGAAACATCAAGAGAATAGAAAATGTCAGACATCCTAATGATGTGGCAGGAAAAGGTGTCAACTCACTTCAGGGCCTTAATTCTAAGATGTATTTTATGTGAGAATGGGGCTTTTTGTCCCCATAATGGTTTGAACTACATAGAACCCGAGCTGATGATGTAGTAGATTGATGTACCATAAACATGGAGACATGCAAAATTATATGAAAGGCCTTTACCCATGAATCCCATATTGGAGAATTCCTAATCCTGACCAGTCTCTTAATGGGGATGTTGCATTCTTCCTGAATAATGGTGTAGAAAGATCACAGAATCACTCACCTGTTGGGTATAGAGCTCCAAGAGGGTGGGGGGGGGGGGGGGGGGGTGGGGGGGGGTGGGGGGGTGGGGGGGGGGGGGGGGGGGGAGGGGAAAAAGCAAAATATCCTTCCAATCAGGGCAACGACACATAGGATAACCAAAGTAATCTGATTCTGTATTGTCTTTTCAGCCCTTTAGTTTCAGTCTTTGACCTAGAAATTGATTTGCACCCGAATAGAAGTGTGATCTCTGTGCTAGTGTTTAATTGAACTTGTGACAAGACTATGGCTCCACTGGTAAGCGAGCCAGAGTCGCAGGGAGAATCAGGTGTAGGGGAGAGGTAATATGGAAGCTATCGAGTCGTGGTGAGCAGCAGCATCTGAATTTAGTATGGGAGTACGAGTGCTTCTCCTGGCTCCAAAGTAAGACAAGTCAATATGCTAGTCTGGTGAGTGGGGTTAAATCTGACTTGCAGAAATGGGGTAACCCCGCCCTGTCCTTGGCGAGCAGGGTCCAAACTAAAAACATGAATGTCCTCCTGAGGTTTTTATTTTTTTCCCCATGTCCCCCCATTTTGCTCCTTAAGTTCTTTTTTGGTTGTGTTAACAAGCTGGTGTCCTCCTCTATTTGGGCAGGCAAGACCCCAAGGATCCACAGGACATTTCTCCAGAGGGATAGACAGTTGGGGGCGGGGGGGGGTCTTACAGTTTAGCATTACTGAATTTGCTATTCTATTATTGGGCAGCCAACATTGAGACGGTGTTGGGGTGTGTTAACATATTTCCATATGGGGACAGATGGAGGTGAGTTCTTGGAGACGCTCTAGCTTGGATGCCTTGGTGGCTGCTTCGCTTCTGTTCTCCCCTGCGAGATTTCCTTTGCATCTGGTGGTGGTGTCCACCCTACGAATATGGAAGTAATTTAGATAACATTTTAAGCTTAGCTCCATGTTGTTGTTGGCCCCGACCTGTGGTAATCATCTTTCTGTGCCGTCTCGCCTAGAGTCGACTTTTAGGTCTTGAGAGGTTTGGGGACTTGTTCGTGGAGAGGCAGTTTTGAGGAGCTATCGGTAAAATTTCAACTCTGTTGGGGGGGAACTTGTTCCGACGCTTCCAGATTCACAACATTTTGTGAAAGACTTTCCCCTCATTTCCCTTGTCACCACCGTCCTCCCTGTTGAGGAGGATTCTGTCTTTAGCTGAGTCTGGTGGGGGGAGTATTTCGGGTATCTATGGCCAGATGGCCCGGTGGCATGGCTGCCTCACAGCTCCAGGGACCCAAGTTCAATTCCGGTAACTGCCAGTGTTGGGTTTGCACTTTCTCCCCGTGTCGCATGAGTTTCGTTCAAGTGCTCCAGTTTCCTCCCACAGTCAAAAGATGTGCCGGTTAGGTGGATTCTCCATGATAAATTGCCCCTTAGTGTCCAAAAGGTTAGGTGGGGCTACTGGGTTGCGGGGATAGGTTGGAGGCATGAGGCTTAGGTAGGGTGCTCTTTCTTAGGGCCTCTGCAGATTTGGGCCGAATATCCTTCCTTCTGCACTGTAAACGCTATGATTCTATGAAATGTTCAAACTTTCCTTTCCAATGGCCCCATTAAGGTCTGTTACATTTGGCTTCCACTGCAGCACGCCCAGTGCACTCTGCAGATATGCACAAACAAATTTAGAATAGAATACGTGTATTTGCACATGCATAGAGCCTAAAGCATGTTTCAGGCACTTGCCCTTGGCATCCTACTGTTGTGTCTTTACCAATACTGTGGGCGGAATGAGTGTACACAGCCTAACATATTGGACACTTAGATGCTCAGTTTATTCCTGTGACACAGGAATATGATCAAATTTCTCGACCTTTTTTCTCTGCTCTCTTCGGCACATCAGGTAGCACTACTTCCACCACTACCTCAGTTAAAAAATGAGTTGGATAAAGCTCTGAAAAGGCATCCAAGTTTTTGCTCCTGCTGAGATGACATTGCAGACTTGTATATAAGAATCACACCTTCATGTTAGGTTTTACTTTGGAGAGCTGCTGACATATGGGATGAAAACGCTGCAAACGTTATGCTGATGGTTGGTTGTTATACAGGATTGCTTTCCTGTTAACTCTGCTCAGATAGCCGCTTATTTCCTCTGTCAGACTTTTGGCAAGTACTATAAACAATTTTTCTGGGCAAATTATTCTATTCCAAAACTGCATTTACCTAAAATTAACTTTGAAGGACGGATGTCAACTTATTTTCTAGCACAGACCACTTTTCAAAGTTCTCAGAAGACTTTATGTGAATAAAAAATAAACAAGAAAGGTGTTTATATCACTGATGGATTAACTAGCACGGTACATAAAATTCCTGCTGAGCCATGGCAGCTGTGATGTATCTGTTTATATATTCAAATATCAAGATACAGTCATTATGAGTAAAGATCTCTGACCTTAAAAGATTTGCAAATTAAATGTTTTTTTTCAATCACGTATGTGGTGTAAATAAAGGTCATGCCAGAAAGTTACAGAATAATACATTTTTTTTCAAACTTTTTTTCCGAGGACCCATTTTTACCAACCGACCGACCTTTGGGATGCATACCGGCCGACCTTCACGACCCACGCCAGCCGACCTTCGCGGCCCATGCCGGCCGACCTTTGTGACCCACCATTTTCTCTTGCCTTGTTTGCTGCTGACAAAATGGAGGAATCGCAATCGCGCCCCATGCACGTGATGGCGACGTTCGGGGGCATGACCTGCTCTCTGCCTCCCTTCAGGCAGGAAGATTATATTGCGTTTTTAAAAAATCTTCTCCTGCGCCTCCAATTGCGCAAATTTGTGCGCAACAGCTGCAGCAGAGGGCTTTTAACAATGCCGGCTGTGAGCGGCCATCAAAATGACGGCTGTGACCATATTAAAGGATGCAGGCGCACCGCGCATGCGTGCCCGCTCATCGGTGCGCATGCGCAGAACCGCGTGGGTATGCGCAGGCACACCGAAGAGCAGGCACGCATGCACAGTGCGCCCACATTTTTTTATATGGTCGCGGCTGTCATTTGAAGACCACTCGCAGCCGGCATTGTTTTTTCTTTATTTTAGAATGCCCAATTCATTTTTTTCAATTAAGGGGCGATTTTAGCGTGGCCAATCCACCTAGCCTGCACATCTTTGGGTTGTGGAGGCGAAACCCACGCAAACACGGAGAAAATGTGCAAACTCCACACGGACAGTGACCCAGAGCCGGGATCGAACCTGGGACCTCAGTGCTGTGAGGCAGCAATGCTAACCACTGTGCCACCATGCTGCCCCGCCGGCATTGTTAAAAGTCGGCTGCTGCGGTTGTTGCATGCAAATTGCGCAATCGGGAGCGCCGCGGCGGATGGCTCCCCAACCCTCCCGACACCCGCCGGAGACCCACCCGCGGGTCGCGACCCCGACTTTGAAAATGCTGGAATAATCAGTTATTCCCAAAGAACTAAATTTAATTTATCGTCTTTGCCTCTTGGTTCTGTTTTAGGGCTTTTCAGTCTTGACTTGGAGTAGTGTCATTATCCAGTTAGTTCATTATCTTGCAAGATCATTGTTCAGTGTCATTGAGAGAAGATCACAATGTGAGATGGATAATCATACCATTTTACACCCTTCATTCACTTATCCTTCTGAAACAACTTTTCACTCTTGCCCATTGCTGCAACTAATCCATTCTGCAATGATTAAAGGTTCTTTGCCTCCAAACAAGTCCATACCACCTGACACCATGGCTCCTCACTCTGCAACTTGATCCTTGACTTTCTGACCCATAGACCACAATCAGTAAGGATAAACAACAACACCTCCTCCACAATAGTCCTCAATACCAGCACCCCGCAAGGCTGCATACTTAGCCCCCTATGGTACTCCATGACTGCGTGGCAAAATTTGGTTCCAACTCCATCTACAAGTTTGCTGATGACACGATCATAGTGGGTCGGATCTCGAACAACGATGAGTCAGAGTACAGGATGGAGATAGAGAACCTAGTGGAGTGGTGTAGCGACAACAATCTCTCCCTCAATGTCAGCTAAACTAAAAAGCTGGTCATTGACCTCAGGAAGCAAAGTATCGTACACACCCCTGTATGTATCAACGGGGCTGAGGTGGAGATGGTTGACAGCTTCAAATTCCTAGGTGTGCACAACAACAATCTGTCCTGGTCCACCTATGTCGACTCTACGACCAAGAAAGCACAACACGCCTATACGTTCCCAGGAAACTAAGGAAATCCGGCATGTCCACGTTGACTCTTACCAACCTTTACAGATGCACCATAGAAACCATCCTATCTGGCTGCCTCACAGCCTGGTATGGCAACTGCTCAGCCCAGGACCATAAAAAACTACAGAGAGTCGCAGAAATTGCCCAGTCCATCACACGAACCTGCCTCCCATCCATTGACTCTGTTTACAGCTCCCGCTGCCTTGGGAAAGTGGGCAGCATAATCAAAGACCCCTCCACCTGGCTTATTCACTCATCCAACTTCTTCCATCGGGCAGGAGATACAAAAGTCTGAGAACACACACGAACAGATTGAAAAACCGCTTCTTCCCCACTGTTACCAGACTCCTGAATGACCCTCTTGTGGACTGATCTGATCTCTCCACACATCTTTTCTACTGAGTAGTACTACATTCCTGTATGCTTCACCCAATGCCTGTGTCTGTGTATTTACATTGTGGATTTTATGTTTGCCCTACGTATTTTCTTTTCATGTATGGAATGATCTGTTTGAACTGTACGCAGAACAATACTTTTCACTGTACCTCAGTGCACGTGACAATAAACCAACCCAATCCAACGTTTCGATCTGTGATCCCCTTGTCTTATATTTCTCATGAACATTTCCCATACCATTTACTGTTGTCATCCGCCTCACTGAGATCACCTCTCAGGCACCACCTTTTCAGTCTGATAGCCCTCCTTTCCCTGACACCAGCAATCAACTGTTTGCATTTACTGCTGAAACAGCATCAGATTCATGAAGACCAGTTACTGTAAACTATGCGAAGGACCCAAAGTGAAAACAGGACAATTTTTCCATAGTGCAGAGCATTCAGTGGTGATCAGCATGGCAGCTGTTTTGGCTGAGTTCTTGGAACAGGCAGTTCCTGCTTTGACAGCAAATCACCCTGCCCTAAATGTCCCACTGAGGCAATGATGCTTTTGGCAGGAGCCACGTGATTACGCACATCCACAAACCACATTGAGACAAAAAAGAGAATTGCTGGACGTTTATGAGCAATGTCAGGAGAGGGCAGGCACCGATTTTTGTCTACAAATATTGACAGCAAATCTTAGCAGATGCTAACTGTAGACATGATTAAATGACTAAGATTTGTAACTGTTGATTTGCAAAGTTGAATGCATATTTAACTTTTTTAAATCCTGGATGTTTGCCAATACCATTGTCAGCTCTTTTCAGAACATTATTTGCGGTGTGAAATGCTTGATGACTTTTAACAGCATGAACTGTATGAATTTAAGAATGATACATGGCAAAAGTCAGCCGTTGCAGAGTTGTTTCAACATTTGGCTGTCATGAGTCAATGCCTACATCACTACTTGGTTCCTCTTCTGACATTGCACAAAAACATCCACCTGCCATTCTTTGCCTCCGCGCAACATGCAGACATAAGTTACTACAGGAGCCATGTGATTACCATGGAGTGGCACCCAGTGGCATGTAATGCTAAAACCTTCAGGGTAGATTTGCAGCAGAAATTGATCATGTGAATTATACTGCAAAGGCTCTATTATGTAACATGTATTCAGGAGAGATATAAATGAAGCATATTACGACAGAGTGAAAGGCTCACATGAGATCATAAAAGGCCATGTACAACGTATGGTGCTGTTCCTTGCCTTTTTCCTGAAGTTGCCACGCAGTGAAGATCATGTATGTGATACCTTTTGATGAGCGAAAACCAAACTGCTCTTCAGCCCTTGGGAGGAGACAAGTGAGGAGGATCCTTGCAATGGCCTTCTCTGTGGCAGACAGCATGGGGAGACTCCTCTGTAGTTACTGCAGTTGGGGTTGTCTCCCCCTTGACTATAGTCAGGATCACAGCATTCCTGAGATCCCGTGGCATGCTCTCTTCCCAGGTCACGGATATGAGGTTGTCCAGACATACTGTATCTCTGTCCCGTTTCTGAATTTCACCAGAGATTCCATCTGCTCTGGAGAAGCTGTTATTTCCACACCAGACCGAGGTAGTGCCAAAGACTGATCTAGACTGGGTATTGAGGATTGAAGTTGAGGGCATTCAAGTTGAAGATAGAGTTTTGGTGAAGGAGTCATTAAAAATGTTCTCTCCAGCGAGCACTGACTACCTCTCTGTCCTCGATGAGCTCAACTTCCCAGTTCAACTGTTCTACCTGAAACTTGGATTGCGACAGGAGACTTCTGGGAGGGAAGCAGAAACACTTTAGGGATGGTCCTCAAACAGCCTGCAGATTCATGGGAGTCACTGGCCTGTTTATTTGCGAAGACACAAAACGCATAGCAGAGAGATTTCACCGGATGCACGCAGAGTTAAAGTTAAGGCATTGGACAGAGCGCACTAACTTTCAAACATCTCATCTGCCCTACCCTTCATGCACCGCTTATCCTACATGTGGCTGAGCCTGCAGACCGTGTATCAGACTAATCAGCTGTCTCATATCCGAATGGACCAGAGTGAAAGCATCATTGTGCTGATATTATGGTTGTGTTGTAATTCACCGACTGACCACCAGGAGTCTCATTAGTATATAAGTGAATGTTAGAGTCAGGTGACGTCAGACTGACCAGGGAGCTGGGAAAGAGGTTGCTTGTGCATGTTTATACTGTTATCCATCTGCTTTGTATATATTTAACCCACAGTTAATGTTAATAAATCATTTATCGCTTTAGCTACAAGTGTTCTTGTAATATAAATCAGGCCATCCAACAAGAACATTACAATCCTCAATTCTGAGGGACTGTCTAATGCAGAGGTTGTGTCAGTGTGTGTATGACTGCTGTGTGTGTGCACCAAGCAATATCATTTAACTGCTGTTTCAGCAGGAAGCAGCAGTGAAACAGAGATGACTAGAGTTCTTGGCCAATACTGTTAGGAGCCGCAGACCTCCTTTGAGGCATTGAGGTACCCTTAGCTAACATGGTTGTGTCTTCTCACCTCACAAAGCAGGATGCTAGTAAGCCAGAAACATTTAAGGGATGTTGCTGAGTTGTTAGCTGAAACTATTTCTGAATCAGTAAAAAAAGGTCCCTCACTGGGATTTGAGACGGCTGATAAGTCTGACGACGGTAATATAAATAAACCAGGCGGGATTTACCAACCACCCGGTCGTGTGTTTTTCTGCAGTGGAGGCGGCCCGCCAGCGGGATCTACCGACGCCGCCGTTGTCAACGGGTTTTCCTGGTGACGGCACCCCCCCCCCCCCCCCTCATCACCGGGAAAGTCTGCGCCAGAGTGGGACCGGAATGTCCCACTGGCATGAGCAGCTAAATCCCACCCACAATATTTTCCCGTGTGATGTATAAGTCGATTGATTAGATTTCCAATTTTTCCGAGCTCAGTTCATATTAGATGAAGTGGGATTACACAGTAGCACAGTGGTTAGCACTGCTGCCTCACAGTGCCAGGGACCCGGGTTAAATTCAAAACTTGGGTAACTGTGTGGAGTTTGCACATTCTCCCCATGTCTGTGTGGGTTTCCTTGGATCCTCTGATTTCCTCCCATGGTCCAAAGATGTGTACTTTGGGTGGATTTGCCATGCTATTGCCCCTTAGTGTCCGAAAGGTTTTGTGGAGTGATGGGGATAGGGTAGGGTGTGGGCCTTGGTAGGGTGCTCCTTTGGAGGGTTGGTGCAAATGGGCCAAATGACTTCCTTCTGCACTGTAGGGAGACCAGAGCAGAAAAATTGACTCAATTCATATTTCTTTTACCTTTATTCATTAGTCCTCCTGGCTGGTTTGACTAATTGGTGACTAATCAATAGATTAATTACAGCAGTGTAAAAGACCAGGCCTGATCATCTGGTGAAATAAAAGTCTTGTCTTATACACCAAAGAATACGGTATTTTGTAAATTGCGGGAAATTCAACTCTCTTTCTGCTTGCCTTCCTGTAAGGAAGATTCCTGCTTCTTCTCCCTTCCTGAAACAATATAATTTGTAGTCAAAAATATTTTGCTTGACTTTCCAAAACTGGAATAAATCTGGTTGCAAAGTTCATGTTGAAAATGGATGTACCATTTGAGACCAACTAACAATTTTAACATTTTCTTTTGCTAAAAATTACATAATACTAGAGGGAAGAAAGATTGGAATTACTATTACTTAAAAAAAAATCTAACAAGCTCGTATTCCAAATGAAAAATTAAACACAAGCAGCTGCTCGTGTCTCTTGACCTCAAATTACCTTCAAAAGCATATGGAGAACTTTATTTGCAGCACAATTCTCCAACCCTCAGATTGAAAAGAGCTTTAAACTGCTCTCATCTGTTAAACGGTGCCGAGATAGTCGAAGGTAAAGTAGCTACGAGCTCTGTTGGTGCTGTGTGACCCATTCTATTTTAGGGTCACCATTTAACATACAAATGCTGAATCATGTCCCTCCTTAACTTTGCCAGTGTGGATTTCAGAAAAAGGTGTTGCGATCATTGATTTTGGCAGAATGTCGGATGTCATTGATGGTTTTTGCAACGAACGTCGGAATTTCCTTTCACATGGAATAACCATTAAATGTCTTTGGTTTCAGACTGCCGCGCTAACTCTGAAGCCATCCCAGATATCCGCTGAGAATGTCCAGTCTGGTTGAGCTGCGGAGGGGGAGTTTTTTTAAGGTATTTTAATTTTGTTGGACTACTCTTATCCAAAGCAATGTTTTTAGGTATTCGCTGATTTTCTTTTTAAAGCTTGATTTCTCTCACTCTGCTCACCCCACCCCTCACATCCGCACTGTACTCCTCCTCCTTCTTCCCTACTCTTTTGTTTTTGGAAGGATGAATGTGAGCACTTCAGTCCAACAGCACTTGTCAGTGCTTTGTGCCATCAGTGAACATGCCAGGAAACATGCTTGAGAGATGAGGAAGTGATCCCACCCTGGTTGTGTTTCCTTTTTCCTGTGGGCAGCTCTGCCGAGACAGTGAAAAACTCCGATGCAAAAGTTAGTGGGATTTTAAAATAGAAGGACACTTAACAAACAGCCCTACATTGTAACGATCTGGATGCCTTGTTTTAAGTAATCTGCTATTAGTGGCTGTGACTTGGTAGACAAATAGGAATTGATCAGAGAAGCCAGCATGGATTTGTAAAAGGTAAGAAATCCTGTCAAGCAAACGGAGTAGAATATTTTGAGGAAGTAAATAATTTCATAAATAAGTGAGTGTCTGTGGATGTTATTCATATAAGCCGCCAGAAAATATTTCACAAGGTTAAATAAGACACTTTTACGAGTATGAGAGTGCATGGATTTGTGGGAACCTATTGACATGGATAGGAAATGGGTTAGGAGATAGGAGACGGAGAATTGATACGTATTCAAATTGGCAGGATAGGGATATTGTAGTTCCCTAGGGATCAGTACTGGCTCCACAGCATTTTGAAATTGTGATATATGATTTGGATGAGGGAGCATAGAGAGCCATAAATCAAAGTTGGCTGTTGACACTAAGTTAGGTAGCACAGTAGGTAGTGTGGATGGGAGCTGAAAGCTGCAACGGTACATTGATAGATTAAGTGAGTGGGGGGATAAAACTGTGGCAGATGGGGTTAATTGTGGGGAAGTGTGAGGCCACCCACTTTAGAGCCAAGTAAGATAAATTGGATTATTTTCTAAATGATGAGATGCAAGGACTAAGAATGAACAGAGCGATTAAACAGAAATAGATGGAATTGAAGTACAGATCAGCATTTCCTTGTCTATCTTCGTTTTCAACTAAGTAAAAGTGGCCACACAAGAAAGACTTTTCCGTGCATTTTAAGCAAATTCATCATTCTCTTAATTGAAGTGGGGAACAAGTGGCATCTCCTATTTGATCAGAGGCATTATTTTTTATTAATCATGGATGTGGGCATCACTGGCTAGGCCAGCATTTTTATTGCCCATCTCTATTTGCCCTTGAGGAGGCGGTGGGGCGCTGCCATCTTACAACACTTCATTGGCTGTAAAGTGCTGAGGTCATGAAAGCTACGAGATAAAATGCAAGTGCATTCTTTCTTTTATATGTTTTATCAGAAGTTCAGACATAGCTTAACTAGTAGAGAGGCTTGAGATTCTTATGTGGGCTGCCACCAGTTTAAAAAAAACAGCACAGGGTGCAAATTCTATTGGTAAATCTGTTCTTCCACATCGAATATAAACAATAATAATGGAATATCCATGTTGCATAAAAACTTGTTTTCAGGACCTAAGTTCTGTGGAATGTCGTTTGTGGTTGTTGCAATCTAGTGTTTTAGGAAGTCTGTGGGCAGCCCAGCTGATGCAAGTTGGAACATCTGACTTTGTTTTCTTTCAGTGGGATACATGCTGCTGCTTTTAAAGCCATCCCAGTAATGATTGTAGGAGTTCTACTCGGATAGTGTAAACAGGATCACATGAGTCAAACCTTCTGAGTCATTTTTTTTTAATGTAGAGTGGGACTCTGGGTTTAAAAATATTTTTGAGGCACCTCATTTTTAAAAACAAAGTTGGCTCCGTAAATTTAAATTCGCTCCTAAAAATGCCCCCAATTTGGTTGGGTCTCGGTAAGAGATGGGCAGATTTATCTACTGCAGCCCGTAATGTGGTTTGGACCAAGTAAAGTCTTATCCAGAACAGTTCATGTTCAAAATAGTTTTGTGTGCAAATTTTTGTTTTTAATCTTTTTATTTTCATCATTTTCATCAATAAACAACCAAAGAAAAAACAATCAAAAACAAATACAGTAACAATCCCCCACACACAAACCCCACCCGCTCAATATACAGACCAAAACATTCACCTGTATATTCCAGGTTAAAAAACCCACAAACTAACAATCAATCCGTAAACAGTGTAACCAAAGACGGCAATACCACAGACCCGCACCCCCCCCCCCCCCCATATTCAATGGCAACCAATTCTCGGAAGTGCATAATAAACAGCCCCCATGAATTGTGAAACTCTTCCTTCATCCCCTTCAGCTGAGACTTCACCTTCCCGAGAGTCAAAGAAATTCAAGTGGGTCCCCCCCCCTGCCAAGCCATGTCACAGGATGGAGAAGCTGACCTCCACCCCAATATATAGATGCAAGTCGATCCTTTGAATGCGAGTCTTTGCAGGTAATTAAGTCTTTACAGGTCCTAGTGCTCCGGTTGCTCCATCTGGACCTGTAAAGACTTAATTACCTGCAAAGACTCGCATTCAAAGTATCGTCTTGCATCTTTGACTTTGTCTATATATATATATATATGTTTTTGGAACCCACCTTTTCATTCACCCGAGGAAGGAGCTGTGCTCTGAAAGCCAGTGATTCGAAACAAACCTGTTGGACTTTAAACTGGTGTTATAAGACTTCTTGCATATGAAACTTGTTCATTTAAGTGCACATTTATTTGGTAACAGCAAGTTAAATCTCTGATGCCTTATCTTTCCAACATTTGCTCACCAGCCCCATGAGTGTGAAAACATTTTGAAATGTGGTCCCGAAGTTTGAACCTGGGATCTGACCTAGTGTGGCGCCCTCTACAGGGGGTCAATGGGATATGTAAGCAGAATAAGAAATATTGTGGCTTTTCAATCAATCAGACTGAAAAATGCTGGGTCATGCAGGGGCTCATTTTGGTGAAACAATGGATAAAGGAGTTAAATAGGCGCTGTGGTAATAAAACATACCTATTTGAACTTCTGGTTTTAGCATGCAGCTTTGAAGATAATTGATGATTACCATGATTTAACCTTGTCTGCGGGTGCTGAAGCAGACAGCTGCAGGTTTAGTACACGGATGCTGATTGGAAGCCATTTTCATGGAGCAGTACAAGTAGCTCCACTGAAGGTGTGGAATGAGCTGGCTGACACACAACGACATGTTAAATAATAATAATCTTTATTATTGTCACAAGTAGGCTTACATTAACACTACCATGACATTACTGTGAAATGCCCCTAGTTGCCACACTCCGCCTGCCGCCTGTTCAGGTACACTGAGGGAAAATTCAGAATGTCCAATTCACCTAACAAGCACGTCTTTCGAGACTTGTGGGCGGAAACCTGAGCACCTGGAGAAAACCCACGCAGACACGGAGAATGTGCAGACTCTGCACAGACAGTGACCCAAGCAGAAATCGAACCCGGGACCTTGCCGCTGTGAAGCAACAGTGCTAACCACTGATTCCCTATTGCTGGGCTACAGCACAGTTTTCTGTACTTTGTTTTAACCTCCCTAATCCATTAACCCCTTGGTAACCTATCTCTTCACTTCAAGAGCCATAAAACCACATTAAAGATGCATGCATACAATTTGGAGGCAGTTTCGACAGCACTTCGGATTGGGGGCAGGGTCAAGGGAAATGCCGATTCGGGGGAACCATAGATTTGAGCCAGGGACGTGGGATGGAAATCTTCAGAGATGGGAGGAGAAAGGAATTAGGACACTAAAAGATTTGTTTCTTAGAGGTCGCTTTGCGGGATTGAAAAAGCTGGGAGCGAAGTATGGGCTGGAGCAGGGGGAAATATTTAGATACATGCAGGTTCGAGACTTTGCCAGAAAGGAGATACAGAGCTTCCCAAGAGAACCGGCTTCCACATTGCTGGAGGAGGTGCTGATGACAGGGAGACTGGAGAAGGGGGTAGTATCGGTGGTTTACGGTGCTATTTTGGAGAAGGAGAAGGCGTCGCTAGAAGGGATAAAGGCAAAGTGGGAGGAAGAGTTGGGAGAGGGTATGGAGGAGGGGTTCTGGTGTGAGGTGCTCCGGAGGGTGAACGCCTCCACCTCGTGTGCGAGGTTGGGGCTGATACAGCTGGAGGTGGTATATAGAGCACACCTCACAAGGGCGAGGATGAGCCGGCTCTTTGAGGGGGCAGAAGATGTGTGTGAACGTTGCTGGGGAGGCCCCGCAAAGCATGTTCATATGTTTTGGTCCTGTCCAAAGATGGAGTATTACTGGAAGGAGGTTTTTAGGGTAATCTCTAAAGTGGTGCACGTGAAACTGGACCCGGGCCCTCGGGAGGCCATATTCGGGGTGTCGGACCAGCCGGGTTTTGAAACGGGAGCGGAGGCAGATGTTGTAGCCTTTGCCTCATTGATCGCCCGAAGGCAGATCCTGTTAGGGTGGAGATCAACCTCTCCACCCTGTGCCCTGGCGTGGCCGAGGGACCTGCTGGAATTCTTGACCATTGAAAAGGTCAAATTTGAACTGAGGGGAAGGATAGACGGATTATACAATTCATGGGCGTTATTCATTCTGCACTTTTGAGAATTGGATCACATTGAACATTAGCGGGGGGGGGGGGTTTGGGAGGAGGAGGACTGTGTGTGTTAATGGAGACTATGGGTGATTCCTGATTCCTTTTTGTCATTTGTTTATGTTAACATGCGGGCTAATGTTTGGGGTTTGGTGGGAGGATGGGGTCGTTGTTATTGATATGGGGATTGATATTACATTTGCTATTGTTTATTGTTGGGTGTACATTTCGGAGAAAACGTGAAACACGAGGAGAATTAAAATATATTTTTTTTAAAGGTGCATGCATACAAACAGAGCTCCATCTAAAAAAAAACCTCTAAAATGAAATCAAACCCAGGTTTCACCTTTCTTAACACACAAATAAAAAACAATCTAAATTAAAGCTGTATCTTGTTCCGAACACTCAAAAATACAAATATGCCTTACTTAAAACTATATCCTAATTCCTAACCGTTCTCTTCAAACCATCAGCAGCAAATTAACTGAGGAATCTTGTTTTTCCTTTATCACCATCCCACCCCACTAGGACAATATGATCCCTGTTTCAGGTTGTCCTTTGACACACTGCTTACCTTGGCACTTCCATTAACACATTCTGGTCCTGTAATTCCCCCCCCAGTGTCAATCTCATCCTTTTCCTGTTCTCTCTTGCTCTGATGAAGAGTCATCCAGACTGGAAACGTTAGCTCTGTTCTCTCCCCACAGATGCTGTCAGACCTGTTGAGATTTTTCAGCATTTTCTGTTTTTGTTTCAGATTCCAGCATCCGTAGTAATTTGCTTTTAGGTTATTACTTAGTTTACCCATTAAAGTGTGATGCAACCTATTCACTGACCACCGGCAGGCAATTTAATTGCAATTAAAAGATTTCTTGGGCAGCAGTTCCTGTTTTGTTGTGTTGTTGGGGTCTAGTTTTGGGTTTTGGGGAATTGTGTTCTCCCAAAGTATGTCGCTCAAGTCTGTAAATTTTAAAACCGTAACTCTTTATTTACAGTGAATATTTACACATTTGGGCCCCTACATGAGGGGCACGTCTTCCTTCAAGATCGCGCTTACTGTCAGTTATATGATTGACAACATTATTACATCAGCATCATGTGTGCTTCAGGTGTTAACCTTTTACGGTTCCTGGAACATGCTTCAACTGATGTACAAAGATGGTGTTTAGTGTTAAAGACATTGCAGCTCAAGACCTCATCTTGCACATCTCAGAAGCTCTTTAGTGTCAAAGAAGTTCCTCACAGGGTCTAAGCCAGGAGAGGTAAAGTAGGAGTATAAATTAAATTTAAATCATGTACATAAAGTGAAATAAAGATTGGGAACAGCAGGAGTTAAGAGAGAGAGTTAAAGGAAGCTGAAAAGGTAAAATAACTCCCATCTTCTTAAAATGCCCACCCTAATCACCTTCTGAAAAAATGAGGCTATACACTGATAAAATTAAATTTCAGTGCCAGTTAAGTTGCTTGCCAATGGTAATCATTTACCACGATGTTGGCTCGGAGTCAAATTTTTCTTGATAATGCTCGTGTGAAAGATTGGGATGATTTATTATGTTAAAGGGGCTATGTGACGGCAAATTGTTGTTGTTAAAAAATAACTGAATGCAATAGCCCTAACTTTTTTGCGCCATCTTTAGTGATGAGTTAGTGGACAAGCACCTAAATATCTTAGCATTGCATTGCATTGATTTCAGTGACGCGTTTATTGACGAGGCTTAAAGAAGTGGGGTATCTCAGACAGCAGCTTGTAGGTTTTCATGTTTAACTGTGCAAGTGTGGATGGCGGAACTTGCAGTCTGATTTGCTCCATAACAACAGAGTGCTGTTAGTTCGCCATTATTCTCGCTGCAAAATCTGGGTCAGTTGTTTTAACTTTTTTATGGTTGGCTCCATTAACAGTTATAAAAATGCAATTAAAAATTGCAGATATGTGGTACTTTATCGACTGACAGAAATGTCTCAAAGGTTGGGCTGGGTTCTCCACCGCCAGTAGTGGAGTTCCCAATGCGCAGTTGCCAATCCATTTCCGATGCTCCAGCAGTAATCTTTTTCACTGCCTCTGTCTGGACTACTCTCTCGTTTCCAGGCAGGAGTCTCTTTTCTGGGGTGGGTTGCTTGACAGGGGTCTCTTTTCTGGGGAGTCTGTGGGGGGTCCCTTTATTTAAGGGGTCTCTGGGGGGTCTCTTTATTTAAGGGGTATCTGTGGGAGGGCCTTTTATTTAGGGGTCTTTAGGAGGGTCTCATTATTTAAGTGGGTCTCTTTATTTAGGGGATCTCTTGGGAAGATCCCTTAATTTAGGAGGTCTCTGGTTCTCTTAATTAGGGGGTCTCTGAGGGTTCTCTGTGCGGGGACCCTTCAGTTAGGGGGTCTGTGGGAGGGGGTCTCATTATTTAAGGTGGTCTCTGGGGGGGTCCCTTTATTTAGGGGGCCTGGGATGGGTCTCTTTATTTAATGGGTCTCTGAGAGGGGTCTCTTTATTTAGGGAAATTCTGTGGGGGAGGGGTTCCTTTATTTAATGGGTCTCTTTATTTAGGGGTTTCTGGGGGTCTCTTTGTAGGATCTCTGTGGGGGTCTCTTTATTTAGGGGGTCTCTGGATGGGGTGTCGGGTCACCCCTGTACTTGGGGAAAGGGGCCCAGAAAAGCCGGGGGGTGGGGGCTGAATTGCAGCTACTGGACGTCATTGTCGGACTGCCCGCTCAAATTGATGGCCCGTGAGCGGGATTCCCTTGGGAATCCCACGCGTTCCTCCCCATGCATAAATTTGCATGGCAACGGATTGGGAATTACTTCCTGATTTGCTGTCCCAGCAGGAGCGCAAATCAATTGCAATTCAGCTCCAGCGGGAGCTCATAGTTACCCAAATGGACAATCTCGCCCTTTGACTTTGTGATTCATGTTTGTTAACTAAACAAATATGGCAATTGTTCTTTGCTAGCTAAGGGAGAAGTATAAACCTGGATTTCGAAGCCTGACCTGGCTCTAGGCTTATGCAGAAAGTAAGGAGGCATGGGATAGTGGGAAATTTGGCCAGTTGGATAACGAACTGGCTAACCGATAGAAGTCAGAGAGTGGTGGTGGATGGCAAATATTCAGCCTGGATCCCAGTTACCAGTGGCGTACCGCAGGGATCAGTTCTGGGTCCTCTGCTGTTTGTGATTTTCATTAATGACTTGGATGAGGGAGTTGAAGGGTGGGTCAGTAAATTTGCAGACGATACGAAGATTGGTGGAGTTGTGGATAGTAAGGAGGGCTGTTGTCGGCTGCAAAGAGACATAGATAGGATGCAGAGCTGGGCTGAGAAGTGGCAGATGGAGTTTAACCCTGAAAAGTGTGAGGTTGTCCATTTTGGAAGGACAAATATGAATGCGGAATATAGGGTTAACGGTAGAGTTCTTGGCAATGTGGAGGAGCAGAGAGATCTTGGGGTCTATGTTCATACATCTTTGAAAGTTGCCACTCAAGTTGATAGAGCTGTGAAGAAGGCCTATGGTGTGCTCGCGTTCATTAACAGAGGGATTGAATTTAAGAGCCGTGAGGTGATGATGCAGCTGTACAAAACTTTGGTAAGGCCACATTTGGAGTACTGTGTACAGTTCTGGTCGCCTCATTTTAGGAAGGATGTGGAAGCTCTGGAAAAGGTGCAAAGAAGATTTACCAGGATGTTGCCTGGAATGGAGAGTAGGTCTTACGAGGAAAGGTTGAGGGTGCTAGGCCTTTTCTCATTAGAGCGGAGAAGGATGAGGGGCGACTTGATAGAGGTTTATAAGATGATCAGGGGAATAGATAGAGTAGACAGTCAGAGACTTTTTCCCCGGGTGGAACACACCATTACAAGGGGACATAAATTTAAGGTGAAAGGTGGAAGATATAGGAGGGATATCAGAGGTAGGTTCTTTACCCAGAGAGTAGCGGGGGCATGGAATGCACTGCCTGTGGAAGTAGTTGAGTCGGAAACATTAGGGACCTTCAAGCAGTTATTGGATAGGTACATGGATGACGGTAAAATGATATAGTGTAGATTTATTTGTTCTTAAGGGCAGCACCGTAGCATTGTGGATAGCACAATTGCTTCACAGCTCCATGGTCCCAGGTTCGATTCCGGCTTGGGTCATTGTCTGTGCGGAGTCTGCACGTCCTCCCCGTGTCTGCGTGGGTTTCCTCCGGGTGCTCCGGTTTCCTCCCACAGTCCAAAGATGTGCGGGTTAGGTGAATTGGCCAATGATAAATTGCCCTTAATGTCCAAATTGCCCTTGGTGTTGGGTGGAAGTGTTTAGTTTGGGTATGGTGCTCTTTCCGGGGGCCGGTGCGGACTCGGGGGGCCGAGTGGCCTCCTTCTGCACTGTAAATTCAATGATAATCTATGATTAATCGAGGACAAAGGTTCGGCACAACATCGTGGGCCGAAGGGCCTGTTCTGTGCTGTATTTTCTATGTTCTATGTTCTATGTTCCACTCTAGAAAGCACCAATGCTGCAATCATAGTGTAAAAGCAGTTTAAATTTATTGCATGTGTGGTATATATGTGTAAACCCCTTTGTGAACCCTGTGAAACCCAGTTGCTAAAACAAAAGTAACTGCAGAGCAACAATCAGCCGACTCTGTAGTCAAACTGTAGACACCTGGCAGAAGAATTTGTGTTGAAATAGCACATGCACGAATTAGGAATATACCTCAAGTATTGTACCTAATTTTAATCAAATCATGAGGGGATATATAGCTCTAGTAGGCTCTGTGAAGGAAAGCCATGAGATTGATGGCTAAGAGCAAAAAACAATACAGCACAGGAACAGGCTCTTCGGCCCTCCAAGCCTGTATCGGTCATGATACCAGCCTTGGCCAAAACTCTCAGCATTTCCCTAGCCGTATCCCTCTATACTCATCCTATCCATGTATTTATCCAGATGACTTTTGAATGCCGTTAATGTATCTGCTTCCACAACCTCCCCTGGCGACGCGTTCCAGGCACTCACCACCCTCTGTGTAAAAAAACGGCCTCGCACATCCCCTCTAAACTTTGCCCCATGGACCTTAAACCTATGCCCCCTGGCGACTGACCCCTCCACCCTGTGAAAGAGTTCCTGCCCATCCACTCTATCCATGCCCCTCAGGATCTTATAGACCTGCATTATGTCATCCCTCAACCTCTGACTTTCTAATGAAAACAGTCCGAGTTTATTCAGCCTCTCTGCATAGCTAACACCCTCCTGACCAGGCAACATCCTGGTAAGCCTCCTTTCTCTGCACCCTCTCCAAAGCCTTCTGTTAGTGTGGCGACCAGAATATTCCAAGTGCAGCCGTACCAAGGTCCTATACAACTGTAGCATGACTTGCCAGTTTATATACTCGATGCCCCATCCAAGGCAAGCATTCCGTATGCTTTCTTGACTACCTTGTCCACTTGTGTTGCCACTTTCAAAATCTGTGGGCCTGGGCGGCATGGTGGTGCAGTGGTTAGAACTGCTGCCGACAGCGCTGAGGACCCAGGTTCGATCCTGGCCCTGGGTAACTGTCTGTGTGAAGTTTGCACATTCTCCCCATGTCTGAGTGGGTTTCACCTCCACAACCCAAAGATGTGCCTGGTTAGGTGGATTGGCCACGCTAAATTGCCCCTTAATTGGAAAAAAAGAATTGGGTACTCTAAATTTTAAAACAATCTGTGGACCTGCACGCCCAGATCTCTCTGACTTTCTATATTCATAAACGCATGTAGACCCCGCTGAGTTTTGAACTCAGGATCTCCTGTGTACTGCACAGGCGCTTTTGCCGCCTAATCCGCAGCGTCACTAGTATCAAAGTAAGTTTTTTGTTTAAACGACTTGCATTTATACAGCGTCTTTCATGACCTCAGGGTGTCCCAAAGTTCTTTACAGCTAATGAAATATTTTTGAAGTATCATCACTGTTTTACTGTAGGAAATGAAGCAGGCAGCCAATTTGCCCACACCAAGATTTGACAAACAGCAATGTGATAATGACCAGAGATTTCTGTTTCTTGTGATGTTAATTTGAGGGGTAAATATTGGTCAGGACATTCCCCTATTCTTACTGCCCTAACCCCGCCCCCACACACTCTTCTTCAAATTAACTTCCACTTGAGAGGCAAACAGGGTCCTCATTTAACATTTCATCCAAAAAATGGCAGCTCGAATGGTCCAGCAATCCCTCCGTGTCAGCCTGGAGTGTCCCAAGTCCTTGATTTGGACTTGAACCCACAACCTTCTGACTCAGAGTTGAGTGCTGCCAACACAAGTCATGAGAAAAGACTGGAGAAACTTGGCCTTCTCAGCCTTCATTGAAAGTGACGAGAGGAAAGCCAACTGAGGTATATTGAAGAAAATAATGTGGAGTAAGATGAATTCATGAAATCCTCCAGATTGAGGTTTAAGAGCAGGACAGGCGGAAAAAGGACAACTTTAGGACTGATTGGGGATCCATCTTCACCGAGAGTGATCAATGTATAGGACGCATTTCTGGGGAACTTAATTGAGATAATAACCCGAGAATAATTCAAGAGTTGGTCTGATGCCAGAAAGAGAAATGGTAGTCACCTTCTCTTGATGGGCAATCTGCGATTTACCAGTCTTATAGCGCTGCCTGTTCTTGGGGATAGAGTTGGATTTACAATTAAGATGGATAGTTTATTTTTTGCCAGCTCAAGAAAATTGCATCTGAAGAAAGGAAAGGCTCCGCTGCTGTTTGTACAACTGGTTCTTTTTTAACTAGAACCTGCAGTTATGCTCATGAAGTGGGAATGTCTTTGAATGAGCTGACTGAATGTTTTTGTTGGAACATGAATTGCCCGGCAACTCGGCTTTTAATGTAGACACAGGTGAAGCTTGCACGCAAACCCAAAGTAAAACTATTCATTTTCCATTCCGTCTCTGATTTTTCCAGGAATTAAATGTTATTTAGAGGCTGCATGAAATGTGTATGTCTGTCATTTTCAGTTTGACATAAGGACAGTGTGCATTCCAAAGTATCTGTTTTTAATGGGAGTATTGGTGTCTACAGGAGTACAGAGGCAGTCCTGTCCTAAATACTTCTGTGTTCTTAACAATGTCAAGTTTCTGCAGACTGGCTAATCTTGCTCTGAGCTCACCTTCACCGCCGCCTAACGTTAGACATTTTTCTTCCCATCCCAGTTGATTGACACACTTGCCTTGGAGATTGGAGAACTGAAAATGGGTCATTCAATTCCTGACACAGATGAAGATGATCAGTATGCCCAGTGGCTGCGGTAAGTTTGCCTACCTTTTTAGTGGCACATCCTTTCCTGCCATCAGGCCCCACTTGTTTTCTTTCTCCACCTATAACGTACCCGACTCTTAAATTTATGTGGAATTGTTTGACCGCATCTTCAGAGATCTTTCTAGATGGGTCCCTTTTATAAAATTCTTTTAATGGAACATGGGCGTCACTGACAAGGGAAGCGCTTGTTGCCCATCCCTAATTGTCCTTCAACAGAATTGCTAGCCCAGCCATTTCAGAGGGACAGTTAAGAGTCAACCACATTGCTGTTGGTCTTGAGTCACATATAGGCCAGATCTGGTAAGGACTGCAGATTTCCTTCCCTAAAGAATATTAGTGAACCAGATAGGTTTTTACGACAGTCAACAGTAGTTTCAAGGTCACCAAACTGATGCTAGCTTTGAATTCAAGGCTTCTATTAATTGAATTAAAATCCCCCAACTGCCATTGTTGGGCTTTGAACCGGTACCCCAGAGCATTAACCTGGCCCACTGGATCACTAGTCCAGTGACACTACCATTCTGCTACTGACTTGCCCGATCCTTCTTGTGCAGGGGCTTCTTACACAGTTAGAACAAAGAATAATACAGCACAGGAACAGGCCCTTCAGCCCTCCAAGCCTGTACCGGTCATGATGCCACCCTTGGCCAAAACCCACAGCATTTCCTAATGCCGTATCCCTCTATACCCATCCTATCCATGTATTTGTCGAGAATTTAAAGTTTTTTCTTTCTTGGGTTGCATATTGTTCAAATTAATCAAGCCCTTTTTGCTTTCGAAGAAAATAAAAACAAGTAGTAATGAATTACATACAAAACATTTCTGTAGCAGCTGGTCAGTACCTTTGACCAGAATCTTAGAACTTCATAATGATAAAGATTTTGGATTGCTTTATTGTACTGTTTCCGCCAAGGTCCCAGGTTTGATCCTGGCCCTGGGTCACTGTCCATGTGGAGTTTGCACATTCTCCCCGTGTCTGCGTGGGTCTCACCCCCACAATCCAAAGAAATGCAGGTTAGGTGGATTGGCCATGCTAAATTGCCCTTTGTGTCCAACAAGGTTAGTTGGGGTTACTGGGTTGCAGGGATAGGGTAGAGGTGTGGGCTTAGGTAGGGTGCTCTTTCCAAAGGCCGGTGCAGACGCGATGGGCCGATTGCCCTCCTTTTGCACTGTAAATTTTCTGATTCTAATCTATGTGCAAGCTAGGTGGATTGGCCATGCTAAATTGTCCCTTAATTGAAAAAAAAAAATAATTGGATACTCTTGTATTTCTAAAAACAAAGAAAGAAAATTGTGCAGAAGTTTCCATCGTGGTGCTTCTTGCTTTTCCTGGTTTCTAAACACCCCATCGTTCAATTTAAGACTGTGTGTAAATAGGTCACAGAATCATACAGTTATGTAATAATACTACACAGAAGAGGCCATTCAGCCCCGTTATGCCTGTGCTGGCTGTGTAAGAGCAGAATCTTCCCGTCCCATGGGGATAGCTTGTAAATAGCTTGATGAGACCAGGTGGAATTTCATGGATGTTGACGTTGGGCCAGCTATTCATTCCTCACTGGTAACGGTGTGTACACCAATTAACTGCTTTCTATGGGCTGAAGGGGATGCCGCCACGGGCTCTTTCCTGCACTAATCCTGCTAATCAGAACCACAGCAATTAATAGGAATAGCCACTGTCGTCAACTATCCTGTGAAGATGTCGCTACCGTTTATTTCATTAAATTGTGTTATGGGCCAGGGTCTTTAAAAACTCCAAAGTATATTATGGGGTTCACCTGACCTATAACTTTATGTTGAATTTGGCTAGGATGAGCACAAGAGCCTGCCTTTTAGGTGTTATTCAACAGACTTGTTAGGCACTTTTAATCAAGAAAACAAGCTTTATTCTAAGAACTTAGTTAACATTTGTATAAACACATACAGCAAGAATTTCTATCAATTACGAACATAAAAACGCCACACAGCTACAGTAATCTATGTATAACCCTTCATGAATTCCCCCTTAACTGTTCCAATTCAATAATAAAATCCAAGTAAAACCAGAAACCTCTTTTCAAAGGCCTGGCCCAGCACACGGCATTTTCACTGGTATACGACTTGTTATTGATACTCTGTTCCCCTTTTCAAACAGCAGATTTTAATTCCTTCCAGAAAGCAATTATCTCTTTTAAGTTACCAAGTAGTCTGGAACAGCTTCTAAAAATGAAGAGAGAGAAAAACACCTCTTTCAACCTGTGCAGTTCAAACCAGTCCAAACTCAAAGTGAAAGTAAAAACTCACAGAGCCACAGCCCAGCTCCACCCACACAATAGCATCACTGAAGCCATGTGATAAGTTGGAAACCTTTCTTAAAGGGACACTCCCATGACTATTGTAACCACTTCAAAGGGAGTATCAAGATGGCCTTCATGGGATGCCCCTTTGACAGGGGCAGTGCCTGTTGTTCTAAGGCTCTGATCAAGTCTGCAATCTCAGGGACCCAGAGGCAGCCTCTTAATTGGTCACCTCTGGGACGATCTCACAGGCATGCACCCTGACCAGGTACCGACACTGGTGCGTAGCATAAGGCAGTAGATTCCACCCTGAAAGAGTAACCCTTAGTCCCACTCAGCCCAGCCATTTTATCCCCTTCAGGTATTTATCCAATTCTTCTTTGAAAAATATAATTAAATCTGCTGTCAGATAGAATATTCCAGATCATAACTTGTTACTTTTTAAAAAATTCTCATCTCAACGATGGCAACAAAAAAAAAACAATGAAAATGCAAATTGATTTTAAAATGACAAATTAAATCGTAACTTTCTGCATTTGAAATTAATCAAACATTCTTCATTTGAGTGATCAAATTATCACATTGGAGGGAGTCTGAATAAAATATTTGGAGCAGGTTTTTTAGTCCAATCAAAAAGGCGAGGCTGAGAAATCTCTCTATAAAGTCAGTTTATGCTGCTGGATTAGAAAGTTGTGTATTTAAGTCCTGTATCAGTGTGAGCAAGCTGGACCAGTACTCTGGTGCAGAACCGGAGGACATACGCTGTGTTGTGGTTGCAGTTCCTTGGACTAGGTATTAAACTGATACCCGCCTGTTCTAGAGTGAACAATAATGGATGCATGGCACAGTTTCTAAAAGTGAAGCTAGCCAACATTCTTCCTTTTAACAAGCCCCAGAAAGCCAAATTAGCCAGTCATTCATCTGTTGCTGGCATGTTCGCTGTTGCATTGACTTATATAGGTCAGTGCACCTCAAAAGTAATTGAATGTGTGAAACATATTGAAATAGGGGGCAGCACGGTAGCATAGTGGTTAGTACAATTACTTCACAACTCCAGGGTCCCAGGTTCGATTCCCGGCTTGGGTCACTGCCTGTGCGGAGTCTGCACGTTCTCCCCGTGTGTGCGTGGGTTTCCTCCGGGTGCTCCGGTTACCTCCCACAGTCCAAAGATGTGCAGGTTAGGTAGATAGGCCATGCTAAATTGCCCTTAGTGTCCAAAAATTGCTCACAGTGTAGGGTGGGGTTACTGGGTTATGGGGATAGGGTGGAGGTGTGGGCTTGGGTAGGGTGCTCTTTCCAAGAGCCGGTGCAGACTCGATGGGCCAAATGGCCTCCTTCTGCACTGTAAATTCTATTAATAAGGCACTTACTGAGTAAATACATTGTTATTATGTTTAAGACAATTTATACTTCCATGACATTGGAGCCCCTTATTGGTTGTAACACAGGGACAGCTCGGCAGAATTGGTCAGACCAATGGAAGGATATTGCAATGGATCTATTAAGTTCAAGTTCTTCCCCTGTATTCCCAAGCAGAAATGCAAATAAACAAAGCGAGAAAATTGTCCCACCATTCGGATGCCAATATTCAGCCAGTGGACTACACCCAAAATCTCTTTCCTGTTCAAGGGGATTGTTAGCTACAAGTAATGTGAACAATTCACCTATCTTTATGTTGAAACCCTGTGAGGCTGCCTCTTGCCTAATTGCATTGCTTTTGCATGCTTTGCTGATTTAATAGGTCACGCCAGTTTGGACTTTATACTGTTTAGGCAAAACAGTACGACAAACGGCCTTCCTCATTAATTATCGTGATCAATGGTTGCAGGGCATGTACCCATTGCAATCATACTGAAAAAGAAAAATCCCACTCACCAGTGCAAATCAGATTCTCTTCCGAGCTTGAACTGTGTGACACTGTGATGAATGTAGGAATTTCAGATATTTTGTATTATAGGTATTTGGTGCAGTAAGTTAAAAGTCTGGGTTAGTAGTGCTTTTAAAGAATCCTGGGTTGAAACATTTTGGGTGCCAGGGGTGCAATTGAAGCGTCATAAAAAGCTTGGGCTAATGGAATTGTTGGATTAAGAGGGTTCCATGTGGAGTTAATTAGATTTCTGCTTATTAAGATGATGTAATTACTGCGGGGAGCTAAGGTGTCAGGCAGAAAAGCAATTTTAGTTGAGTATTTGCTGGATATGTGAGCAGATGTGTGAGCAAAAGGGGCTGGTTTAGCACAGTGGGCTAAATAGCTGGCTTGTAATGCAGAAAAAGGCCAGCAGCGCGGGTTCAATTCCCGTACCGGCCTCCCCGAACAGGCGCCAGAATGTGGCAACTCGGGGCTTTTCACAGTAACGTCATTGAAGCCTATTTGTGACAATAAGCAATTATTATTATTATTTTTATATTAAGTCAAGCATCTCAGTTCAGTTGAAAGATATGCCTGTAGCTAGATTAGCAGTTTATTTCAAAAGCAGTTCAGAAGAGTGTGTTTACAAGATGAGTAGAAACAAACTGGAACCTATTCTTAAGAAGTACAGCCACAGTTTCTGCATGGTTCTGACAGGATTCAGGGGCGTCATTCTCCGACCTCCCGCCGGGTCGGAGAATGGCCGTTGGCCGCCGTGAATCCCGCCCCCGCCGAAGTCTCCGGTACCGGAGATTGGGCGGGGGCGGGAATCGGGCCGCGCCGGCTGGCGGGACCCCCCGTTCAATTCTCCGGCCCGGATGGGCCGAAGTCCCGCCCAGAAATTGCCTGTCCCGCCGGCGTAAATCAAACCTGGTATTTACCGGCAGGACCAGGCGGCATGGGCGGGCTCCGGGGTCCTGGGGGGGGGGGGGGGGCGTGGGGCGATCTGACCCCGGGGGGTGCCCCCACGGTGGCCTGGCCCGTGATCGGGGCCCACCGATCCGCGGGCGGGCCTGTGCCGTGGCGGCACTCTTTCCCTTCCGCCTCCGCTACGGCCTCCACCATGGCGGAGGCGGAAGAGACCCTCCCCACTGCGCATGCGCGGGAAACTTTCAGCGGCCGCTGACGCTCCCGCGCATGCGCCGGGAAACTGTCAGCGGCCGCTGACGCTTCCGCGCGAGCCGGCGGGGAAACAAACGCCATTTCCGCCAGCTGGCGGGGCGGAAATCCCTCCGGCGCCGGCCTAGACCCTCAATGTTGGGGCTAGGCCGCCAAAGATGCGGAGCATTCCGCACCTTTGGGCCGGCGTGATGCCCGTCTGATTGGCGCCGTCTTTGGCGCCATTCGGCGGACATCGCGCCGTTGGGGGAGAATTTCGCCCCAGATCTTTTCTTTAAAGCAGTGTTAAAATATCTCGTTCTCTCAAAGTAGAGTACCCAGACCTCTCTGTTATGCAGATATTCCTGAGTGCTAACTGCGTTGAAAGTGGATTGAGAGCTGAGGTATTTTTTGTTTGAGTGGGAATAATGATAGCAGTTAAGATTTACTGTATTCACTGTTTTAATTAACATTGTTTAAAGAGTTTTATTTTCTGGTGTAATGTTAAAGATATTTTAATGCTGTGTTGGTAATAAAGTTTGCTCTACTATACCATGGGCGGGATTCTCCAACCCCCCGCCGGGTCGGAGAATCACCGGGGGGGGGTGGCGTGAATCCCACCCCTGCTGGCTGCCGAATTCTCCAGCGCTGGAGATTTGGCGGGGGCGGGAATCGTGCCGTGCCGGTCGGCGGCCACTGAAAGCGGCCGCCCTGGTGATTCTCCGCCCCCGTGATGGGCCGAGTGACCGCCCGATTTTTGCCGGTCCTGCTGGCATAAATTAGAGTAGGTCCTTACAGGTGGGACCTGGCGGCGCAGGTGGCCTACAGGGTTCTCGGGGGGGGGGGGGGGGGGGGGTGCGGGGGATCTGGCCCCGGGAGCTGCCCCCACGGTGCCCTGGCCCGCGTTCGGGGCCCACCGATCCGCGGGAGGGCCTGTGCCGTGGGGGCACCAGTGGCTGTAGAGGTCCGCCATGGCCAGTACGAGACAAAGCCCTCTGTGCATGCACTGGGATGACGCCAGCACACGCTGGCGCTCCCGCGCATGCACCAACTCGCGCTGGCCGGCGGAGGCCCTTCGGCGCCGGCTGGCGTGGCGCCAAGCCCCTTCCCCACCAGCCGGCGCGGCACAAACCACACCGGGGCCAGCCTAGCCCCTGAAGTTGCAGAGGATTCCGCACCTTTGGGGTGGCCCGACGCCGGAGTGGTTCATGCCACTCCTTCCCGCCGGAGTTGCCCGCCCCGCCGATTACGGCAGAATCCCGCCCCCTATCTCTATTTCTTTGTGAAATCAACCCTGGAATGAGGTATCCTTTCCTCGCGTCTTACAAAATTAAAGTATGTTGGGGTTTTTGTCCCGTATCCTAGCCACTGTTGGGGCCTGGTGCAGGAACATAATAGACACAAACTCAATAACCATCTGGTATTTCTTACCTTCGTGCAGCCACCACTTTATTTGGCATTTATTTTCCTCCTTCAGTTTATCACTGGAGACTCCTGCAGTTTTCTAGTTCAAAGTTACCAAAAGCCCTCCAGTGCCATCCCAAGTGGCTGCTCACCCTAGACCAGGTATTGATGGCTATTGAGATGTCAAAGGCATCACATCCAAGTTGCTTACAGTCTTTAAATTCTGCATAGATGCACTTTCTACAAAGAGGAGCGGGGCATCAGACAATTTCGTAAATCCTGACTGCTTTCCCCTCTTTAATTTAAAAAGAAATTTTTTTTAAAATTCTCCTCCATTTTCACATTTTCTCCCACATTTACATCCGTCAACAATAAACAATAATCAGCAAGATATGTCAGTCCCCATAATAACAACGATCCCATCTACCCACCAACCCCCAAACCTCAACCCGCATGTTTACATAAACAAATGACAAAAATAAATCAGGGATTACCCGTAGTCACCCTTAATCTACACAGCTCTCTTCCCCCCCCCCCCCCACCCAGGCCTCCAGCTCCTCCCGTCCACTGCCTCTTGTAAAACTCCTCCCCCTACCCTCGGTTCCTTCCCCCCCAACTTTCCACCCCGGCTAGACCACTCGGACCCTGTTCTGCCAGGCTCCGATGGCCGCAGCCCCTCCCCCCACCTCACTCCCGTTCACTGGCCGGCACACACCGGCCAGCGTGAAGGCCCCCGCCCGGGTCCCTTTCCCACTTGCCCGGCCCCAGGAAAGCCCAAAGATCCCCTTTTAGCACACAAACCCCGCCTATCCACCTACACCCCAAAGAACTCTCATTTCGAGTGAAATTCCCGTCCCTTCCCTCATCCAAATATGTACCACATTGGATCCTTTAGTCTCTACACCCGCGCGCAGTGATACAAAAAAGAAGAAAATACAGTCATGAGGTTACATCGGCACATGGCCATTCCTCAGTTTGTCAGTTCTGCCACAGTCCTTCTGCTTTCGCAAACTCCTCCGCTGCTTCCGCCGTTCCAAAATAAAAGTCCCTGAGCTTGTAAGTCACCCTCAGCTTCGCTGGATATACAATGCCACACCGCACCTTGCTAATGTACAGTGCCCTCTTCACCCGATTGAAGGCAGCCCGCCTCCTTGCCAGCTCCACCGTAAAGTCCTGGTATACACGTATACCAGCTCCAGCCCACTGCACCACCCGCTTCTGCTTGGCCCAGCTCAGGACCTTCTCCTTCACCCTGTATTTACGGAAGCACAGAGTCACTGCCCTTGGCGGCTCACTCGCCTTTGGTACAGGCCTCCACGACCGATGAGCCCGATCCAGTTCATATCGGAAGGGGTCCTCCCCCTCCCCCAGTAGTTTTGCCAGCATCGCGGCAAAATACTCAGTCGGCTTCAGTCCTTCAACTCCTTCGGGCAGCCCCACAATCCTCAAATTCTGTCGCCTGGATCTGTTTTCCAGGTCTTCCATTTTTCCTCGCAGATTCTTGTTCGTGTCCATCACTTTCCGCATCTCTTTCCCCATCGAGGTAAGTTGATCACCGTGCTGCAATACCGTCTCCTCCACTTCCTTCAGCGCCTCCCCTTGCTCTCGCACCTCCGCCACTGCGCTCGCCACCTCCGTCCTCACCGGGGAAACCGCCTCCTCCACCAGCACACTCAAAGCCTCCCTCATCTCCTTCCTTACCGTCTGCATTTCGCAATCTGCGCCAACTGCTTTTCAAATTCCGCAGCCATCACCTTGGTTATTTCTTCAGCCATAAGCACTGCGGCCTTCCCTGGTGCTCCAGCCTCCATTTTTCCTGGTGACCCCGCGGTGACCTTTCCACTCCCCCGACGGACCTCCAGCTGGGTTTTTTTCGGCCGTTTTTCTGCTCACCCTCGACATTTTTCTTTGTTCTTTTTTTCCTCCTGTGTCTACTCAGTGCCTCCTCCGTGCCTTCTCCCTTCTTCTGCCGCCTCCGCGGACCCTGGGACCGGGCTTAAAGCCCCGAAATTGCCGTTCCCGAGCGGGGGCTCTCCATTGTCCGGCCGCCTCCCGACAGCCGTCACCGGAAGTCCCTTTCCCCTCTTTAATAAAGAACACCAGGAACCTATTAAATAAAGTTGAATATTCAACTTAAAATCGGCTTCCTCATTCAAACTTTATCCAAGCTGGACCCCACAAAGTGACTTGTTCGCAATGATATGTTTTTGAATCTTTGGACTAATCCCCTCCCTAATTTCCCCAATCGTCTGAAAACATTCAGAATATTTACAAAATAGATTATACACTCTTAAACATGTCCCAGAGTTTAGACATGGTCTTATTGGATGCAAAAACTATGTTACATGGAATTAATTATAGATTTCAGTATGCCAAGTGCTTTGCGTCTTGAGTTTTTTTGAATATTTCTAAACATAAAACTCATTAGGGAAATTTGCTTTTATGTCACTTTGTATGATTATAGAGAAACACTCCACTCATAGAATCATAGAATCTTTACAGTGCAGAAGGAGGCCATTTGGTCCAGCAAATCTGCGCCGACCCTTCGAAAGAGCACTCTACCTGTATCCACTCCCCCACCCTATCCCCATAACCTAACCTGCACATTCCTGGACACTAAGGGGCAAGTTAGCATGACCAATCCAGCTAGCCTGCACATCTTTGGACTGTGGGAGGAAACCGGAGCCCCCAGAAGAAATGTACGCAGACGTGTGGCAAACGTACAAACTCCACACAGACAGTTACCCAAGGCCGGGATTGAAGCCGGGGCCCTGTTGCTATGAGGCAGCAGTGCTAACCACTGTGCCATCGTGCCGCCCTGTTCCAGTTTTGTCTTCTACCTCAACGTGTACGGGGTAGGTTATGACTGAATCCT
Source organism: Scyliorhinus torazame (assembly GCF_047496885.1). Lineage (NCBI taxonomy): Eukaryota > Metazoa > Chordata > Chondrichthyes > Carcharhiniformes > Scyliorhinidae > Scyliorhinus > Scyliorhinus torazame. The sequence goes on from NC_092707.1 coordinate 261,994,372, forward strand.
TTGAAGTTAATCTGTAGCCTGGTGATGTAATGTATTTATAAAATTATGGTTCCAAAATAAAGTGCTAACTTTGCTGTTTCCATACCGACGTAACTGTCTACTTTCAGCATGCAGTTTAGTTGCCTACATATTTCTCATTTGTATCATCTTGTTGAACAGTGCACAAGAAGATATGGACTATGACTATCAGAAAGAGGAAACTGCGAAGTACTGGATGAGGGATTCTGGCTATGAAAGTTTCTTATGTAACCTCAGCATTTTCGACCGGCTTCTGCACACCCATCCAGTCTGGCTACATCTCAGCCTGGGTGATGAGGATGCTCTACGTATTCTGCAACCTGAGGACGCAGGGGTAAGTTGTTGTCCTGACATTGTGCAACACGAGCAACCTATCTATAAACTGTGACCCAACATGCGATAAGCTACGTCTGAATGTTTTTTTTCAAAGAATACTCAGGTCGCTCGATTATCCCACTTTCATCTCAAAAATATGCGACCAATACACTTTTAAAAAAAATATCCACAGGATGGCTGGCCTTCATGTTTGTCCTTGCTTGGTAGCATGTTCTTACATTTTTGATTTTAGTCATTCCTGGGATGTGGGCGCCACTTGCTGGGCCAGCATTTATTGCCCTTCAACTGAATTGGCTTGCAAGGCCATTTCAGAGGTAGTTAAGAGTCAGCCACATTGCTGCAGATCTGGAGTCACAAATAGGCCAGACCAGGTACGGTCAGGAGATTTCCTTCCCTCAAGGACATCAACGAACCAGATGGGTTTTTACAACAATCGACAACAATTTTGTGGGTTATCATTAGATTTCTAACTCCAGGTTTTTAAAAATTGAATTCAAATTTCACCATCTGCTGTGGTGGGAATTGAAACATTACTCTGGTCTCTGGAGATTACTAGTCATGTGACCATAGCACTACATATCTGCCTTCCCAAATGAGGTGTTAAAACCTGACTTACCTGCCTAATCGACAGCCACCATGAACGTCTTAGCAGTGGTGGTAGAGGGGACTTCAGGCTAGGCCAAGAAATGTCAAATTCATCTCTTCAGTGAGACCAACCTCTCGGGCTTCAACACAATTCATCACCACGTTCATTCTCTTTTTAGCTGAATATAGGTTGGCATTGCCGGCAGCTGCCTTCCCTCCGGGTTTGTCCACCTACTGGTCAGATGTGAAAAAAGATGTCTGTCACCATCTCCTCAAATCCCAGACTAACATTGCTGTTCTTCCAGCAGTGCCCAACCTGTAACCTCGCTTCACTTCAACAATGCTCAAAACAGTAATCTCCATTTCCTCTATATGATCCTCATCTATCATTCCCTCATAGCTGTGTGTTTACTCCCTCAACATTCCCTATTCAAATCCCTTCAGTCTGGTTTCTGTGCTGTGCTGAGATGGCCATGGTCCTAGTGGTTACAGACATCCCTTGTGACAATAACCACAATACGTTATCCCTGACAATACTCTATCTTTCTGACTTAATTGTCAGAACATCTGCATCCTATTGCCGCACTAAGTCACCCTACCATACCCCCCGTCCCCGTCCTCTGAAGCCTCCCTCGGCTCTCTGCCCCTCAGATAATTGAGCAGAAGTATAACAAACATGACCGTCTTTGTCAGGAGATGAAACACTTTGTTTCTGAAGATTATTCTTTCCTTAATTACTGGCTCATTTTTCGAATAAACACTAAAGGCAAGTGATGTTTGTTTAGCTTGTAGAAATTCTCTTTGGTAAGTCCTTGGGGAAAATGGCAGTGGAATGTTGAAACTCTCTGCTGTTCACGTGTATATTGCAGAAATGTGCCATTGAGTTCCTGCAGGTTTGTCTGAAATGTAGCATCTGAAATTCAAAAATAGGAAGAGTTTGCCAGCTTTTCCATTGTAGTAAACTGATATTTAGCTGTGATGTCACCAGGATGCCACTGTTTGGGATGGCTTTTTAAAATTAATTTTAAAATAAACATTTTTCTCCCACACATTCATGTTTGTTTAAACTATATTAATTTTCACTAATATTGAAACTGGGTTTCTACTAAATAAAGAATACAGGGTATTATATGTGTGATGTACCGTCAATTACCACGAGACGAGAATGGTGAAACAATCGAGGCTTTATTGCACAAGATGTTGTGCCTCCTGCAGCTGGAACCAGAATGGGAGCAGCGCAGGAGAGCTTGCACATTTATACACCGCCTGCTGGGCAGAGCCAGCAGGCTGGGATTTACCGTAGTACCTTTAATACACAGGCAGTGCCGTAAAACATACAACATACCACTAGTGGTGTCCCACATTCACCCCCTGTTTAAAAAAGAGTCCGGCGGGGGTGAAGAACAACATTACAGATTAAGTCTGTCGGGGGCTTTGACCCTCCGCTGCGATCGCCTCAGTCCTGGTGGTGATGTGGGCGCCGACATGGTCACCTGCAACTCCGGGAGCGTGTTGTCCTCTCCTTCGTCACACCTTAGTGGATCCAGTGGGAGGAAGGATCCTGCTGGGGTGGGGGCTGCGGTGAGGTTCGCTGGAGGGAGGGTGGGTGACGCAGGGGTGAATGAGGCAACCGAGGGGGGGAGGAACTGTGTCAGGTCAGGGTTCGTGGGTGGGGACCCAGTGGGTGCCAGGTCCCGGAGGGAGACTGTGTCCTGGTGCCCGTCGGGGTGTGCCATCTAGGCGTATTGCGGGTTGGCATGGAGGAGGTGGACTTTCTCGACCAAGGGGTCCGATTTATGGCTCCGCACATACTTCCGGAGGACGGGTCCAGGAACTCTCAGCCATATTGGGAGCGAGACCCCGGAGGTGGACTTTCTGGGGAAGGCAAACACACGTTCGTGCGGGGTCTCATTCGTGGCGGTGCAGAGGAGTGACCGGATGGAGTGGAGCGCGTCGGGGAGGACCTCCTGCCAGCGGGAGACCGGGAGATTTTTAGACCGAAGGGCCAGCAGGATGGCCTTCCAGGCCGTCCCGTTCTCCCTCTCCATCTGCCCGTTTCCCCGGGGGTTGTAGCTGGTCGTCCTGCTCGAAGCGATGCCCTTGCTGAGCAGGAACTGACGCAGCTCATCACTCATGAAAGAGGATCCCTGGTCGCTGTGGATGTAAGTGGGGAAACCGAACAGAGTGAAGATGCTGTGGAGGGCTTTAATGACCGTGGCAGAAGTCATGTCGGGGCATGGGATGGCGAAGGGGAACCGGGAGTACTCCTCAATTACGTTGAGGAAGTACACATTGCGGTCTGTGGAGGGGAGGGGCCCTTTGAAGTCCATGCTGAGGCGTTCAAAGGGGCGGGAGGTCTTCATACGGTGCGCTCTATCTGGCCGGTAGAAGTGCGGCTTGCACTCTGCGCAGACTTGGCAGTCTCTGGTTACGGCCCTGATCTCCTCAATGGAGCAGGGCAGGTTGTGGGCCTTGACAAAATGGAAGAACTGGGTGACCCCCGGGTGGCTGAGGTCATAGTGAAGAGCCCGGAGTGGGTCCACTTGTGAGCTGGCACATAGACCGCGGGATAGGGCATCAGGGGGCTCATTGGGCTACCCGGGCGATACAAGATCTCATAGTTATAGGTGGAGAGCTCGATCCTCCACCTCAAGATCTTGTCATTTTTGATCTTGCCCCGCTGTGTAGTATTAAACATGATGGCAACCGACCGTTGGTCAGTGAGGAGAGTGAATCGCCTGGCGGACAGGTAATGCAACCAATGTTGCACAGCTTCCACCATGGCTTGGGCCTCCTTTTCGACAGAGGAGTGCCGAATTTCGGAGGCATGGAGGGTGCGGGGGAAGAAAGCTACGGGTCTGCCCGCCTAGTTGAGGGCAGAGCTACATCTGATGCATCGCTCTCCACCTAAAAGGGGAGGGTTTAGTCGACCACGTGCATCGTGGCCTTGGCGATGTCCGCCTTGATGTGGTTGAAGGCTTGGCGGGCCTGAGCCGTCAGGGGAAAAACTGTGGACTTGTTAAGTGGGCGGGCCTTGTCCGCATAATTTGGGACTCACTGGGCGGAATACGAGAAAAACCCTAGGCATCGTTTCAGGGCCTTGGGACAGTGGGGGAGAGGGAGTTCGAGGAGGGGACGCGTACGGTCGGGGTCGGGCTCTAGGATTCCGTTTTCTACTACGTAGCCAAGGAAAGCTAAGCGGTTAGTGCGGAACACGCATTTCTCCTTTTTGTAGGTGAGGTTAAGGAGTTTGGCGGTATGGAGGAATGTTTGGAAGTTGGCGTCGTGGTCCTGCTGATCGTGGCCGCAGATGGTGATGTTATCTATGAAGCTGTGTATTTCCTTTCCTTATTCATCTTGCACTAACCTGCACTAAATGTCTTCCACTAGCCATCTGCTGAACCTCCTCGCCATCTATAGTCTCCTTCATGGTTATATTATGTTCTCTGCATCTGTATCCTCTATAACTGAGTGCAGATCATTTTTATGCATATTAAGAAGAACAATGATCTGAACACTGACCTTTGAGGACACCTTTGTTCATGTCTCTACCAAACATCCACTGGCCGCTGCTCTGTTTTCTGCCCATGCTGCCACATTCCTGTCAATACCATGCATCTTTGTTTTATCAACAAGCCCCTTGTGTCAGATGTCTTTTGAACATCCACACATACAATCAGTACTGAATTATTTCATGTAAACAATTTGTTATCCCCTCAAGGACTCTTAAATTTGTTAAGCTCTTAATTGCCTTTTACAAATGCTTGCTGGTTGTCCTCAAGTAATCTTTATCTTTCCAGGTGATTAATTTTATCTTGCATTAGGACCTTTAAAAGCCTAGTGTTATGGACAGGAGGGGATTAATTTGAGTATAAATTTCTTGTCTCACTACCCACCCGTAAACAGAAAGATGCTTTGATTTTCTTCCCCCTTTTTAAGCAGTGATGTATTTTCCAACCTCTCAGTTTTAGTGCGATCCAATATTCTAGTACTAACCCCAGAGTAAACCTGAGATAGGATGAATTCAAAGGGTTAGGTTTGTTTGCACGCACTCAAAACGCAGGAGGAGTGTCACAAAGTTGTCTCCTTTGCAATCATACAATAAAAAAGGGAGAGAGAAAGGAAGGTTTACAGGGTAGAGACCACAGAGAAAAGAAATGTTGGGCACGATCTACCCAAATGGGAACAGAGTTCCGTAGCGAGAGCGTTTAGCCAGGTGCTTCCCAGCACTTGGAGCACCGAGAAACACCACGCTATTGAACGCCCATACAAGTAGATATGAGGCCTCAGCGGGGAATGCCCAGACAAAGCCGCACTTAGTCCCGTTTTCTGCACTGAGGAGCTCCGCTCGCCGGAACTCCTCAGTGCAGGAGATCGGGACTTCATTTTTAAATGACATCCCGATCTTTCGACCGCCCCCAACGCAACCCCTGAAACCCCCCCAAAGCCCCAACTCAAAGAGACCTTTTCAAGTTAGCAGACTGTCTAATGGAGTGCCATGAGGATCAGTGCTGGGGCCTCAGCTATTTACAATCTCGTAAGTTTGCTGATCTAAAGTTTGCCGATGAAAGAATGCTATATGCAAATGCAATCTGTGAGGAGATTATAAAGAGATATTGACAGGTTAAGTTTATGGTCAAAAAGGCAGTAGGTGGTGTATAACGTGGGAAGAGTGAGACTAATTGGTAGTAAAAATAGAAAAGCAAAATATTTGTTAAAAGGAGTGAAACGTCTATATATTGATGTTCAGAGGGAATTGGGGGTAGTTATTATAAGGAACACAAAGTTGATGTGCGGGGTGCATTAAGCAGTTAGGAAGGTAAATAGCATGTTGGCATTTATTGCATTGGGTTTGGTGAACAAAAACAAGAAAATCTTGCTACAATTGTACAAGGTATTGGTGAGATCACACCTTGAATATTGTACACAGCTTGGTCTCTATAATTAAGGAAGGATAAACTTGTCTTGGAGGCGGTACAGTGAAGATTTACTAACGTGGTTTCTGGGATGAGAGGGTAGACCTATGATGAGACTGAATAAATTGGGCATAAACTCTTTCGAGTTTAAAAGATTAAGGCGTGATTTCATTAAAATATACAGGATCCTGAAGTGGTTTAACAGAGGAAATACTGAGGATGTTTCCTTGACGGGGGAATCTGGTACATGGTGGCACAATCTCCAGATAAGGGATTCAACATTTCAAACTGAGATGAGGAAATATTCCTTCACCCAAACGATTGTGAATTTTTTGGAATTCTCTACCCCAGAGGGTTGCGGGTGCCCCGTGGTTGAATATATTTAAGGCTGAGATCGACAAATGTTTGGTGTCTTGGCGAATTGAGGGGTGTGAAGTGTGGGAATGTGGAGTTGAGGCTGAAGATCAGCCCTGATCATATTAAATGGCAGAGTAGGTTCGACAGGCTGCAGGGTCTATTTCTGCTCGTATTTATTATGCTCTATCATGTTCAACATCACGGTGTCTGTTTATTATAACAGATCTTTCTGATCCGGAAATCGTGCAGAACACAGAAGAAGGTCATATCCATGCGATTGCCTGAATCGGGATCTCATTTAGTTCAAGATTTTCCAATAAAGGAAAGCCAATATAGTAAGTGCACTCCATCTTAACCTATTATCTTTGAAAAAAATAGAGACTAAAGGGAAGATACTGTCATGGGCAGATAAAATACCATGGAACGGTCATTATCTTGTATTCTGGCTTTTTGAAAAATTAACCATCTTTTGCAGTTTAAAGCTTTGACTTCCTGCATAGCCTGAACAACACAAAAACTGGTTCAGTTCAACCTGTCAATGCTGGATCTATGCGAGCCTCCTCCTGTCTTTCTTCATCCAACTCTTTCAACATACTGCTCCTTAAATGCATCTACATTGTTTTCCTCAGCCATTCCCTGCTGCAGTGAGTTCCACACTGTCACCACACTCTTGGTATAGACCTTCTGAATTCCCGATTTGATTTCTTGGGTGACTGTCTTACATAGGGCCTCTAGTTTTGCTCTTCCCCACAGGTGGAAGCAGTCTCACTTGTGTTTGTGCTATCAAACCCATCCATAGAGACCACCATTACCTCAGCCTTCTGTCTTGAAGAGAAAAGGAACACAGCCTGTTCAACTTGAACAACACATAAAAAACTCAGGGCAAAACCACCCGCTTAATTGGCACCCCATCCATCACTTCAAACATTCACTTCCTTCACCACTGGTGCATGGAGGCAATAACGTGTACTATATACAAGATGTACTACAGCAATTCCTTGGACAGCACTGCCAAAACTCATGGGGCGGGATTCTCCGAGCCTCCACGCCGAAATCGCGCTCAGCGCGGGGGCGGAGAATGGGGCGTCAGTCCCGCAATTGGGTCCGACACCTTCCCGCGATTCTCCGGGGACCGGGGACCGCCGCCAGTCGCCTGCGCTTGGTCGACGTGCCACCGGTCAGTGGTTATTGAAAGAGGTCCCGCGCCGATTCTCCGCCGACAGCTGGCCGAGTTCCCGCCGGCGTGGTTCACTCATTGTTCCACCCGGCTTATTGTATGAGGAACTGTTGAGGATTCTTTACAGAATTTACAGCGCAGAAGGAGGCCATTCGGCCCATCGAGTCTGCACCGGCTCTTGGAAAGAGCACCCTACCCAAGGTCAACACCTCCACCCTATCTCCATAACCCAGTAACCCCACCCAACACCAAGGGCAATTTTGGACACTAAGGGCAATTTATCATGGCCAATCCACCTAACCTGCACATCTTTGGACTGTGGGAGGAAACCGGAGCACCCGGAGTAAACCCACGCACGCACGGGGAGGATGTGCAGACTCCGCACAGACAGTGACCCAAGCCGGAATCGAACCTGGGACCCTGGAGCTGTGAAGCAATTGTGCTATCCACAATGCTACAAAGCTGCCCAATTCTGTGGCTGTACTCGTTGGAGTTTAGAAGGATGAGGGGGGATCTTATTGAAACTTAGAGGATACTGAGAGGCCTAGATAGAGTGGATGTGGAGAGAATGTTTCCACTTGTAGGAAAAGCTAGAACCATAGCCTCAAGCTGAAGGGACGATCCTTTAAAACTGCGATGAGGAGGAATTTCTTCAGCAAGAGGGTGGTGAATCTGTGGAACATATTGCCGCAGAAGGCGGTGGAGGCCAAATCACTGAGCGTCTTTAAGACAGAGATAGATCGATTCTTGATTAATAAGGGGATCAAGGGTTCTGGGGAGAAGGCAGGAGAATGAGGATGTGAAACATATCAGCCTTGATTGAATGACAGAGCAGACTCGATGAATGGCCTAATTCTGCTCCTATATCTTATGGTACAGGGTCTGGGGCCCAGTGAGGGGAGCCCGCTGCGACTGGGTGTGTGTGGGCAGGGTGTTCTGGGTGGTGGGGAGGAGGGGAATGGAGGATCCCGGGGTGGAAGCCACCGCTGTTTCTCAGTCTGACACCCTCTCCAATGCCTTACAGATATTAAATGCTAAGGAAGGGATTTTGGACCCAGCAGAACTTGCCGTAGTAGTGCTGCTGCTAGGCCGGGGGACTAGCCCCAGAGATGGCGGCAGCAGCAGCGTCTGCAGATGCCCGAGGCAGCGGCCCATATGCTGGACCCCGCCTCATACCCTGAGGATCTGGCTGCCCAACAGGCCAGGAAGGGACCCAGAGGAGGAGTCCCGTGAAGGCCAGGGTGTACAGGTGTCAGCGGTCATTCGAACAGATGACGGATAGGACGTGCCGCAGGAGGCTCCGCCGCAACAAGGAGACGGTGTGACATCTGTGCCATGTCCTCGCGGACTTGGCACCACATGGAGGAGGAGGACACCCGCTCTCTGTGGCCGTTAAGGTCCCCGAAGCTCTGAACTTTTACGCCTCAGGATCCTTCCAGGCCTTGTGCGGGGACCTGTGTGGCATCTTGCAGGCCACAACCCACAGGTGCATCCGAAAGGTCACGTATGTCCTGTTTGCCCGGACAGAATACCTTATCAACTTCGACATGGGCCAAGCCCAACAGGATGCCTGGGCAGCAGGATTCTCGACCATCACCAGGATGCCCCAAGTCCAGGCGTAGTGGGTGGCATATACAGCTCGTGTGCAGCCACCACATGAAGATCATGCACATGTGTGCTCACTTCCTGTGGAGTGTGCATTACATTTAAGGAGGAGTTAGACAGATTTTTAATTGGTAATGGGTTGAAGGGTAATGGAGAGTGGGCAGGACAGTGGAGTTGAGGCCAGGATGGGATCAGCTATGATCACATTGAGGGTGTTAGGCTCGGGAGGCTAAATTATCTACTTCCGCTCCTAAGTCATGTGTAGTAGGGAGGAAATGCTTTGGTTGATTTTGCAATCCAGCTCTTAGTCTGTAGCATTGTAGGCAACAGATGAGGAACATATTTGCCATGATAGAATGGTGGAGCTGACTCGATGAGCCAAATGGCCTAATTCTGCTCCTATATCTTATGAACTTATGGACAGCTGCATCCTGGGGTGGCTGGGTCTTGGGGGATAAGGGATACCTGCTGAGGACCTGCCTAATGACACCAGTGCGGAGGCCGGAGACTGAAGTGGAGACCCGGTACCACAAAGCCATGCGGCCACCTGGGCTGTCATTGAGCGGTGTATTGGACTGCTCAAGATGCGGTTCTGATGTCTCGAACACTCCGGTGGTGCACTCCAGTACACCCCCCTCCCCCGGAGGGTCACCTGTTTTGTGGTGGTCTGCTGTGTCCTCCACAACCTCAACAGCAGCGGGCAATGAGATGGAGGTTGGTGATGAGGAACATATGGCCACCTTCGAGATGGACAACGATAATGAGATGGCACCGGACCAGCAAGGGCTGGAGGACGAGCCCAGGGAGGAACCGGAAGACCAGCCGGAGGCTGTAGGACGGGCATCAGCGGCAACGGCCCAGCAAACCCAGAGGACCAGGGAGGCACTCATACTCATCCAATTCACTTTGTATGTGACCTGGTCCATCGTCAGTACCGTACCCACCCCGTCTCCTGCCCTCACAGGATCTGTGTCACATCACTCCAGAATGCTGGGACTGTGTCCGCACCACCAGCAGCTCAGTGTCAAGTGTTGATGATTACCCGCAGAGAGCTGAGCGCCAGTGCTCCTCAATCTATGCCAAAGACTGACCCCTGCCTGCCTGCTGAGTGCTCGCTCACGCCCATCACCTGCACACGGTGTGCCTGGGGACAGGAGGATGCCAGGAGAGATGGGCCAAGGGTTCGGAGGTCGGCCCGCATTGCGGAAGTAAATTACAGAGGCATCATACTGGCTGTGCACAAGGATGTTTCATGTGTGACATAATTCCACACTCTCCCAATGCTGCCGCCGCCCCTTCCCCCATCCTCCCTACTTACCATTCCCTTCCCCCATCCCTCCTCCGGTGCCCTCAGTGATTCTCGATGAGCTTGGCCCTCCTAGCTCTACCGTTACGTCTAGTTGTCTCCTCAGGATGAACATCAAAGGTGGAGGCAGCCAGCTGCTTGCCTCGTCCCATGGCCTTCGATGCCCCAGGCGGGCGTCCTTTGGGGGCTCTGAGGCCAGAGGACCCTGGCTCACTTCTCAGCAACACAGACACAGCCAGGTTGTCCTGTCCCGTGTGCTGACTGTAAGACGCAATCTCATCAGAGGGATGGAACTCTGGGAAGCTGGTGGCCACCGTCGCCAATCCATGGGATGGGTCGGGATTGGCACCCAGTGCCCCCTCCTCCCGCTCAGTGCCGAAAGGGCCTTGGGATCCACCTTGGGACGGAGGGGCAGCTGATTCGAGCCCAGTGCCCTGCATCATCTGGCTCTGCCAGCCCTGGTGGTTCCCGATAGTCCGCACCATGGTGTCGACGGCCTTAGCGATGCTCCTCAGTGATTGGGACTTGCTCTGCTGCGCCTTATCAATGCCCATCTGCGACTGGGACAAGCTCCACAGCACCTCGGCCATTCCCATCTGAGAGCGGGACCCCATCAAGGTCAGCCTGGTACTAGGTAACATCCGCCAGCGAGACATTCTGCCTAGATCCTCAGCCAGGCCGTCACCGACTGCGCGATGCCTTGGACATCCTCACTAATCATGCTGACATCATGCACCAGGCTTTCCACTGCGGTTGCCACCCTACAAGTGTTGGCCTCAGTGCCACGCATTGCCGGTGACATCTCCTGCACCCATATTTCTGGGACTCTTCCAATTGGCTATGTATCTGCTGGAGTGTCGCTGACATCTCCCTCTAAATGTCTCGGCCGCTCCCTACCGTTTCCATTAGCTCCTGGAATACCTCTTCCACAGGCTGAGCACCAGGCTGGGACCCAGCTGGGTCCTGGGATCCAGCAGACCTTCGACTGCTGTCTCGCCTGGGGGTTCCTGCCTCCACCTGATGTACATCAGCAGCAGTGTGGTGCTCACCAGATTGTGCCCAATGACGTTTCCCACCGAGGTGCGTGTATCTGCGCTGGTGGAGAGTGGGGATGACAGCTGTGACGATCATGTCTTCCTCCGAGGCGGTTTCCGCGGAGTCAAGAGAGGGTGCCACCAGGGATGGGCCGGCGCCGTCGGCTGGAGGACCTGCAGGAGAATGGACATGTGGTCAGTGGGAGAGATGGGTCAATCAGTAAGGCAATAACAACACACGTTTGATAGGTCTTCCCTTTGGGGCCCGGTAATTCCTCAACTCTATGGCTTCCGCAACCTGCATGTTGGTGACTGCCCTGTCCTCGGCCACCCCAGTCACCTCCAGGACACGCTCCTCAAAGGAGATGAAAATCCTTAAGTCCGGCATCCCTCCGCCAGTCTGGGCCCTCTCCCGACGGTTATGCGAGAGCTTATCCCTAGGGGACACAGAGAGGGCATTGTAAGCCACACGCATGGCTCACAGTGGTGGGAGTGGGGGTGTGAAAGAAGGGTTGAGAAGGTTGAAGGGTGGGTTGGAGGCCGCATGGAGATTTTGGGGGGTGGATGCTCACGTGGGAGGAAAGGTCTCGTGGGGGGCGTTGGTGCCGTGCTGCCCGTGTTGACCTTTTTACGGCACTGGAGGCCAAACCTGGTCATGCTCCCAGAGTTTACAGCTGCCGCCACCTTGTCTCAGGCAGCACTGGCTGCCCTGTGACGAGGACCCTTGGGGGGAACAGGATATCTCTCCTGGCCTCCACCGGTCTTCTCGGCGCCATTTTGTGAGCTGACTGGGGTTGACTGAGCAAGTGCTGCTTAAGTGCTGCTCAACCTTGTTCGCAGGGAGCTAGCAAGCGCGGTGCTGGCGAATCGACTGGCGAGCCTTCATTTGCAGCCATTGCTGGCCTCACTGAGTCAAGCGCTGAGAAACTCGCGGCAGTTCCCACTGGCTACCACACTTAGAAATCTTTCCAGAGAATCGCGCCCAGTGCTTTTCCATAAACAGGGGAACTAACAGGGTTTGGTTGCCGGCCATGTCAGCAGGGGCAATGCACAAGTGAAAATAATGCATACAAGAACCATTTCCCCTGAATCAGCAGCAGTAGCGCCCGGGAAAGTAATTGTTTATTTTGGTTAGAATCTCCCCCAAAGTGGGATGGTCTCATATATGGCTGCACCCGTTCTTTTTTTTCTTGAGAAGTTAGCAATATGCCTTTGTGTAACTTTCAAATATTGACATTCTCCCAAAAAATAAGTCAATATTAGCAGCATGTGTGTGGTGTGTTAAACAGCTGTTAGCAGACTGGCCTTGTGTTTACCAAGTGGGTGGCTCTACTGAAAGGAATGCAGGAAAATAGAGCTAGATTTGCAAGCTGTCTGCTCCCATTAAACCCAAGGACCATAATGAAAATAACTTGTGTTCTTTTACGGCCCTCTAAATGCCACCGACAAATAACTTAAATAGCCTTTGTTTAATTCTGTTCAGAAAGGTGAACATTTCCAATAAACCCTTGAGGGATGTTGCTGCAAGTGTGGAACAAGTTCATTTTGGCATGCGAGTGGGCCCAGCACAGCTGGTTTAGCTTAAAGAGAGCAGTCATGTCTGCTGTATCTGTCTCAAAACAGACATATTGTGATTTTTTTTTTGTTAGTGGTGAAGTCATGAGATACTTCAGTTAATTTACTACACAGCTTTAACAGAATACCCTGTGCTGTCTAATGGATTTTTCATATGCTCCTTCTGCTTGATAAGTAGATTTGCTTACTAATTTTCCTTTTCTTGCTACACAGCTTTTTCGCTAGAAGGATCTTGCCTGAGCTTCGCAGACTTGTTTAGGCTCATCGCCTTCTATTGTATCAGCAGGTAAGAGGAGCGAGCAAGTGTAAATATTGTAATCTGCCTGCGTAGAAAAACTAATGTCTGAAGTTCAGAAACGTTTCTTTTGTGTGTCTGCTCCCGTCCTCACATCCACACACATGAATATCTGCTGTTAGCCTCGACTACAGAAGAAACCACTTCCTATTGGGTCAGTACAGGAAATACTTGATTAAATAGTTGAGCAATTCCGGATAACTCCTGGGGAATTTTTAAAAAACAAATTTCCCAAATTAATGCAAAATCAAGCATATGTGAAATAACTAATTGGTCTGGAGGGAATGGGTGGTGTTGGGCATGCTAATTCTAATAAAGCGTAATGTTTTTCACCAATCACCTGGTGTACAATTAGGCCCTGCAGAGGCCACGCCCCCAAGTCAAAACATCCTCCCTCACTGCTTCGCTAAAAGCAACTGGTGTTAGGCAAGGTTGATGTTGGTCCAAATTATTATTTTTCAAACCTATACAAATACAGATCTGTCAGCGCTGAAAGGTTAGGGAGATACTTCAGGTGCCGATCGGTCAGCGGTGGTGAACAGAGCTGCTCAGTGTAGGAAACGGGACTAAGTTTGGCGTCGGTGGGACATTCCCTGCTGAGGCCCTGAATTGAAACAGAGTCCCGATAGATAGCATGGGTGTTTCTCAGCGCTGAAATTTGGTTACAGCGTGCCCAGTGGCAGGGTCTTGTCAATTTTTTTTCTCTCTTGTGTTTCCTGCCCTGTAACTGGCCAAATTAAGGTCCAGACCAACTGCCGAAAACCAGTAGCAGGAGGCCAAGGCCGGGAACACTCAGGATGGTCCCCAGCGTTTGGTGAGGGGGCGGGGGGGGAGGTTTCTTGGATGGGTTGGTGGGTTGGGGCAGCAGTGGGGGGGGGGGGGGCTGTTCAAATCCTTGAGGGGCGCTATGAAAGGTACTTACCAATCACTGTTTGTCAATGTTCTCTGTTGATTATTCTTTTGTCTACTATGTATATACTGTGTGCGTTCCCTCAGCCGAGAAAAATACTTTCCACTGTACTTCGGTACATGTGACAATAAATCAAATCAAATCAAATCAGTTGGAAAATGTAAATCAAGCTTCCAATTGCAATTGTGAGCCCAACTTCACATTGGGACACGCTTGACCCCTGGAAACCTGCCACTGTGAAAATGATAACAGACACATGCGGAATGGATTGAAGGCATGTTCCCCGAAAGGCCTTCTTTTGGAGACCCTTCAGTGGTGCCATTTAACACTGGTTTCGGACTTCCGGGTGCGGCGATGACCAGCTGAGTCGCACGTTTCGGCAGCTCCCTGTGAAACGGACTTTTGGGCTCTTGATAGGAGCCCCAACGGCAATTTTGACGGCTAAAAACACTGTGCGGTAAACCAGAAGGGAATCCCCCCTGGATACGGATGGAAAAAGGAGAGGGAAGTGGCCAGATTGCAGTGGATCCTTTAGAACAGCGGCAAGGAAGGCAAGCAAAAACCAAGATGGCGTCGGAAGGTGGCAGTTTAACATGGGGCCCTGAACAACAAGAGTTCTTGAAATGCTGTGTGGAAGAGATCAAAAAGGAAATGAAGAAAGAGCTGTTGGCCCCGATACTACAGGCGATCGAAGGGCTAAAGGAGGAACAAAAGACCCAGGAGCGGGAGCTTCGGGTCGTGAAGGCAAAGGCAGCCGAGAATGAGGACGATATACAGGGCCTGGTGGTGAAGACGGAGACGCAGGAGGCACATCAGAAACGATGTGTGGAAAGGTTGGAGGCACTGGAAAACAACGCAAGGAGGAACAACCTGAGGATTCTTGGTCTTCCTGAAGGTGTGGAGGGAGCGGACGTCGGGGCATATGTGAGCATGATGCTGCACTCGTTAATGGGAGCGGAGGCCCCGGCAGGTCCGTTGGAGGTGGAGGGAGCATACCGAGTGATGGCGCGAGGACCGAGAGCAGGAGAAATTCCCAGAGCCATAGTGGTGAGATTCCTCCGTTTTAAGGATAGAGAAATGGTCCTTAGATGGGCGAAGAAAACTCGGAGTAGTAAATGGGAGAACGCGGTGATCCGCGTTTATCAAGACTGGAGTGCGAGAAGGAGGGCGAGCTTTAATCGGGCCAAGGCGGTGCTTCATAAAAAGAAGATAAAATTTGGAATGCTGCAACCGGCAAGATTGTGGGTCACATATCGAGAGAGGCACCACTACTTTGAGACGGCGGATGAAGCGTGGACTTTTATTGTGGAAGAAAAACTGGAATGAGCGGGTTATTAAAAAGAACGTTCGAACAAAGTGGTGGGGCGAATGTGGGGGGCAAAGAGGGGTTTTATGTACTAATCCTGCGATGTGGTAACTTTTCTCTCTCCCACAGGTGGTGATGGGGGGAGGAGGGGAGGTGGAGGAGATGGGGCGTTGGCCATTGGGGGCGGGGCCAAGGGAGAAGCGCGGGCTTGGTTCCCGCGCTATGATAATCATGGCGGGAATAGAGAAGCAGGAAGGAGGGGGCGTCGCACGGTGCGAGCCGAGGTCACGGGGGGAAGCCGAGGTCAGCCAGAGTTTGCTGACTTCTGGGAGCAACATGGGGGGAGTAATTACGCTAGCGGGGGATCTAGCGGGGGGGGTGGGAGGGGGGAATTACTGGGTTGCTGCTGCTGGGGAGAGGGGGGAGCTGGTATGGGAGAGGATGGGCGGGGGGGCACCGCCTGGGGGAGATACAGCTGCGTGGGAACCGGGTGAGGAGCTGGAAAAAGGTGATGGCTAATCGACAAGGGGGGGGGGGTAGGAAGCCCCCCAACTCGGCTGATCACGTGGAACGTGAGAGGGCTGAACGGGCCGATAAAGAGGGCACGGGTACTCGCACACCTTAAGAAACTTAAGGCAGATGTGGTTATGTTACAGGAAACGCACCTGAAACTGATAGACCAGGTTAGGCAGGTGTTCCATTCGGGGCTAGATGCGAAAAACAGGGGGGTGGCTATATTAGTGGGGAAGCGGGTAATGTTCGAGGCAAAGACTATAGTGGCGGATAACGGGGGCAGATACGTGATGGTGAGTGGCAAACTACAGGGGGAGACGGTGGTTTTGGTAAACGTATATGCCCCGAACTGGGATGATGCCAATTTTATGAGGCGGATGCTAGGACGCATTCCGGACCTAGAGATGGGAAAGCTGATAATGGGGGGAGATTTTAATACGATGTTGGAACCAGGGCTGGATAGGTCGAAGTCCAGGACTGGAAGGAGGCCGGCAGCAGCCAAGGTACTTAAAGATTTTATGGAGCAGATGGGAGGTGTAGACCCGTGGAGATTTAGCAGACCTAGGAGTAAGGAGTTCTCGTTTTTCTCCTATGTCCATAAAGTCTACTCGCGAATAGACTTTTTTGTGCTGGGTAG
This sequence comes from Scyliorhinus torazame, assembly GCF_047496885.1. NCBI lineage: Eukaryota > Metazoa > Chordata > Chondrichthyes > Carcharhiniformes > Scyliorhinidae > Scyliorhinus > Scyliorhinus torazame. The sequence continues at coordinate 262,010,942 of NC_092707.1, forward strand.
GGCATTGATCCCGAAGGTGAGGGGAACGGAGTATACGGCTATAGCCATTTCGGATCACGCTCCACACTGGGTGGACTTGGAGATAGGGGAGGAAACAGGAGGGCGCCCACCCTGGAGAATGGACATGGGACTAATGGCAGATGAGGGGGGGTGTCTAAGGGTGAGGGGGTGCATTGAAAAGTACTTGGAACTCAATGATAATGGGGAGGTCCAGGTGGGAGTGGTCTGGGAGGCGTTGAAGGCGGTGGTTAGAGGGGAGCTGATATCAATAAGGGCACATAAAGGGAAGCAGGAGAGTAAGGAACGGGAGCGGTTGCTGCAAGAACTTTTGAGGGTGGACAGACAATATGCGGAAGCACCGGAGGAGGGACTGTACAGGGAAAGGCAAAGGCTACATGTAGAATTTGACTTGCTGACTACAGGCACTGCAGAGGCACAATGGAGGAAGGCACAGGGTGTACAGTACGAATATGGGGAGAAGGCGAGCAGGTTGCTGGCACACCAATTGAGGAAAAGGGGAGCAGCGAGGGAAATAGGGGGAGTGAGGGATGAGGAAGGAGAGATGGAGCGGGGAGCGGAGAGAGTGAATGGAGTGTTCAAGACATTTTATAAAAAATTATATGAAGCTCAACCCCCGGATGGGAGGGAGAGAATGATGGGCTTCTTGGATCGGCTGGAATTTCCCAAGGTGGAAGAGCAGGAAAGGGTGGGACTGGGAGCACAGATCGAGGTAGAAGAAGTGGTGAAAGGAATTAGGAGCATGCAGGCGGGAAAGGCCCCGGGACCGGATGGATTCCCAGTCGAATTCTATAGAAAATATGTGGACTTGCTCGCCCCGGTACTGACGAGGACCTTTAATGAGGCAAAGGAAAGGGGACAACTGCCCCCGACTATGTCTGAAGCAACGATATCGCTTCTCTTAAAGAAGGAAAAGGACCCGCTACAATGCGGGTCCTATAGACCTATTTCCCTCCTAAATGTAGATGCCAAGGTCCTGGCCAAGGTAATGGCAATGAGAATAGAGGAATGTGTCCCGGGGGTGGTCCACGAGGACCAAACTGGGTTTGTGAAGGGGAGACAGCTGAACACGAATATACGGAGGTTGTTAGGGGTAATGATGATGGCCCCACCAGAGGGAGAAACGGAGATAGTAGTGGCGATGGATGCCGAGAAAGCATTTGATAGAGTGGAGTGGGATTATTTGTGGGAGGTGTTGAGGAGATTTGGTTTTGGAGAGGGGTATGTTAGATGGGTGCAGCTGTTGTATAGGGCCCCAGTGGCGAGCGTGGTCACGAATGGACGGGGATCTGCATATTTTCGGCTCCATAGAGGGACAAGGCAGGGATGCCCTCTGTCCCCATTATTGTTTGCACTGGCGATTGAGCCCCTGGCGAAAGCGTTGAGGGGTTCCAAGAAGTGGAGGGGAGTACTTAGGGGAGGAGAAGAGCACCGGGTATCTTTGTATGCGGACGATTTGCTACTATACGTGGCGGACCCGGCGGAGGGGATGCCAGAAATAATGCGGATACTTGGGGAGTTTGGGGATTTTTCAGGGTATAAATTGAACATGGGGAAAAGTGAGTTGTTTGTGATGCATCCAGGGGAGCAGAGTAGAGAAATAGAGGACCTACCGTTGAGGAAGGTAACAAGGGACTTTCGTTACCTGGGGATCCAGATAGCTAAGAATTGGGGCACATTGCATAGGTTAAATTTAACGCGGTTGGTGGAACAGATGGAGGAGGATTTCAAGAGATGGGATATGGTATCCCTGTCAATGGCAGGGAGGGTGCAGGCGGTTAAGATGGTGTTCCTCCCGAGATTCCTCTTTGTGTTTCAGTGCCTCCCGGTGGTGATTACGAAGGCTTTTTTTAAAAGGATTGAAAAGAGCATCATGGGTTTTGTGTGGGCCGGGAAGACCCCGAGAGTGAGGAAGGGATTCTTACAGCGTAGCAGGGATAGGGGGGGGCTGGCACTACCGAGCCTAAGTGAGTATTATTGGGCCGCTAATATTTCAATGGTGAGTAAGTGGATGGGAGAGGAGGAGGGAGCGGCGTGGAAGAGATTAGAGAGGGCGTCCTGTAGGGGGACTAGCCTACAGGCTATGGTGACAGCCCCATTGCCGTTCTCACCGAGGAACTACACCACAAGCCCGGTGGTGGTGGCTACACTGAAGATTTGGGGACAGTGGAGACGGCATAGGGGAAAGACTGGAGCCTTGGGGGGGTCCCCGATAAGAAACAACCATAGGTTTGCCCCGGGGGGAATGGATGGGGGATATGGAATGTGGCAAAGAGCAGGAATAACGCAACTGAAAGATCTGTTTGTGGATGGGAAGTTCGCGAGTCTGGGAGCGCTGACCGAGAAATATGGGTGCCCCAAGGGAATGCATTCAGGTATATGCAACTGAGGGCTTTTGCGAGGCAACAGGTGAGGGAATTCCCGCAGCTCCCGACACGAGGTGCAGGACAGAGTGATCTCAAAGACATGGGTGGGGGATGGTAAGGTGTCAGATATATATAGGGAAATGAGGGACGAAGGGGAGACTATGGTAGATGAACTAAAAGGGAAATGGGAAGAAGAGCTGGGGGAGGAGATCGAGGAGGGGCTGTGGGCAGATGCCCTAAGCAGGGTAAACTCGTCGTCCTCGTGTGCCAGGCTAAGCCGATTCAGTTTAAGGTATTACACAGGGCACATATGACTGGAGCACGGCTCAGTAAATTTTTTGGGGTGGAGGATAGGTGTGCGAGGTGCTCGAGAAGCCCAGCGAATCATACCCATATGTTTTGGTCATGCCCGGCACTACAGGGGTTTTGGATGGGGGTGACAAAGGTGCTTTCAAAAGTAGTAGGAGTCCGGGTCGAACCAAGCTGGGGGTTGGCTATATTTGGGGTTGCACAAGAGCCGGGAGTGCAGGAGGCGAGAGAGGCCGATGTTTTGGCCTTTGCGTCCCTAGTAGCCCGGCGCAGGATATTGCTAATGTGGAAAGAAGCCAAGCCCCCGGGGGTGGAGACCTGGATAAATGACATGGCGGGGTTTATAAAGCTAGAGCGGATTAAGTTCGTCCTAAGGGGGTCGGCTCAAGGGTTCACCAGGCGGTGGCAACCGTTCGTCGAATACCTCGCAGAAAGATAGATGGAATGGGAAAAAGAAGGCAGCAGCAGCAGCCCAGGATCGGGGGGGGGGGGGAGGAGGAACCAGAAGGACTCTCAGGGTTGTTAATATATACTGTATAGTATGTATAGGTCGTTGCTACAGATAATTATATATTGGACTGTTAAATTATATTTTTGGAGAGTGTTACTTGTGACAAGGCAGTTGCCAATTAGGGCTAGTTTTCATTTTTGTTATTTATTATTTATTCATTTTTTGTTTATAAAATAGGTCATTGTTATTTGTGTTGTTATAATATTGTGTAAAGGATGCACAATGTACTGTGTTGGTTGACCAAAAATTTTCAATAAAATATTTAATTAAAAAAAACCCACTGGTTTCCATAAACATGGACCAATCGTAATGGCACTTTGGGGGGTTCCCTGGCTACTGAAGGCCCCTGGGTGGTCGGGCTCTGGGCAGGGTGGTACCCTAGCACTCCCCTGCTACCTCGGCACCTTGGCAGTGTCACATGGGAGTGCCCAAGTGGCACTGCCAGGCTGACATGGACACTGCCAGGGTGCCAGGCTGGAAGTGCCATGGTACCCATGTGCCAGGTTGCCCTTGCCAGGAATCAGGCCCGAGGGTGCCTTCTCCTGATGAGGTTGGGTACGGGGGGACTCGTGGACCCCCTAATTGATAAGTTGGGACGGTCCAGAGGCTGCGGTGTGGGGCCGAGAGATCGGCGCCCTGATCTCTTCCTGCACCGGCGAGTGAGCTCACTAGTGCAGGAAATTAGCCAAAGTGCGGCCTCGATGGGGCGCTACTTGCCGAGACCCAAAAAGAAGCAGAGTCCCGTTTAATAGCATGGTCGTTCTCGCCGCTGCAATCACCGGGAAACACCCCGCTAAACACAGCCAAAATGGGACTCTCTTTTTCCCATTAAATCGTACTCTAGGTCTTATACAGAGAGGTGAAGTTATAAAAGTGAATTTTGTTAAACTGATGAGTGGGACAGATTTTCAGGAGAATTTGGTCCACCTGCTAATCAAGAGCTGTATCAATAGCAATATGTCGCTCGTTCTGTATGCGTGCGTCCCTTGGTGACATTATCAGATATGTGTCTCACTTCCCCATGCATTTTATAATTCGTCGGGTATGACCAGTTGATGATTTCATGCTGCAGATGAATAGTGTGCTGATCAGTTAGTCACGTGCACAGTCAGTGTTTGTTTATGCTTCTCGGCACTGTGATTTTGAGGTAAATTTATCGTGGCACCACTGTTAGACTGCGTTCTCAAACACCTGGTGTATAGTATGATTCATTGAGCACTGCAATGTCTAAACAGCGTTTTAAGTTCAACTCGCATACCAATTTGGTTCTAAATAAGAAAAGTTTATATTTTGAATTTGAAAGGATGCTAAAGGGAAAGCTGCAAACTTTGCTGTGATGAATACTTGTCTGGAGGCCTGGTCGATATTTACCCGAGTACAAAGGAATTATACGTATTATTGTGAGAGAATTTCTTTTGTGGTATAATGCTCAGGTGTGCCAGCAAAAACTTTCTTGGGACTTTCCACATTTTCTGTCCTTGTGTTCCGAAAATATCTCTGACGGCTTGTCTGACTTACTCATCTGGATTCAATATTGCGACATTAATTTCTGGCTTTCGTTTTGTTTTCCCCCAAAAGGGATGTGCTGCCTTTCCCTTTAAAATTGCCTCAAGGAATCATTGCTGCCAAGACTGAGACAGAGCTGGAAGCAATTGCATTCTTGGGTCTGGGTGAGTACACTTTAGGTCCACAGATTCTGCTGGGAAGTACGGGATTGTGAGACTGTGGGGTCTTTGATCAGTAGAAAATACTCATTCATTCAGAAGTGGCCAAAAACTGATATAATGGACAACCGTCCGCCCCACACCTAAAGCCAGAATCAAATAAACTTTGATTGCATTTGCGAATGGTGCTTTGCATAAGGTAGGACTTGATCGTTCTGATTTTGAACGGATTTGAGTTTGTCACTGGAATCGCTTCCACTTTCAAAAGTGGCCTTTTGAAGATGTTGCTGTGGAATCCAGTAATAGTGACATAGCTGTCCCTTACAGGGTTAATTTCTGATCCGTAATGACGTAGGCTGAATGGAAACTAAAGCCCATCTGTTCTCAACTTTATGACATTCTTTTGTTTCAGAGTTCTGGAGTTCTCCTGTGTACAAGAGAGTAGCCAAGAATCCTGCACCCCGTACCAGTCCTCCTAGCACAGGCAGCCGATGTGCAGAAACGAAGCAGCCCTCCCTCTTAAATGGAGTGCATTCCATACGAACACGGACGCCTTCAGAGCTGGAATGCAGCCAGACCAATGGTGCTTTGTGCTTTATAAATCCCCTTTTTTTGGAAGTGCACAGCAAAGATATTAACGGCAGCCTAAAAAGGCAGTGTGCAAAATCCAGGGAGACGAGGAGGCCCTATTCTCCCCCACCCAGGCCGCCACCACCTCGGCTGAGCCTGAATATGAACCAGAGCAGCAGCCCAGCGAGGCGCAGCAGTCACGCAGGTGAAGATGTTGGCACGTTGAAACACCCAGGGACAAAAACTGTTCCGATCCCACCGCCCCGCATCAAGAAGCAGGCAAATAGTTCAGAGATGGAAAGAAACTCGACACCTACGCTGAGAGCTGCGCAGGAAAGTTTTGATTACACAGCAGAGGAGGCAGTAACTGCTGGAAGCAAGGGTGAGGCTCAGACATTGCACAACTTGACTTATAGTGGTGAAGGATCAGCTGGAAATATCAGTACTCAAATTCTCGAAATCAAAGAGAGACAGCGACTTAGCGACATGAGCATGTCGACCACTTCTACAGAATCGGATTCCAGCACTATGGATGTTGAGCGCAATTGTCCTTATAATCACGAAGGTGACACAAACAGCAGCTTGGAGGATTCGGACGCTGAGAGTGACCAGGAGGTTGCCCCCCCACCTTGCACCCCTAAAAAGAAAAAGCACAGTTCCTTTGTCTTGCCTAAAATTGTAAAGTTGCACATACAAAAGGTTAGTGGAGTATTCAGCTCGTTCATGACGCCGGAGAAGCGAATGATTAAGAAAATTGCAGAAATGTCCCAGGATAAACGCACATACTTTGGGTGCTTGATTCAGGACTACATCAGCTTTTTCAAGGAGAACAAGGACTGCCACGTCTCCAGCACAGACATGCTGCTCACTATTCGTCAGTTCATGACCCAGGTTAAAAGTTACTTGATCCAGAGCTCAGAGTTGGACCCACCAATAGAATCCCTCATCCCAGAAGAGGAAATAGGTGAGTAGATTCTTGCTGCTGTCTTTTGATGTTTAAAAGTAAATTGCACCCCCCCACCCCTCCCCATGATTTGCTAAGATACACTGCTATGATGTATAGAAATAGTTAACTTCTGGAGGAGGCACTTGAGTTTCTTTTCATGTGTTGAGATTTACTGTGGACATTAATGAAGGGGGAGCACAGTTCCCTTTTGTGCCTCTTGCAAATGCCTCAGAGCCTGCCTTTAAACGGAGGCTGGCAGGGATATTAAGATTGGTGTATGAAGAATTTAAAATGTTGCAATTGTCTTAAAAGAGGCTCTTAGGAAACAAAAACACACAACCTTGTCTGCAACTGAGAGCGAGCTCTTTTCTGTTTCAAGAGGCTTAATTCAGAGGCGCAATAAATTCACGATCCAGTGGTGTAAATCATGTTGAAATAAATCACTTGTGTGTGATACTGCCGCAACTGTGGAATACAATATTTGCTGGCATTTTCCCTCTTTGTAAACAAAGTTTCTCAAACATGTATTCCTGAAGGCCGCTCCTATTAGGCAGGTTTGAAGGGCTGAATGGCACACTCTTGCTCCTTTCTCTGTCTTCTGTTCTATCCTCTCATTTTCTATTAAAAGGTTTGCGGCATTGGTTGTATGTATTGGACCCATATGGTTCTCACTCAAAAGCTGCTTGTAAAATAGTCTCTGAAATTATAAAACAAGTTTTAATTATATGTAACATATCTGGTTATGTCAATACATTCATCACAGAACCATTTTATACAGGTTCTAAGTACAATAGGACAGAGCTTCTCGTGAGGTTCTACTTTGAGTATGGCATACGTTTCTAGTTTTAGTGTTTAGGGTATAGATGAAAAGATGTTTTCTTGCAAGGATTAGTAACTGTTGTAGAAAAATTGGCAATACCCATAAAATGTGTCAGCTCAAGTTAGCTCAAGAGAAGTAAGTGCCTTTTTATTGGTTTTCAGTTTTGTAAATTATCCAAAAGACGAAAATCAGCAGTGAATTGTAGGTTATTTAATTCTAGCTAGAATAATATTTGTTACAATGAGCTGTTTGAGCAAGAAGTTGTTTAGTCAAAAGTGTAAATAATGTTTTGTTTCGATAAATTGCCAAACCCCAGCCAAATTGTTCCAGTACAGATGCACTGGCAATGTTAATGGAGCATAGAGACCGATTGCCAAGCCAGACTCGCCTGCAGTTGCAGGATGTAGATTCAGTTCTCATCTAACGAGAAATTGCCATTTCCAACGTGACAAAGAGAAAACTATTTACCACCCTGCATAGAGGGAGAGAAGATCCAAAGATGAACGGTCTGCAAGATGCACACTGATACTTTGTGTTGTGTGTGTATATGTAAAAAAAAATTGCTAAAATCTATGGCTCCTTATTTTTATTCGAGCAGTATCTTGCCCTTTTTTTATAGTTAGAAAAAGACACATGCTAACCATAGTTTTGCTCCGTTCTGCGTAAATTTCCCCTTTTAAGGATTTGCTCTGTGCGCCCAGCACTTGGCCCTAACAACACCATGTCTAATAACTCGAATAAGTCACAGGGGCTTGAGAGAAATGAAGTGGCTGACTAAGCACACTTTGTCATCTGGTGAACAGATTTAGCCGTCTTTGAAGCAGGAAGCAAGCAGTCCAATCAAAATGTTATTAAATTGCAGGGTCTGGCACCCATTAAGATGCTCAGGTAACTTTTAAAGATCCCAGAATTGCGAGGGTGGTATAAAAAGAATCAGAAATCTGAAATGAAAGCAGAAAAAGGAGCAAGCAACTTAACAACATTTCTAGGAGAAACCCTTCATCTGAGCACCAGCAGCTGACTCAGTTCTGATGAAAGGCCCAGACCTAAAACCTCAACTCGTCTTTGCTCTGTTTATGCTTAGTTTTGTATTTAAATTAACCAATTCCAAAATGATGCTCTTTGGACCTGTTGTATAGTTCCAGGATCTTCTTTTGCAATTCCAAAATTGGAGGGAATATGGATAATGTTAAACCAAAAAAAAAGACTCAGCAAAAGTTGGTATGAATGCTAACCACAGACTTCAGTTTCTAAAAATAATCAGGACAATACTGTCTCCTGCCAAGTAGTTATGTCATTTGGTTTTGGCTGCCCTGATGTTTTTACAGAAACTGAATTACCCAACCACCTTCAGGAACTGCTAGAACGAGCAAGTAAATAAAACTTGTTAACTTTTACGCTGCTGTCCCTCTCCTGTTCAGCTAGGCTGAGGCTGCTTGAAGAGACTATAGGATTAGTAAACCTTGGAATCCTGAGTGATGGCCAGTCGGGTAGGCTTGTCGACGTGAGATGGATAAAGGCCATTAAAGCCAAGTTTCACAAGTGTGCCTTTAACTACTGGGGGAGGAAGGAAGATTGATTTTTGAAGTCCTGATCAGTGCCAGAAGTGGACTCGTGCAGGCTTCTGGCAGAGATTAAGACAATGGCCTGTCCCCTCCTTCCTCCACCTACACTTAACTAAGTTGCAAGCTCCTAAAACAGGGCCGGTTGTTACCTCATTTTAATTAATCAATTTCAGTCTCTGAAAGAAGCAATCTGCATTAAACATCCATTTATGAAACCACCGTTGCTGCTGATCAATGTTCTCCACTGTAAATGTTGATCTGCAGCAGGATAGACTACTAATGGGGCTGATTTAGCACAGTGGGCTAAACAGTTGGCTTGTAATGCAGAACAAGGCCAGCAGCGCGGGTTCAAGGCCTGTACCTGCCTCCCCGAACAGGCACCGGAATGTGGCAACTAGGGGCTTTTCACAGTGACTTCATTGAAGCCTACTTGTGACAATAAGCGATTATTATTATTAATGCAGCTCTCATGCTTCATCCAGTTTTTAATTTTGCCTTGCTATTACAATAATAAAAATATAGTGCCAAACTTCACTGACTTTACTTACTTGCTTATGTGACATGTGTGTGTGGCGTGTGTTGTGTGTGTGCCTGACAAGTGTGTGCGCGTGTGGGACATGTATGGTGTGCGTGTGAGTCAGGTGTTGTGTGTGCATGTGAGACATATGTTTGTGTGTGTGAGATATGTGATGTGTGTGTGTGAAACGTGTGTGTGTGTGGTGAGAGTGTGTGCGCACGACGAGTGCATGTGTGCAAGATGTATGTGCATGCATGTGATGTGTTGTGTGTGTGACATGTGTATGCATGTGTGTGATGTGCATGTAAAGTGTGTGAGGTGTCCATGACGTGTGATATTGTGTGTGTTCGTGCCACATTACCTTTCCAGGTTCTATTTTTTTTAAAGTATATTTATTAAAGTTTTTTAACAACACAATTTTTTCCCCTTACAAACAATAACCCCCCCCCCCGTAACAAAATAACACTGAGCAAGATATATACATGGCAAAATGGTATATTTACATAGCCTTATACACTGGCTCTCGCCCGCACATGCCAGTTTCCCCCACCCTCCATGTTATCTCCTGCTCATCCATCTCCTCAAACAATCTCTCGTGCCCCCCCCCCCCCCCCCCCCCCCTCCACCCGTGGTGGTATGTATTAGGGGTAATACAGTACACCACGTGTCGACAGGCTATTGGTGGAGGGATGCCAGGTCCTGATAGGAACTGCCACCTACTGGACTCCACCCAGAAATGCCGGTATAAGAACCCAGCTTTTCCCTCCATTTCCCTCAGCAGCTGCATTCTGTAACCACGCTGCTGGGGATAAAGTTCTGCTTAATAAAGCCTTCAATTGATATTACCTCAACCTGCCTCGCGTCATATTGACGGTGCTTCACAAAACCCCCCCCAAGGTTGCTGCTGCTGCTGACCGACCTTCCTCTAACGCTCCACGAGGTAGTCTAGGAACGGTTGCCACCGCCTGTAGAACCCCTGCGCAGACCCTCTCAAGGCAAACTTAATCCTCCCCAGCTTTATGAACCCAGCCATGTTGTTTATCCAGGCCTCTAGTCTAGGGGGCTTCGCCTCCTTCCACAATAGCAAGATCCTTCGCCGGGCTACTAGGGACGCAAAGGCCAGAATTCCGGCCTCTTTCACCTCCCGCACTCCCGGCTCATCCACTACTCCGAATATTGCTAGCCCCCAGCTTGGCTTGACCCGGACTTTCACCACCTGGGATATTGCTCCCGCCACTCCTCTCCAGAACCCCTCCAGTGCCGGGCATGACCAAAACATGTGGACATGGTTCGCCGGACTCCCTGAACACCTTCCACATCTGTCCTCTACCCCAAAGAACCTACTCAACCTCGCCCCCGTCAAGTGCGCTCTGTGAACCACCTTAAATTGTATCAGGCTGAGCCTAGCACATGAGGAGGAGGAATTAACCCTACCTAGGGCATCAGCCCACAAACCTTCCTCGATCTCCTCCCCCAGCTTACCTTTCCAGTTTCGAACACACCATTGTGATGAATTGTCTGAGAGGCAGCATCAACATTGAAAAAAAGAATGGAAAACCTTTTCTTCCACATTATGAACACTCAATGCAATGATATAAATCACAGTGATATAAAAATTACAAATCATCCAAAACTCTGCTGCCCATATCGTAACTCCCAACAAGTTCCATTCAACCTCTACTCCTCTGCCGACACTGATTTCCAGTTCCCAAACACTTCAATTTTAACATCTCCCTCCTGTATTTAAATCCTTCCATGGCATGGCCCTCTTTATCTTTATAACCTCCTAGGAACATAAGAACTAGGAGCAGGAGTAGGCCATCTGGTCCCTCGAGCCTGCTCCTCCATTCAATAAGATCATGGCTGATCTTTTTGTGGACTCAGCTCCACTTATCCGCCCGCTCACCATAACCCTTAATTCCTTTTACTGTTCAAAAATCTATCTATCTTTGCCTTCAAAACATTCAACGAAGAAGCCTCAACTGCTTCACTGGTCAGAGAATTCCACAGATTTACGACCCTTTGGGTGAAAAGGTTTCTCCTCAACTCAGTCCTAAATCTACTTTCCCTTATTTTGAGGGAATGTCCCCTAGTTCTAGTTTCACCTGCCGGTGGAAACAATCTCCCTGCTTCTGTCTTCATAATTTTATTATGAGGTCCCCCCTCATTCTTCTAAATTTCAATGAGTATAGTCCCAGTCTACTCACTCTCTCTGCCTGTTTTACAGCTCTCTGAGAACTCTGTTTATCTTCAACTTTGGCCTCTCACCCATCCCCCACATCCTTCACCCCATTTGTGACTGAGCCTCTAGCCGTCTCGGCTCTAAGTTATGGAATTCCCTCCTAAACCTCTCGCTCCCCTTATTGGATGGCCCTTCAACCCCATCTGTCTAAATTGCTCCCTTTGTGGCTTTGTCAATTTTTGGCTGGATTCTTTCATGAAGCACCATTATTTGCGTTATTGAACGGCCCATATAAATGCAAGTTTTTGTTGTTCTCTCTAATGTTGCCGCCATTTTGATGCAAATGACGGTCCATTCTTCTAAACAGCACCAATTCCTATTTCAAGTTATTTGGCACCACACAGTTGGAGAACTTAGGAGTTTTTTTTAGATTCATTAAATTCATTTGAGTTAAATATTTGTGTCTTAGGGTGGCACGGTGGCCCAGTGGTTAGCACTGCTGCCTACGGCGCTGAGGACCCGGGTTCGATCCTGGCCCTGAGTCGCTGTCCGTGTGGAGTTTGCACATTCTCCCTGTGTCTGCGTGTGTTTCCTCCGGGTGCCCGTCCGGTTTCCTCCCACTGTCCAAAGACGTGCAGGTTAGATGGATTGGCCATGCTAAATTGCCCTTAGTATCTAAAAAGGTTAGGAGGGGTTATTGGGTTACGGGGATAGGATGGAAGTGGGGGCTTAAGTGGGTCGGTGCAGATTCGATGGGCCGAATGGCCTCCTTCCGCACTGTATGTTCTACTGTCCCCGTGTCTGCATGGGTCTCACCCCCACAACCCAAAGATGTGCCAAAACCCATTGGCCATGCTAAATTGCCCCTTAATTGGGCAAAAAGATAATTGGGTACTCTAAATTTAAAAAAATATATATATATATATATATATTTGTGTCTCTGTGGTGTCAAGAGAATGTAATACGTTTTCAAACCGTATACTTATAACCTAAACTACACTGTACGCAGAGTACTACTCAATGAGACA